>NC_091994.1:101375753-101696773 GCF_044704955.1 Pristiophorus japonicus
ACGGACCAAGAGCTGGAAAATGGAATTAGGCTGGGCAGCTCTTGGTCGGCCGGTGCGGACACGATGGGCCAAAACGGCCTCCTTCCGTGCTGTAAATTTCTATGATTCTATCGCTATATATCGCTCTCTCCTGCTGTATTATATATAGCATATTGTCTGGTAAATTTCTGGAGAAAAACACACACACGCAGCCTATTTCTTAAATGGTTCTTTACTTGCTCTGGCACTTTACCAAAAGATGTCAGGATGTGAGTCATATGCAAGCATGATAATCAATATTAAATTCAGTTTTATGTCATTTGGAAGTGTAGCAGTTTCAAAAAGGACAAATTGCACTTTTATCCATCTACAGAACTATAAAAATATCAAGAGGCAGCTCTTAAATTCAAGGCCTGACTTCACTAGCGAACTATTTCCCTCTATAATTTTCTCCTCTCCACAGGTTGCTGGGCTGTGGTTGGTCAGGCATTAATCGATGTTGTGGTACAGTATTTTGCAACTGCTCCATTCTCTATGTGTGAGCTTAGTAGTGAATGTTGGCAGGTAAATTACCATGGCAACATCACAGCTGATCGCAATGATGCCATCACCAAATATCCACCCCCACACATTTTGAAATGTTGAGCACTGAATTGCATTCAAGAACAGAAACCCTGGTTGATGCCTAGTCTTGGGGAATCTGAACCAGTTGTAGTATCTCTTTCATCACCTCATCCATGATCAGCTAACAATGAAGTCCATGAATCAAACATGGAACACTCCTTGCCCTCTACAGCTTAGATCTTCACTGGATAGTATACTGAGCCATCAGGGAGCCCAAGATTGTCAAGGAAAAAATGGCCTTCAAACATTACCTTGACAGGAATGAATTTACTTGCCAATTTTTAACTCTCTAAGGACCTTATCTAAAAGAAAATAAGAATTCTAAATACTGCAAAGTCAATGTTCATATTGATATTACTATGGTCAGTGCTCTGATACTCTTTTCTCTTTTTCCCTTATGTTCCAACTCTATTGTCCTATGCAGTCTTCCTTGCATCTGTTGAAAGCAAGACTCATCACACCAGCTCCTATCTTAGCTTCTTCTTTCTCAGGACCTCAACAACAACAACAATTTGAATTTATATAGCACCTTTAACATTGTAAAACTTTCCAAAACACTTCATAAAAGAGTTATCAGACCTTCAACTGCCTTAGCCCCATGCTCTGGAATTCTCTCCCTAAACCTCCCCACCTCTCCACTTCTCTCTCCTCCTCCTAGGCCCTCGGTAAAACCCATCTCTTTGACCAAGTATTTAGTCATCCCACCTAATATCTCCTGCTTTGGCTTGGCGTCCATTTTTGTTTGATTATGCCTCAGTGCAGTGCCGTGGGACGTTTTTCACATTAAAGGAGATGTATAAATGCAAGTTGTTGTTGATGTATTTGCTCACGGCTAAATAGTAATCTCTGGTGCCGATATAAGTTCTTTTTCCCAGATCCAAGTGATGATATGATGTAACACATTTGTAATAGTGCTATGAGTGCCAAGTCTTGGTATACTTTGAACCCTGGTTGTGGAATTACAACAAATGATAATATTTCAAAGGGAACTGCCTCTTCAAAAGATTGAAGAAATATTGTCTTGATGAAAAAGTATTTAGCAAATTTTTATTTGTGTTGGGGAGTTGGATGAGGCAGAAGACCACTGTGACAGTGTCAAGGCAAAAGGAAAGTAATGATCTATTTCACTATCATTCCATTGTGGATTTGCCTGCAAAGCAAAAACAGGTTTATCAAAACATTTTTACACAAGATAGTAATGCTTGGCTTTATATTGCACACCATGAATACGGGCTGCATTCCTATATAGCGACCTATCCTGAGTAAAATATTCACACAAATGGGTTTTGTCAACTTGTACAAAAGATTGCAATAGTGGAGAGTTGGCTCCTCTTCCAAGTGATTTTTAGCAAAACAATTTTTTTAAAATGTATGTGAAAAAAATACTTCTATCTTCTAAAAGACTGAATCAGAGACTGGGAATGTTTCCCAGGATATGAGAATGTCATGGCTTCCATACTGTTCAGTACTTGATAGCTGCCAGTGGAGGCTGCTAGTGAGTTATGTTGTTACACTTATGTTGTTGCATCTTAGTGGTAGAGAACAGCAGATGCGCCATCGCAGCTCCCCCTTCCCGCTTCTCCTTCCTCTTCCAATGGTGTGATTCTTTTAAATCACAAGCTATTTTCTACTAAAGTGGACACCTTTCATCTTGCCACCCCACTCTTGAAGAGGCCAAGTCTTGCTGACGTACAGTTCCACTTCCAGTACATCATCCAAATAGCTATTTCCCGTGTTTGAGTCTAAACAATGAGGAATAGCAAGCTTTTCTCCTTGGGCAGTATCACAGTCGAGCTTAAGTCTGTTCTCACCCAACTTTACAGTAGGAGTCACTAGATAATCATCAGGAATGGGAACCCTTCTTGACTCATCCACTGCCCTAGCATGATGACAAACATCATATTTTGACCTTGGAGTAACACAGAAACCTTAGAAACCAAGACGAGCCTTCTCTGTTGACCAACTGCACTCAGCCTTCCTCTCATTCTCACGTTTTTGTTGCTCTCTTTCTCACTAACATAGATGTTATTTGTGCAAGATCTACTTGTCTGAAAAGGAAGAAAGAGCGAGGGCTGGCTTCACCTGGGGTCACTAATCCCTTCATCTGACACCCTGAATACCAGCTTTTTCCTTCCTGGCCCTTGCTGTTCAGCTCTTTTTTCTGCTAAACAAAAAACAACTTCAGAAACACACTGGTATTGCTGTATGCAGGGTCCCTTTGCTGGAATTTTATTAAATCCTTTCCATTTAGTTCCTACCAAGATAAGATCTTAATCACAGCCAAATTATATGCATTGACATTTATCAACCCTAGTCATCTTTCTTCTAACTCCTTGCCTGACCACTGCTTTTATTTTCTTCAATAGAAGTTAATTTGAAGTACATGATTTATCTTGCTGTGCTAACAGCATTGAGCGAGCACCTTTTGTAAAAGCTGGTCAGAGAGTGAATTATCATCAGGTTGTCGAATGATTGCATTCTGTTGGGAGCAAGAATAGGCAGTCGGCGTGTTGTCCTGACATGGCACTGGGACCATTCACGGCACACAGAAAAAAGATTAGGCCCCTGACAGTGGGCTGACAGGCGGCCGTTATATCTCCAGACAATAGTGGGAATACCTGAAGGGATCAAGGCTGCCTGGAAAGTGGCAGGCTGCCTCTGCTCTCAGGCTGGAGCAGTTTAACCCTGCAAATGCCAGTCAGATAATTTGTGTGTTGTGGCGGGGATGGGGGGGGGACAAAATCATTAAACGTTACGCCCACCTACTGTGTCTACTCAAAGGCCGCTGTCACAGTGACTGATGTGCCATTCTGTTTGAAGTTATCATTTATCATGTCACCTGCAATTCTGAACCATGCTGTCAAAATCGTTGCTTGCATTTAGACTACAAATCCCCAGGATCTGAAGTCCAGGTTTATCTGACCCCAGATGGTTGGGAAGAACTGCATTTTTTAATAAAAAAGGAGAAAACTACAAACAAAACTTAGTGTGCATCTTTTAAACAAGTTAGAGGAAGGAATAGGAATTTTAAGATTCACAATTAGCTCAGAGTCAATTTGGATTTGATAGTAGGCCATTCACTTGCTCATCATCTTAAATGCCATGAAGATTGCCTCTGTAGGTGGCTTTAATTCTTTGTTAAAATTTCACTCCAATCATTTCTTTGTGTAAGGGCAAATAGTCCCTCTGGGTTATTTTCTCCTCCACCCTTGTTTTCCTGTCCCTTGTTTCATCTGCATTGAGAGCACGAGCAGACATTGCTGGTCTTAGGTTTCCCAAAACCAGCTGACAGGAGTTGTCCAAGGCTTCTCCTCTCGGGAAGTTTTTTTCTCCCTCCCGTAGCAGGTGGCATTCTTGCAAACAGCGAAGAAAGATCACATTCTATATATTATATATTTTCATTAGTCTAAAGAGAACGAATGATGAATTGAATGTAGTTGACTCGGCCCTGTCACAGGTTTGTAGACAAGCAAAATAAAAAACTGATACCAATCACTTTTTCCTTTAATTATCAGGCAATTTCCAGATGCAACCATTGGCAAGAAGGTGGTATAACCACCTGTTGTCTGCCTCTTTTGTACTTGAACATGTCCAAAGGAATCCCAGTTTCAGCTTGGACGTGCAGTACTAATTCCATCACTGACTCGATTGAGGAGCAGCTACTGTTTGGTCTCTATACACTGGACCGCCGGCGTTAAATTTGGGATCATCCTGTATATCTGAACTGTGCAAATTGAGAGCAACTCTGATGGGTAAAGGACTTTAATTTTTTTATTACTAACTTAGACAGCCTCTGAATCAGATGGTTGTGGGTTGAAACCTCACTCCAGAGACCTGAGCACATAATCTCGGTTGATGGTTCAGTGCAGTATTGAGGGAATGCTGCATTGTCAGTGGCACTGTCTTTCATGCAAGATGTGAAACCAGGGCTCCATCTGCCTGTTAAGATGGACATGAAGGATCCCACAGCTCTATTTGAAGAGCAGGGAGCTCACCCAAGTGTAACAGCCAACATTCCTCCCTCAGTCAACACCACCAAATAAAGATTATCTAGTCGTTCATTCATTGTTGTTGGTGGGAGGTCACTCTGTGCAAAATGGCTGCAACATTTACCTACTTAACAATGACTACACTTCAAAAGTAAATTCATTGGCTGTGAAGTGCTAAAGGATGTCTCAAAGACCTGAAAGGCATTCTATAAGTGCATGGTGTTTTTCTTCCTTCACCTAATTTGCTTGATACAATAGCTGACTTCTGCCATATAAACTTCGAGCTGCTCAGTGGCTCAAGGTGGGCAAATGTGGTGCTCAGCCACACAGATCAGAAGATCCCAGACTCGATCTCTGGTCTGTGTTGATTTAGCTGATCTTGGTTTGGTGGCAGTTGACAATTGGCCTCTGCATCATTGGAGAGGAAGGGGTGGGTGTTCACAAGAAGCTCACTATCTAGCTCTGAAGTGCATGTGTGGATGTCAGCATTGAGCTTGGCTATGATGCCTCCATTGTCAAATAGCTTGGCAATGCTCACTACCCAAGCTCATTTATAAATAATGAGCATGGAGAATGGAGGTATTAGAGGTGCCAGTAACTGTGGTAATGTACCCAAGTATGAGTCAGCAGCTTCAGGAGAGGTGGAAAGAAAATCAGGGATTACTTGCTTCCAAAGACATCACGTGACTTGCCCATAGGGAGTGTGGCTCTTGTTGGAAAATAACAGAATGACATTGAAGGTGGCCACAGAGAAGGCCATCATCTGATCTGTCCTGCTTAAAAGGAACAAGGCAATGGGCATTTCCTCGGAACATCCCACCTGCTCTGGGGAACATGCCAAGAAGCTCTCCACAGAGTGTCTGATCCAATCAAACACACAGAGGGAGAGAAAATAGAGAAAATAGGAAAGAAATCAAGAGAGTGCCAGCTTTAAAAGTTTTACTTGCAACATGTTGGGTGGCTTTATACAATTATTTTTTTCTAAAAATGACCCAAAATTTGAAGGCAGAGAGAGCAAATCATCGTGTGCTTAAATGCTGCTTAATGATCCCCCCTCAATATGTGGAGTTTTCTGAATTCATTACAAATGTAAAATCATCTAACCAGTGAAGCTAATGTAATTAAGCTGGTAAAGCATCTAATTAGCATGCTGTTTCTTAGACAAGTTAAGAATGTAATTAGCCTGAGTGTGCGCGTCTCCAAAAGGAATGTGTCCCGCAGGTTGCCATAGGAATGATTGCTCAATCTATTCATCCCTTTTGCCTTAATCAGCATCATAAGGAAAGGTTTGAAGGATGGATATAGGTTGTATCGGACTGAATTGCAAGACAACATTTTTGATATGTGTGTTAACTCTATATGTTCTGAAGTCACCTTTTGCAGTGAATAATTTCTCTTGCTCTACCCATGGGACCTTTGAACTTGTATACGAGAACACCTTTGACTGCAGTTAGTATTGGGAAGTATTCTTCCTCAAATGGAAAAACAATATAAAGTCTTGCATAATGAACACGGTCATCTGCTGTACTTGTTTCCATTTTAGTTCAGAGCCATATCACAGGTGAACATAAGAACATAAGAACATAAGGATTAGGAACAGGAGTAGGCCATCTAGCCCCTCGAGCCTGCTCCGCCACTCAATAAGATCATGGCTGATCTGGCCGTGGACTCAGCTCCACTTACCCGTCCACTCCCCATAACCATTAATTCCCTTATTAGTTAAACATCTATCTATCTGTGACTTCAATGAGCTAGCCTCAACTGCTTCCTTGTGCAGAGAATTCCACAGATTCACAACCTTCTGGGAGAAGAAATTCCTTCTCAACTCGGTTTTAAATTGGCTCTCCCGTATTTTGAGGCTGTGCCCCCTAGTTCTAGTCTCCCCGATCAGTGGAAACAACCTCTCTGCCTCTATCTTGTCTATCCCTTTCATTATTTTAAATGTTTCTATAAGATCACCCCTCATCCTTCTGAACTCCAACGAGTAAAGACCCAGTCTACTCAATCTATCATCATAAGGTAACCCTCTCATCTCCGGAATCAGCCAAGTGAATCATCTCTGTACCCCCTCCAAAGCTAGTATATCCTTCCTTAAGTAAGGTGACCAAAACTGCATGCAGTACTCCAGGTGCAGCCTCACCAATACCCTGTACAGTTGCAGCAGGACCTCCCTGCTTTTGTACTCCATCCCTCTCACAATGAAGGCCAACATTCCATTCGCCTTCCTGATTACCTGCTGCACCTGCAAACTAACTTTTTGGGATTCATGCACAAGGAGGAGCACGCGGTGTCCACCGGTACGCTCGCGGCCTTCCGCGAGAGGTGGGCACCGGAGGGACTGGAGTGCATCATCACGCCCGGCAACCAAATTTTAATTTGATTTTACGTTTTAAAGTTTATTTTGTTTTAATTGCCGGTGCTTTTAGTGTCCCCCTCTCCTTTTATAGGGGGCACTGGAAAAAAGGAAAATTTGATTTTAGTGCCAAAAAAAAAAAAAAAAAAAAAAAAAAAAAAAGGAAAAAAAAGGGCCTTGTAAATGTCTGCTGTGTCACCCAGGCGGGTGGCATGGTTTTAATGTTTTTGTTTTTGCAGGTAAACTCAAAAGAGTTTCATGCACAAGGACCCCCAGGTCCCTCTGCACTGCAGCATGTTGTAATTTATCCCCATTTAAATAATATTCCCTTGTACTGTTTTTTTTTCCAAGGTGGATGACCTCACATTTTCTGACATTGTATTCCATCTGCCAAACCTTAGCCCATTCGCTTAACCTATCCAAATCTCTTTGCAGCCTCTCTGTGTCCTCTACACAACCCGCTTTCCCACTAATCTTTGTGTCATCTGCAAATTTAGTTACACTACACTCTGCCCCCTCTCCCAGGTCATCTATGTATATTGTAAACAGTTGTGGTCCCAGCACCGATCCCTGTGGCACACCACTAACCACCGATTTCCAACCCGAAAAGGACCCATTTATCCCGACTCTCTGCTTTCTGTTAGCCAGCCAATTCTCGATCCATGCTAATACATTTCCTCTGACTCCGCGTACTTTTATCTTCTGCAGTAACCTTTTGTGTGGCACCTTATCGAATGCCTTTTGGAAATCTAAATACACCACATCCATCGGTACACCTCTATCCACCATGCTCGTTATATCCTCAAAGAATTCCAATAAATTAGTTAAACATGATTTCCCCTTCATGAATCCATGTTGCGTCTGCTTGATTGCACTATTCCTATCTAGATGTCCCGCTATTTCTTCCTTAATGATAGCTTCAAGCATTTTCCCCACTACAGATGTTAAACTAACCAGCCTATAGTTACCTGCCTTTTGTCTGCCCCCTTTTTTAAACAGAGGCGTTACATTAGTTGCTTTCCAATCCGCTGGCACCTCCCCAGAGTCCAGAGAATTTTGGTAGATTATAACGAATGCATCTGCTATAACTTCCGCCATCTCTTTTAATACCCTGGGATGCATTTCATCAGGACATGTCTACCTTGAGATCCATTCGCCTGTCCAGCATTACCCCCCTAGTGATAGTGATTGTCTCAAGGTCCTCTCTTCCCACATTCCCTTGACCAGCAATTTTTGGTATGGTTTTTGTTTCTTCCACTGTGAAGACCGAAGCAAAATAATTGTTTAAGGTCTCAGCCATTTCCACATTTCCCATTATTAAATCCCCCGTCTCATCTTCTAAGGGACCAACATTTACTTTAGTCACTCTTTTCCGTTTTATATATCGGTAAAAGCTTTTACTATCTGTTTTTATGTTTTGCGCAAGTTTACTTTCATAATCTATCTTTCCTTTCTTTATTGTTTTCTTAATCATTCTTTGCTGTCGTTTAAATTTTTTCCAATCTTCTAGTTTCCCACTAACCTTGGCCACCTTATACGCATTGCTTTTTAATTTGATACTCTCCTTTATTTCCTTGGTTATCCATGGCTGGTTATCCCTTCTCTTACCGCCCTTCTTTTTCACTGGAATATATTTTTGTTAAGCACTATGAAAGAGCTCCTTAAAAGTCCTGCACTTTTCCTCAATTTTGCCACCGTTTAGTCTGTGTTTTCAGTCTACTTTAGCCAACTCTGCCCTCATCCCACTGTAGTCCCCTTTGTTTAAGCATAGTACGCTCGTTTAAGACACTACTTCCTCACCCTCAATCTGTATTACAAATTCAACCATACTGTGATCACTCATTCCGAGAGGATCTTTTACTAGTAGATCATTTATTATTCCTGTCTCATTACACAGGACCAGATCTAAGATAGCTTGCTCCCTTGTAGGTTCTGTAACATACTGTTCTTAGAAACAATCCCGTATGCATTCTATGAATTCCTCCTCCAGGCTACCCCGTGCGATTTGATTTGACCAATCGATATGTAGGTTAAAATCCCCCATGATTACTGCCGTTCCTTTTTCACATGCCTCAAATATTCCCTTGATTATTGCCCGCCCCACCGTGAAGTTATTATTTGGGGGCCTATAAACTACGCCCACCAGTGACTTTTTCCCCTTACTATCTCTAATCTCCACCCACAATGATTCAACATTTTGTTCATTAGAACCAATATCGTCTCTCACAACTGCCCTGATATCATCCTTTATTAACAGAGCTACCCCACCTCCTTTCCCTTCTTGTCTATCTTTCCGAATTGTCAGAATTGATGGACTCCCAGTCTTGGCCATCCTGCAACCACGTTTCTGTAATGGCCACCAAATCATACCCATTTGTAATGATTTGTGCCATCAACTCATTTACTTTGATCCGAATGCTGCGTGCGTTTAGGTAAAGTGTTTTAATACTAGTTTTTAAACCATGATTTTTAGTTTTGACCCCTCCTGCAGCCCCTTTATATTCATACATATTGTCCCTTCCTATCACCTTGTGGTTTACACTTACCCCAGTGCTACTCTGCTCTGTTGCCTCCTGCCTTTTGCATCCTTTCTTGGGGTTCTGTTCATCTGAGCTCTCACTCACTCTAACTAGCTCAGAGCCCTCTCCTGGGTTCCCATCCCCCTGCCAAGCTAGTTTAAACCTCTCCCAACCGCAATATCAAAACCACCCGTGAGAACATTGGTCCCGTCTCTGTTGAGGTGTAACCTGTCCGACTTGTACAGGTCCCACCTACCTCAGAAGCGGTCCCAATTGTTCAGGAAACTAAACGCTCCCTCCTACATCAATGCCCCAGCCACGTATTTATCTGACTAGCCTTCCTATTTCTACCCTCACTAGTACGTGGCACTGGCAGTAATCCCGAGATTATCACCTTTGAGGTCCTTGCTTTCAATCTTACTCCTAGCTCCCTAAACTCAGCTTTCAGGACCTCACCCCTCTTTCTACCTATGTCGTTGGTACCAATGTGGACCACAACCACTGGCTGTTCCCCTTTCCTCCCCAGAATGCCCTGCATTCGCTCAGTGACATCATTGACCCTTGCACCAGGGAGGCAACACACCATCCTGATGTCACTTTTGCTGCCGCAGAAGTGCCTATCTGCTCCCCTAATTTTTGAATCTCCTATCACTATAGCCCTTCCCGTCTCCTTCCTCCCCCCCTGTGAAGCTGAGCCACCCACAGTGCTGTGGACTTGGCTCTGGCTGCATGCCCCAGAGGCATCACCTGCCTTGGTTTACAGGGACTGGCCTAGTGGTCCCAATGCTGGAGGCATCAGTGGCAATGGAGTGGGAGAATTTTGGCTTCATTGTGGATCAGATGGGGGATGTGTAGACAGGTAGAGGGGAAGAAATGAGGTGGCATGCCCACTATTTGGCATTCAGTGTAGGGATTGGCTGAAGTTTGAAAGCCTGACTTTATACTGTCTGACTGTTCCCATTTATGCAGCACCTTTTGTCAGAATGTCTTGAAGCTCATCACATAATTAATTACTTTTTGAAGAGTTATGTAGGTAAATGTAGCAGCCAGTCTGCACCAGCCACATCCTACAGACAGCCAGAAGATGGAGTTCATAGAGTGTATCCAGGATAGTTTCCTTGACCAGTACATTGCGGAATCAACCAGGGAGCAGGCTATCTTAGATCTGGTACTGTGTAATGAGACAGGATTAATAAATGATCTCCTAGTACAGGATCCTCTTGGAATGAGTGACCATAACATGGTTGAATTTCAAATTCAGTTGGAGGGTGAGAAAGTTAGATCTCAAACCAGTGTCCTAAGCTTAAATAAACGAGACGACAAAGGTATGAAGGCAGAGTCGGCTAAAGTGGAGTGGGAAAATAGATTAAAGTATGGAACGGTTGATGAGCAGTGGCAGACAGTTAAGGAGATATTTTATAACTTGCAACAAAAATATATCCCAATGAGAAGGAAAGGCTGTAAGAGAAGGGATAATCATCTGTGGCTAACTGAGGAAATAAGGGATGGTATCAAATTGAAAACAAGGGCATACAATGTGACCAAGTCTAGTGGGAGGCCAGAGGATTGGGAAACTTTTAAAAGCGAGCAAAGAACGACTAAAAAAATAATAAAGAGAGGGAAGATAGATTCTGAAAGTAAACTAGGACGAAATATAAAAACAGATAGTAAGAGTTTCTACAGATACATAAAAAGGAAAAGAGTGGCTAAAGTAAATGTTGGTCCCCCAGCGGATGAGACTGGGGAATTAATAATGGGGAACAGGGAAATGGCAGAGACTTTGAACAAATATTTTATATTGGTCTTTACAGTAGAAGACACTAAAAACATCCCAATAGGGGATAATCGAGGGGCTATAGGGAGGGAGGAATTTAATATAATCACTATCACTAAAAAAGTAGTACTTGGTAAAATAATGGGACTAAATAATGGGACTAAATAATGGCTTGCATCTTAGGGTCCTAAAAGAATTGGCTGCAGAGATAGTAGATGCAATCTACCAAAATTCCCTGGATTCTGGGGAGGTCCCAGCAGATTGGAAAATCACAAATGTAACGCCCCTATTTAAAAAAGAAGGCAGACAGAAAGCAGGAAACTATAGACCAGTTAGCCTAACATCTGTCGTTGTGAAAATGCTGGAGTCCATTATTAAAGAAGCAGTAGCGGGACATTTGGAAAAGCATAATTCAATCAAGCAGAGTCAGCATGGTTTTATGAAAGGGAAATCATGTTTGACCAATTTTCTGGAGTTCCTCAAGGATGTACTGAGCAGGATAGATAAAGGGGAACCAGTGGATGTGGTGTATTTGGATTTCCAGAAAGCATTCATAAAAGATTACTGCACAAGATAAAAGTTCACAGGGTTGGGGTAATATATTAGCATGGATTGAGGATTGGCTAACTAACAGAAAACAGAGAGTGTGGATTAACGGGTCATTTTCCGGTTGGCAAACAGTAACTAGTGGGGTGCCACAGGGATCGGTGCTGGGGCCTCAACTATTTACAATCTATATTTATGACTTGGATGAAGGGGCCGAGTGTAATGTAGCCAAGTTTGCTGCTGATACAAAGATGGGTGGGAAAGCAAATTGTGAGGAGGACACAAAAAATCTGCAAAGGGATATAGATAGACTAAGTGAGTGGGCAAAAATTTGGCAGATGGAGTATAATGTGGGAAAATGTGAGGTTATCCACTTTGACAGAAATAATAGAAAAGCAGATTATAATTTAAATGGAGAAAAATTGCAAAGTGCTGCAGTACAGAGACACCTGGGGATCCTTGTGCATGAAACATAAAAAGTTAGTATGCAGGTACAAGGAATTTTAGCCTTTATTGCAAGGGGGAATAGAGTATAAAAGCAGAGAAGTTCTGCTACAACTGTACAGGGTATTGGCGAGGTCACACCTGGAATACTGTGTGCCGTTTTGGTCTCCGTATTTAAGAAAGGATATACTTGTACTGGAGACTGTTCAGAGAAGGTTCACTAGGTTGATTCCAGAGATGAGGGGGTTGACTTATGAAGAGAGGTTGAGTAGGTTCTGTAAAAGTGGATAACCTCACATTTTCCCACATTATACTCCATCTGCCCAATTTTTGCCCACTCACTTAGCCTATACTCATTGGAGCTCAGAAGAATGAGAGGTGATCTTATCGAAACATATAAGATAATGAGAGGGCTGGACAAGTTGGATGCAGAGCGTATTTTCCATTCATAGTGGAAACTAAAACAAGGGGCCATAGTTTCAGAATAAGGGGCCGTCCATTTAAAACTGAGATGAGGAGGAATTTCTTCGCTCAGAGGATTGTAAATCTGTGGAATACTCTGCCCCAGAGAGCTGTGGAGGCTGGGTCATTGAATATATTTAAGGCAGAGATAGACAGATTTTTGAGCGATAAGGGAATAAAGGATTATGGGGAGCGGGCAGGGAAGCGGAACTGATGCCATGATCAGATCAGCCATGATATTAAATGGCGGAGCCGGCTCGAGGGGTCAAATGGCCTACTCCTGCTCCTATTTCTTGTGTTCTTGTGTGGACAACGAGTTAATGTGTGTGATGATGTTGGTAAAGGGGAAAAGGTTGGCCTAGATACTGGGAAAACTCCCTGCTCTTCTTCCAATGTTCCATGGGACCTTTTATATCCAGGCAGATTTGACCTTGGCTTAATGTTGCATTTGAAGGACGATGCAGCATGTCCTTAGTACCCAAAAGGGGCCATTTTCTCAAGTGGGCACTAGCAGCAGGGAACCATGCTTGCTGCCGTCACATAATCAGGAAATCACAGGCAAGGCCTACCAACACATCCTCGCAAAATTGCCGCTAAAGTTTCAGCTTGGATTATGAACTCAAACCCACAGCATTCTGTTTGACGGGCAAGAGTGCTACTGATTGAGCCAAGCAATGAGCGAGTGGTAGAAAGCAGACCAGTTCTGACTAATACCAGGAAGTAAAAGGACAATGCATGCCATTCATTGGAGGGCATAGTACCTACAGCCAAATATTAAGAGGGCAGAGCAGGCTAGAAGAATAACCCCAGCACTCACCCTGGAGCAGGTTATCAATCATACAACTACAGACTCTTATTTGCATGAGAACCATTCTGATTATTGTATGGAATATCCAGCATAATTAATCTTTTTAAGAGTCAGCAATACAAACTGGTCACGTGCAGCATCAATGGAATAGGTTAAAAATGATTTTATTTCTTGATCCAATGAAAGATTTTCAGCTGAGACACTTTTATGCTATGGAACTCCTCCCCACGTCACTCAGAATCTCGGGGCTGCATTTATATTACACTTCATCACTTTTCTCAGAAACATCCCAAACCCTTGGGAGCGACATTGCCCCTTGTTATAGTCCCGTTAGCGCCTCTGGGGGTGGGCGCAATGGCATTTTCGCCCAGGACAGGGCGCCTCCGGGGAAATTGTCTTAGAGGTTTGGGGGGGCGGGGGGGCACCCGCAATTAACGTCCCGGGCTGGCGCACAACTGACGATGACATGCATGCCGACCCCGCGCCAACTCCTTTGCACCCCATGGGTCACGAAGCTGGTGGAGCCTGCAGAAATTCATATGCACCGACTGGAACAGGATGAACTAAACATCCATGTCTCAGAGTTTGTGTCGAAGGCAGAGATGCTACAATTTGTCTCCACATCCCGGGCTAAGGAATGAAAGAAAAATAGGCCAGAGACCCCCCACTCCTGATAACCATTCAAGGACTCCTGATGGAAAGTGCACCTCTGTGGATGTCAGATGAGAACGGGATTGGGCTTGGCTAATAGCCTACTTACTCTCGCTGTTTGGGATCACATGAAGAATAGCCACTTACGCAAGGTACTGGAGGATTACTGGCCCCCATGAAACTGTGACCTGGGATGAGTCAGTGTGCTTAGGAGAGGAGAAGAGAAAATAACAAATTGAAGTTTCACTTTACATAGACTTGCCAGTATTTTATAAAGTATGGAGCCCAACATAAAAATCTCCTGCTTCACAATCCTCTACCCCACAGCCAATTTCAAAATGCAATCATCAGAAGCAGGACCATTGTTTAACAGTGGCCGAATAATTTAAAATCTAATTCAATGCCTTTGGATTCTGGGATTTTTACCAGTTTGGGGGATCGCATTTGGCGATTCCATTGATTTTTTGGTTCATATCTCAGATAGGATTTTCTGGTAGAACTCACTCTGCATTTGAAAAGTTAACCAATATTTTCTCTTTTCACAAGATAATTATGGATAAAGACAGCGATTCAACCCATATTAATTCATCGATCCCTCCCCACCCCACCCCCATCGTAGTATCCAAATTGTTCCTTGAGATGATTCCAGGGTTTTTGACTCCACTACTTTATATGAAAGTTTATTCCACAAATTGATCATTCTTTTGTGTAAAGAAGAAATTCCTAACTATCAGTCAAAATGACCTTTTACTGGTTAGTTCTACTCTCATGATTTAATTTAAAACAATACTCTAAGCTTACTTTTTCCCATTTCCTTCAGAAATCATGTATACCTCTATACGATCACGTATCAGGTTTTAAAGCCCAAAGGGGGAGACGTTTGCCTTCATTTTCAGCGGTCTTCTCAGCGGTATAGCTCTTTTTCTGAGAGAAACCGTCCGGCGAAAGTTTCCCCCCTTACTTTTTAAATGGAACTGCTCACATCTCGAAACGACCGCCGGGAGCAAACAGCCAACGTGAACCGCCGAGAAAATCGCTAGGGCATAAGTTTGGCCTCAACGGGACCGCCCTGTGTAAGCAGCTGAAACAGGGCGATAGATGAGTACTCTGCAAAGGAAGGTAAGTTAAAGGTTCTTTATTTATTTATTTTTAATTGTAAAACGGCGATTAACTGTTAAACTATCTTGAGAATGGTTCTTAACTTTTTTTTGTGAAAATTCCTTTTTTAAGTTTTCCTCCCTCCCTGGGCCCAACCGCAGCCTCAGAGTAAGTTATTAAAAACATTTTAAGAACCGCCCGTTTCACCTAGTTTCACCTTTAATTGCTGAGAAACCGCCGAGAATACTGGTGCAAGATCCATTTTCTCGCCCGGTGATATTTTTTACCTTAATTATGGAAATTCTCGCCAGCGTTAATTGCAAAACATTAGCATTTTTTCTGGGCCTCAATTGGGCGTTAAGGGGCTTTAGGGAAAGTCTAGCCCCAAGTCTCTCCAGCCTTTCCTCGTAACTCAGACCCCCAACACGAGGGATCAGCCTATACATATTACGCTGAGTTTCCAGAAGATTTGTTTTTTCATTACAGATACAAGTTGTAATTTTGATGGATGGATCTTTGAACATGCCTTGTCTTTAGCACTGCGACACACTCCTTTATTTTTCCTAAACTAATTAGTGTAATCCTGTAAAAAGATGTAAGCTAGTCTGTTTAACACCGTATCAGGCACAGAGAGGGGTAACTCACCACCACAGATTTACACAGCAGATCATTAAGAACCTGCTAAACATCAACAAGCCTCACTCAGGACACTAACAATCCTTTTGTAAAGGCTTTAGCAGAGTGCATGTCTAAGCTGAGACCTGTGGCAGGATTACAATCAGAAGGGACCCAGCTTGAATGTCTCTTGTGACACCCAGAACAAATTACTTTGATGTAACAGTTAATGTCTTTGAGAAAAAAAATCCCCCAATTTTCCTCTCGCTGCTCCTTAAAGTGCTGACTCATGCTGGTGTATGGTTCCATAAGGATCAGAGCACGCACCGGTGCTTTGCCCAGTTGGCATGCATCGAAAAAGGAAGGACTTGCATTTATACAGTGCCTCATCATGTTTCTGAAAAATATCTCAAAGCGCTTCACCCAAATTACTTCTGAATTACAACCATTTGTTTCGTAGGCAATCGCGCAGCCAATATGCATGCAGTAAAGTCTCACAAGCGACAATGAAATGACCAGTTAATCAGTTTAGCGGTGTTAGATGAGGAAGGAATATTGGTCAGGACACGGGGAGAACTCTCTGCTCTTTGAAAAGTGTTGGACATTCAGACGGAGCCTCAGTTCAACATATCAACTGATAGACAGTATCTCCAACAATACAGCACTCCTTCAGTATTGCGCTGAGGTATCAATTTAGATGAATTGATCAAGTTGTGGGGTGGGATTTAATTCTACAATTATGATACATGCTGGCAATTTGTGATTAAGAGGGCATCCTAGCTCAACTTAATCCTGTCCTCACCCAACCCCCACATAATCATGCATCCCAGTAGAAGTCAATGAAGAGTGATCAGGAGTGGGGACATTGCCATGTAATTTCATGTTAGCTACAGCTGCCGTAGGCTGCTCTTGGAAATATAAATGGCCTGCATACCTTGCATTGGTGGAAATGGGAACCAACATATTGTGGCTTATGTGAACGGTAACTGGATCCACTAACACGTCTTCTCTAAATTTAAGAATGCCTATTCATGTGCAAGGACAGTAGACACATTGAGCCAGTATTTCTTTTCTTAAAAAAGATTGAGACGTCTAGATGAAAGTCCAAAGCACATATAGTGTAGGACACTACCAAGTCTGAAAAGAATAGGAGAGAAGACAAGGTAGATCAGGAAGTGGTGAGTTGGTGACAGAAGCTTGGGTTTTAAAAGTTTGTGAAGAGGAGGAGAGTCAAGCAAATCCACAGTCTAATAATCCAAGGTTCAGTGAGATAGATATAAAAAAATGAAGACCACCCAAAGAGGGAATATGTAATTCAATAAGTGACTTAGTGATAGTTGAAGTTATAAATGGTGTAACTATATACTAAACTGCTGTTGAAGAGCAGCTGTTTATGATCATATAATGTCACTCCAAGATGGCCATTCCAAAAATTGTGACTTAGAAATGTAGGAAGTTGAAAACCAGTCAAGGAATTAACAATAGTTAAAAGATCCACTTGACACCTTGTGTGCATCCCCCAACCACACCCCTCCTCCCCCATGACTAATAATAGCAATTCCATTTACCAATGCACATTGCAAGTTTAATTTATTTTCATTCAAGACATTGATGTGTATTTTTGAGGGCCAGCATTATCAAACTTTAATTTCTCACTTGAGTGACATGCTTCCCAAATACCATTACTCAGGAGAGACGTGTGCCCAGAGTCAACAGGATTGGAACCAACTCACTTGAGTTATACCAGCTTCAGATAGATTGAAACTATTAGAGGGTGAGGAGCGAAAACTCCCTCCAAAACGTGATATCTAAAATTCCGCAACTCTTTCAGTGCACTCCCACTGCTAATTATGTTGAGACCCAGATATGCTGGGCCTTAGCTCTCCATGCCCGTTCCACAGTTTGAAGTAGAACGTGGCCCAAAACATGCTCCCCCAAATCAGAGAGGGACGTGGTTGAGGTACGGTAGTATAGTGATTATGTTACTGGAAAAGTAATCAGAGGTCTGGACTAATCGTCCATTTATATAAGGTAACCTCCCCCTGATCCCGCATACTTTGCCAGGATCAGAAGCAAAGGTCACCAGTGAGCATACCCCAGTAGTTACACCAGAATATCAGCCCCATGAATGTTCATCAGACAAGCTCTGCTTCCAACATTTATTTCATACGCAGTCAGTGAGGAATTATTTAGTCACAATCCACGATACAATGCCATCCAGTGAAAGGGTATCTTGTCATGGGGAAGATAAACAACAAGAACTGGTTGGGCCTTTTCTGTGTTGTAATTTCTGTGTAATTCCATGTAAAGGGCACCTTTTCACTTGGTGTCATAGGACAAGTCCATTTAAAAAAATGTATTCACGGGATGTGGGTGTTGCTGGCAAGGCCACCATTTATTGCCTATCCCTAATTGCCCTTGAGAAGGTGATGGTGAGCTGCCTTCTTGAACCGCTGCAGTCCATGTAGTGAAGGTACTCCCCCAGTGCTGTTAGGTAGTGAGTTCTAGGATTTTTACCCAGCGACGATGAAGGAACGGCAATATATTTCCAAGTCAGGATGATGTGTGACTGGAGGTTGTGGTGTTCGCGTGCACCTGCTGCCCTTGTCCTTCGAGACGGTAGAGGTCACAGGTTTTGGAGGTGCTGTCGAAGACGCTTTGGCGAGTTGCTGCAGTGCATCCTACAGATGGTACACACTGCAGCCACGGTGCGCCGGTGGTGGAGGGAGTGAATGTTTAAGGTGGTGGATGGAGTGCCAATCAAGCGGGCTGCTTTGTCCTGGATGGTGTCGAGTTTCTTGACTGTTTTTCGTGTTGTACTCATCCAAGCAAGTGGAGAGTATTCCACCACACTCCTGACGTGCGTCTCGAAGAAGGTGGAAAGGCTTGGGGGAGTCCGGAGGTGAGTCACTCGCCACAGAATACCCAGTCTCTGACCTGTTCTTGTAGCCACAGTATTTATGTGGCTTGGCAGTTAAGTTTCTGGTCATTGGTGACTCCCAGGATTTTGATGGTGGGGGATTCAGCGATGATAATGCCATTGAATGTCTATGGGAGGTCGTTAGACTCTTTGTTAAAGGTGGATGGTTATTGCCTGGCACTTGTGTGGTGCGAACATTACTTGCCACTTATCAGCCCAAGATTAAATGTTGTCCAGGTCTTGCTGCATGCAGGCACAGACTGCTTCATTATCTGAGGTGTTGCAAATAAAACTGAACACCATACAATCATCAGTGAACATCCCCACTTCTAACCTTATGATGTTAGGAGGGAAGGTCATTGATGAAGTTGCTGAAGATGGTCAGGCCTTGGACATTGCCCTGAGGAACTCCTGCAGTGATGTTCTGGGCCTGAGATGATTGGCCTCCAACAAGCACAACACTCTAATTTTGTGCTAGGTATGACTCCAGCCAGTGGAGAGTTCTCCCCCTAATTCCCATTGATTTCAATTTAACTAGGGCTCCTTGATGCCACATTCGGTCAAATGCTGCCTATATGGCAAGGGTACTCACTCTCACCTCACCTCACCTCTGGAATTCAGTTATTTTGTCTATGTTTGGACCAAGGCTGTAATGAGGTCCAGAACTGAGTGGTCCTGGTAGAACCTAAACTGGGTATCGATGAGCAGGTTATTGGTGAGTAAGTGCTGCTCGATAGCACTGTTGGCGACACCTTCCATTACTTTGCTGGTGATTGTGTAGACTGATGGGGCAGTAATTGGCCAGATTGCATTTGTCCTGCTTTTTGTGGACAGTACATACATGGACAATTTTCCACTTTGTTGGTTAGCCTACTAAAGGCTATCCATCTGCAGTAAGTTACTGAGATGAATTTGTTAACCCATTGAGGGGCAGCATAACCTGGCCCTTCGCTCTTCCCTCATTGACCCTGTCCACCATGGCAACGATGTCCAATTTGTCAAGTCAATGTACTCAAATAATTGAGTCTGGAGCAAGTCATTGAACCTTTAATTTGCTTTCTATGACTGTAAGTCTAAGGAACTCCTTAACCTTTCACCCTACCCCAGCGTCGCCATGACACCAGAAATCAACCATCTTCATGTCTCAGTAAATTCAATTGTCGAACTAACCTGTTCTGCAACTTGCAAGATGTCAACCAGAGGGCAAGTGAGTACATTTGTAAACACAACTGATAATTAGAGAAATAAACAAATGAAGGTGACTCAAAAGCTTGAAATGAAATTGCAACCCTGCAGGCACAAAGAATTGGGGCCGTTGAGTTTTCCGTTGCTTGTGTGAGAGTTTCCCTTTACAGGACCCAAGCTGCCCCCTTTTTTCCCCTTGTCAGGCACAAGTCTGCTTTTCTTCTTCCCTCAATAGCAGATAGCCTCCGGAAAACACCAGCCACACAGTAGTGCTCAGCACGGAGGAGGAAGTAGTGGAATTAGGGGCAGACAATGCCGAACGTCGGCAATGAAGCCAAGACTATTTGCCTCTTCACATGACAACAATCTAGCAGCATGAACATCCTCTTTCATAATGTGAAGGTTTTCATTTTTATTTTTCGCCTTGGGTTTTTCGTCTTCTGTGTGCCCTGTGAGAAGGTGGCTGAGTGGAAGCTCACTAAATACATTCCCTAACACTTGTGGTGCAACAACCTATTCAGCACAGATAAGCCCCTTAGAAATGAAGGAGAGTTTAATTCAGACTTTGAGTGACAGCAGGAAGATTTATCCCTCTGCTACACAATACCGCTTTTTCTGCTTTAATCTTACAGAGACAATGACCTGTTTTTTAGGCCCCATCTTGTGGCTTTCCCACGATGGAGAGTGATTAGCGGGGCTGGACTGGATGCTGGCCACTATCTCTCATTTAATGTGTTTGAGCACTAACAGGATCAGCAGGGAAATGTCTCGGCCAAGTGCATTGACAATCAAGAGACAGGAATGCCAATTTGGAAATGGCAACTGCAGCTCTTTATTTTTGGAGGGAGCGGGTGTGGAAGAGAAACAAATTCACACAGGAAGTGATATTATAAAAAATACAACACTCATAGTCTACACATAAAAGAGACATTTGCTCCAAGATAATTATTTTTATATGTAGAAAGAATAAAATAGATTCTTTGCAGTGTTAAGTACAATAACCCTCACAGACAGACAGTGGATTTTTGTACAAGTCAAACAGCTTAATAGAATCGTAAACTTTGAGTGCAGTAAAAAGCTGATGGATTCCATAGCCATTTCTCATTTGACACACGTTCCTAATAAACTGCAATCCTTCAATGCTATAGGAAACCTTTTCTTAGTCCTTTACTTTGTCCCTGAATTGCCCAGAGTTAAGATCGTTATCTCTGCATAGAACTTTCACTTCCCACTGTTAAATGTTCCTAAATTTTACTAGTGCGAATGTTGACAAAAGATAATGTGCTAGTCATAGACTTTGCCAGGAATTTACCGCAAGTTAATTCTTCAGTGTTGATGGCGCCATGTATCAACGATACACAGCATATTGAGTTAAAGTTGGCACCAGTAGCTGCTCCACATGCATGGACAAAAAAAGTCACTAGCACCATGGGATAATGATTTTTCTAAGGTTGTAGGTCAGGGTTCAAGGGAGACCACCTTTTCTGAAAAATGCTTGGTTTTGTGGCCTCATAATGCAGTTTGGACGGAAATGAGTTAGTGTTGCTTGGGCATGACATCATGGCAACAAAATAATGGCCATTCACTTTCCCTCAGTGATTTTCTTAAGATGAGTGATAGAAATAGCACCGATCAAGGACAGACCTGGGATTTTTTTGATTTGTGTGGCTCATTAACACACTGGGCAGTGTGTTTTCTCAATGGACTTCCTTTTCCAATATGCATCTTTCTTACAGCTATTTGCATGTTTGAACTTCCCTGCATTCTGCAACTCCCATGATGAGTTTGGTCAGATTTAGGCTTATTTCGGGAGTTAGCTGTGGCAGCAACACAGGCCAAACAATTGATTCAAGACGCCTGGGCCAGAAGGGGGCGGTTGGGCAGAAATGGGGCTTTCGCTCCTGATCGCTAATTTGTGGCCCCATGCTGCCAAGTGCAATGAGAACAGTCAAGGGTAGGATTGGGCTGGGTGGCCACATTGCCGCCGAGAGCATGCAGAAAGCAAGGGCAGGCAGCAGAAGGAGCGTGCGGCAAACCAGTCTTCCCACCCACCCCTTCCTTCAATGACTGTCTGTCCCACCTGTTACAGAGACTGTAATTCCCATATTGGACTGTTCAGTCACCTAAGAACTCACTTTTAGAGTGGAAGCAAGTCTTCCTCGATTTCGAGGGACTGCCTATGATGATGATGATGGATTGGGTGGTGATAACCCCTTCCTTCCAGAATGAAACAGATTACCACACACTGTGCTGGCTTACATATAAAGAATGCCCATTTGGGTGAGGTAATGTTGCTTGGAAGGTGCCAAAAGAAACAGAAGAACATAATAATTAGGAGCAGCAGGAGCCTGCTCTGTCATTCAATAAGATTATGGCTGATCTTCTACCTCAACTCCACTTTCCTGCACTATCCCCATATTCCTTGATTCCCTGAATATCCAAAAATCTGTCGATCTCTGTCTTGAATATACTCAACGACTGAGCATCCACAGTCCTCTGGGCTAGAGAATTCCAAAGATTCACCACACTCTGAGTGAAGAAATGTCTCCTCATCTCAGTCCTAAATGGCTGACCCCTTACTCTGAGTCTAGATCCCTGGTTCTAGACTCACCAGCCAGGGAGATCATCCTCTCTGCATCTACCCTGTCAAGCCATGTAAGAATTTTCCATGTTTCAATGAGATAACCTTTCATTCTTCGAAACTCGAGAGAATATAGGCCTCATCTACTCAATCTCTCCTTATAGGACAGACTCCCTATCCCAGGAATCAGTCTGGTGAAGCTTCATTTCACTTCCTCTATGGCAAGTATATTCTTCCTCAGGTAAGGAGACCAAAACTGTACACAATACTCCAGGTGTGGTCTCACCAGTGCCCTATATAATTGCAGTAAGATATCTTTACTCTTATACGCAAATCCTCTTGTAATAAAGGCCAGCATACCATTTGCTTTCTTAATTGCTTGCTGTATCTGCATGTTAGCTTTCAGTGATTCATGTACAAGGATACACACGTCCCTCTGAACACCAACATTTTCCAATCTCTCAGTTTTTCTATTTTTTCTACCAAAGTGGATAACATCACATTTCTCCACATTATATTCCATTTGCCATGTTCTTGCCCACTCAGTCTGTGTATATCCTCTTGAAGTCTCTTTGCTTCCTCCTTACAACTTACATTTCCACCTAGCTTTGTATCATCAGCAAATTTGGATATATTACATTTGGTCCCCTCATCCAAATTATTGATATAGATTGTGAATAGCTGGGGCCCAAGCACTGATCCTTGCTGTTCCCCACTAGTTACAGTCTGCTAACCCGAAAATGATCTGTTTATTCTTACTCTCTGTTTTCTGTCCATTAACCAATCCTGTACTGTTTAACTAAGCAAGGCACAACCTTGGCTCTGCTTTATTTAGGCCCAAAGCGCCTGACTCTCAAAATGGCTGGCCTTTTATACCTGAGCAGCACCATGTGCGTGCTGCTCAATGGCCTCCAACAATGATGCTATCTGGTGGCTACAAACAGAATGTACATACATGACAATACCCCCCTCTGAGATCTTATCACAGTCTTTCACAGATTGAGACGGTCCGGTGCTTTGTGCTCTCGGGTTGACCATATCAGTTCAATTCCAGCCTTGGGTGAGTGTGCGGGGTCTGTTGTGACTGATGGCTGGATGACTGACTTGTTGGGGGTGGCAGTGGCCATGTCAGGAATTGCAAGTCCATTTTTATTGAACAGGTCCATGATGAAAATTCCGGCTTCACTGATGACCCTTGAGTCCTCTGAAGACTGCTGGTAGGTTGGTTGGTCATCGATGGTTTCTTCATCCGACTGTTCTGGTTCGTCTGTGTGCCTCAGCTTTGTCTGATCCATGTGTTTCCTGCAAGTTTGCCCATTCTTGAGCTTAATAACGAATACTCTGTTGCCCTTCTTGGCCATGACCGTACCAGCGATCCATTTGGGACCCTGACCATAGTTCAATACATATACACGACCATTAACAGAAATCTCACCTGACCCAGCTGCGCGATCATGGTACCCTTCTTGACTTTGTCTTCTGTATTCAACATGTTTATTTAAATCCGGATGTACCAGAGATAGCTTGGTCTTAAGACCTCTTTTCATCATGAGTTCAGCAGGCGAGACCCCTGTGAGTATGTGGGGTCTTGCCTGTAACTCAGCAGTATGCAGGACAAACGGGTCTGTAGTGACCCTTGGGTTACTCTCCTCATGCTTTGCTTGATAATTTGTACTGCACGTTCAGCTTGAACGGTGCTGACCTTACATGTTTTATGGCATTGAGTTTCATAAACTCCTGAAACTCCTGACTGGTGAAGCATGACCTATTGTCACTCACCACTATGTCAGGCAGACCATGTGTTGTGAACATGACATTGAGATTCTCTATAGTTGCCGTGGACGTGCTGGATGACATGATTATACATTCTATCCACTTCGAATAAGCGTCCACCACCACTAAAAACATCTTGCCCAGGAAGGGACCTGCAAGATCTACATAGATCCTGGATCAAAGGTTTGGATGGCCATGACCACAGACTCAGTGACGATTCCTCTGGTGCTTTGCTGAACTGCATGCAAGTGTTGCATTGATGCACGCATGCTTCCAGCTCAGAATCAATTCTTGGCCACCATACATGCGACCTGGCGATGGCCATCATTATCACTATACCAGGATGTGTGTTGTGTAATGCACGCACGAACTTCTCGCTCCCTTTCATGGGCATTACATAAGAACATAAGAATTAGGAACAGGAGTAGGTCATCTAGCCCCACGAGCCTGCTCCGCCACTCAACAAGATCATGGCTGAACTGGCCGTGGACTCAGCTCCACTTACCCGCCCGCTCCCCATAACCCTTAATTACCTTATTGGTTAAAAATCTATCTATCTGTGACTTAAATACATTCAATGAGCTAGCCTCAACTGCTTCCTTGGGCAGAGAATTCCACAGATTCACAACCCTCTGGGAGAAGAAATTCCTTCTCAACTCGGTTTTAAATTGGCTCCCCCGTATTTTGAGGCTGTGCCCCCTAGTTCTAGTCTCCCCGATCAGTGGAAACAACCTCTCTGCCTCTATCTTGTCTATCCCTTTCATTATTTTAAATGTTTCTATAAGATCACCCCTCATCCTTCTGAACTCCAATGAGTAAAGACCCAGTCTACTCAATCTATCATCATAAGGTAATACCCTCATCTCCGGAATCAGCCTAGTGAATCGTCTCTGTACCCCCTCTAAAGCTAGTAGATCCTTTCTTAAGTAAGGTGACCAAAACTGCACGCAGTACTCCAGGTGCGGCCTCACCAATACCCTATACAGTTGCAGCAGGACCTCGCTGCTTTTGTACTCCATCCCTCTCGCAATGAAGGCCAACATTCCATTCGCCTTCCTGATTACCTGCTGCACCTGCAAACTAACTTTTTGGGATTCATGCACAAGGACCCCCAGGTCCCTCTGCATCGCAGCATGTTGTAATTTCTCCCCATTCAAATAATATTCCCTTTTACTGTTTTTTTTCCAAGGTGGATGACCTCACATTTTCCGACATTGTATTCCATCTGCCAAACCTTAGCCCATTCGCTTAACCTATCTAAATCTCTTTGCAGCCTCTCTGTGTCCTCTACACAACCCACTTTTCCACTAATCTTTGTGTCATCTGCAAATTTTGTTACACTACACTCTGTCCCCTCTTCCAGGTCATCTATGTATATTGTAAACAGTTGTGGTCCCAGCACTGATCCCTGTGGCACACCACTAACCACCGATTTCCAACCCGAAAAGGACCCATTTATCCCGACTCTCTGCTTTCTGTTAGCTAGCCAATTCTCGATCCATGCTAATACATTTCCTCTGACTCCGCGTACCTTTATCTTCTGCAGTAACCTTTTGTGTGGCACCTTATCGAATGCCTTTTGGAAATCTAAATACACCACATCCATCGGTACACCTTTATCCACCATGCTCGTTATATCCTCAAAGAATTCCAGTAAATTAGTTAAACATGATTTCCCCTTCATGAATCCATGTTGCGTCTGCTTGATTGCACTATTCCTATCTAGATGTCCCGCTATTTCTTCCTTAATGATAGCTTCAAGCATTTTTCCCACTACAGATGTTCAACTAACCGGCCTATAGTTACCTGCCTTTTGTTTGTCCTCTTTTTTAAACAGAGGCGTTACATTAGCTGCTTTCCAATCCGCTGGCACCTTCCCAGAGTCCAGAGAATTTTGGTAGATTATAACGAATGCATCTGCTATAACTTCCGCCATCTCTTTTAATACCCTGGAATGCATTTCATCAGGACCAGGGGACTTGTCTACCTTGAGTCCCATTAGCCTGTCCAGCACTACCCCGCTACTGATAGTGATTGTCTCAAGGTCCTCCCTTCCCACATTCCCGTGACCAGCAATTTTTGGCATGATTTTTGTGTCTTCCACTGTGAAGACCGAAGCAAAATAATTGTTTAAGGTCTCAGCCATTTCCACATTTCCCATTATTAAATCCCCCGTCTCATCTTCTAAGAGACCAACATACTTTAGTCACTCTTTTCCATTTTATATATCGTTAAAAGCTTTTACTATCTGTTTTTATGTTTTGCGCAAGTTTACTTTCGTAATCTATCTTTCCTTTCTTTATTGCTTTCTTAATCATTATTTGCTGTCGTTTAAAATTTTCTCAATCTTCTAGTTTCCCACTAACCTTGGCCACCTTATACGCATTGCTTTTTAATTTGATATTCTCCTTTATTTCCTTGGTTATCCACGGCTGGTTATCCCTTCTCTTACCACCCTTCTTTTTCACTGGAATATATTTTTGTTGAGCACTATGAAAGAGCTCCTTAAAAGTCCTGCACTGTTCCTCAATTGTGCCACTGTTTAGTCTGTGTTTCCAGTCTACTTTAGCCAACTCTGCCCTCATCCCACTGTAGTCCCCTTTGTTTAAGCATAGTACGCTCGTTTGAGACACTATTTCCTCACCCTCAATCTGTATTACAAATTCAACCATACTGTGATCACTCATTCCGAGAGGATCTTTGACTAGGAGATCGTTTATTATTCCTGTCTCATTACACAGGACCAGATCTAAGATAACTTGCTCCCTTGTAGGTTCTGTAACATACTGTTCGAAGAAACAATCCCGTATGCATTCTATGAATTCCTCCTCAAGGCTACCCCGTGCGATTTGATTTGACCAATCGATATGTAGGTTAAAATCCCCCATGATTACTGCCATTCCTTTTTCACATGCCTCCATTATTCCCTTGATTATTGCCCGCCCCACCGTGAAGTTATTATTTGGGGGCCTATAAACTACGCCCACCAGTGACTTTTCCCCCTTACTATCTCTAATCTTCACCCACAATGATTCAATATTTTGTTCATTAGAGCCAATATTGTCTCTCACAACTGCCCTGATTCCATCCTTTATTAACAGAGCTACCCCACCTCCTTTCCCTTCTTGTCTATCTTTCCGAATTGTCAGATACCCCTGTATGTTTAATTCCCAGTCTTGGCCACCCTGCAACCACGTTTTTGTAATGGCCACCAAATCATACCCATTTGTAATGATTTGTGCCGTCAACTCATTTATTTATTTTGAATGTGCGTGCGTTTAGGTAGTGTTTTAATACTAGTTTTAAACCATGATTTTTAGTTTTGACCCCTCCTGCAGCCCCTTTATATTCATACATATTGTCCCTTCCTATCACCTTGTGGTTTACACTTACCCCAGTGCTACTCTGCTCTGTTGCCTCCTGCCTTTTGCATTCTTTCTTGGGGTTCTGTTCATCTGAGCTCTCACTCACTCTAACTAGCTCAGAGCCCTCTCCTGGGTTCCGAATATTCCTTGCATTGAGGCACCGAGCTTTCATGCTTGTCTTTTTATTACACTTTGACCCTTTAGAATTTTGCTGTACAGTGGCCCTTTTTGTTTTTTGCCTTGGGTTTCTCTGCCCTCCACTTTTACTCATCTCCTTTCTGACTTTTGCTTTTGTCTCCATTTTGTTTCCCTCTGTCTCCCTGCATTGGTTCCTATCCCCTTGCCATATTAGTTTAACTCCTCCCCAACAGCACTAGCAAACACTCCCCCTAGGACATTGGTTCTGGTCCTGCCCAGGTGCAGAACGTCCGGTTTGTACTGGTCCCACCTTCCCCAGAACCGGTTCCAATGCCCCAGGAATTTGAATCCCTCCCTGCTGCACCACTGCTCAAGCCATGTATTCATCTGAGCTATCATGTGATTCCTACTCTGACTAGCCCGTGACACTGGTAGCAATCCCGAGATTACTACTTTTGAGGTCCTACGTTTTAATTTAGCTCCTAGCTTCTTAAATTCGTCTCGTAGGACCTCATCTCTTTTTTTTACCTATATCGTTGGTACCAATGTGCACCACGACAACTGGCTGTTCACCCTCCCTTTTCAGAATGTCCTGCACCCGCTCCGAGACAATCTTGACCCTTGCACCAGGGAGGCAACATACCATCCTGGAGTCTTGGTTGTGGCCGCAGAAATGCCTATCTATTCCCCTTACAACGCGATTGCCCCACAATATGCAATCTGCTTGAATAGACAGTTCATCCTTGCGACGGATGTACAGTTTGGCCTCCTCACACATTTGCTTAGGTATGGCAGACCAATCCCCTTTGAGGATGCAACCCTCTACCACCGATAAAATCGGGTCCTGGCTGGTCCAGGTCTTAACTTGTTGAGCTGTGATAGTGGTTCCTTCACTCTCAAAAGCATCCATGATTAACATTAGATCCGCCGGTTGTGACGTTTCCACCTCCGGTGTGGGCAACGGCAAACGGCTCAAAGCATCGGCACAATTCTCTGTGCCAGGTCTGTGGCGAATGACATAATCATAGGCAGATAACATCAGCGCCCACCTTTGGATGCTGGATGAAGCGTTGGTAGTGATACCTTTACTCTCGGAAAACAATGAAATAAGCGGCTTGTGATCAGTCTCTAATTCGAACCTCAGACTGAACAGGTATTGATGCATCTTTTTAACACCATACACACACGCTAAAGCTTCTTTTTCTACCATGCTGTAGGCTCTTTCTGCTTTAGACAAATTTTTAGATGCATATGCGACAGGTTGAAGTTTCCCCAGCTCAGTGGCTTGTTAGAGTATGTAACCAATTCCATATGATGATGAGTCACAGG
Organism: Pristiophorus japonicus; assembly: GCF_044704955.1. Classification (NCBI taxonomy): domain Eukaryota; kingdom Metazoa; phylum Chordata; class Chondrichthyes; family Pristiophoridae; genus Pristiophorus; species Pristiophorus japonicus. The sequence goes on from NC_091994.1 coordinate 101,404,907, forward strand.
CCAAAACTAAACGTTTACATGGGTCATAATGTACCAGCAGCTTGTTTGAGCAAAGCAGATTGGTGGCTTTCTCGAAAGCTCTGTCTTGCAATGCGCCCCACACCCAGTTGTTGCCTTTTGCATGTGCAGTGCATGTGCAGTGGTTCTAGTAAGGTGCTCAATTTAGATAGGAAGTTACCAAAGTAGTTGAGTAGACCCAGGAACGAACGCAGCTCTGTCACATTCTGCGGCTTGGGTGCATTCTTGATGGCCTTGGTTTTCATGTCAGTAGGTCTGATGCCATCAGCGGTGATTTTCCTCCAGAGGAATTCGACCTCCGGTGCCATGAAGACGCACTTCGAGCATTTCAGTCTGAGTCCCACTCTGTCCAAACGCAGTAGAACCTCTTCCAGGTTGTTCAGATGTTCCTTGGAGTCACGACCAATGATCAGGATGTCATCTTGGAACACGATGGTTCTGGGAACGGACTTCAGTAGACTTTCCATATTCCTCTGGAATATTGCTGCAACCAAGCGAATTCCGAAATGGCACCTGTGGTAAATAAACAGTCTTTTGTGCGTGTTAATGCACGTAAGTCTCTTCGACGTCTTGACCAACTCCTGTATCATATAGGCCGACGTCAAGTCCAGTTTTGTGAACAACTTCCCTCCGGCTAGCGTTGCAAACAAGTCATCAGCCTTCGGTAACGGGTACTGATGTTGTTTCGAAAGCCAGGGGATCATAGCCTTGTAGTCTCCACAGATTCTGACTGTGCCATCACTTTTTAGCACAGGAACAATGGGGCTGGCCCATTCATTAAATTCAACCAGTGATATGATCCCTTCACGCTGGAGTCTATCCAGTTCAATTTCGATCTTCTCCCTCATCATGTATGGCACTGCCCGAGCTTTATGATGGACGGGTCTTGCATCTGAGTCCACATGGATCTGCACATTGGCTCCCGTGATGTTGCCGATACCTGGTTCGAACAGCGAGGGGAACTTGCTCAATACTTGGGCACATGTATCTTCCTCTGATGACAACGCCTTTATGTCGTTCCAGTTGCATCTGATTTTCTCCAACCAGCTCCTGCCGAGCAGTGTTGGGCCATTGCCTGGAACAATCCACAGCGGTAACTCATGAACCGCACCGTTATATGACACATTAATTTGTGCACTGCCAATCACCTTTATCAGTTCTTTGGTGTACATGTGCAGCGTGGCGTTAACAGGGTTCAGCCTGGACCTCATAGTCTTAATATCCCACAGCTTATTAAATGCCCTCTCGTTCATGATCAATTGTCTCGTCCCCGTGTCCAGTTCCATCGATACTGGTATCCCATTAAACTTCACATTAATCAAAATTGGTTTACTCTTGGTTATGAAGGAGTACAGTCCCATACACTTCCTCCTCTAGCATCTCGGATTGCGTATCCGGATCCACGCTAGTCTGACTCTCATCCTCCATCTGGTGTGTCGCAGCTCATTTGCTCAACTGCGGACACTTGCGCTGGAGATGTCCCACTCTCAGGCAGCCTTTGCAACTATATTGCTTAAATCGGCACTGCTGGTGCCGGTGATTTCCCCCTCAACGTCAACATGGAGAAGGCGGATACATTCCTGCTGGCGGACTTTGGGCAGCCACAGGTTTCACGAACGCAACCGGATAGGCCCTGCCATGTGCATTTACAGTACTTGCCGAGGTTCGGTTCTTTACCGCTATTTGCTTTAGACTCCTGTCCGTCGTCATACATGATTGAGCGATCTGGATGGCCCCCTTTAAATCCAACTCCTCCACCGCCAGAAGTTTGCACAGGATCACCTCGTGGTTGATACCGATAACAAAGAAGTCCCGCAGCATGTCTGCCAACACCGTCCCGAACTTGCACAGTCCCGCTAGACATCTCAGGTTGGCAACAAACTCCACCATGTTCTGGCCCTCCGATCGAACGTGTGTATAAAACCCATATCTCGAGATGATGATGCCGTCGTCTGGTTTGAGGTGCTCCCTTACCAATGTACACAACTCCTCGTACATTTTCTCTGTTGGATCACTAGGCATGAGTAGATTCTTTATCAGACTGTAGATCTTTGAACCACACACAGTGAGGAACACGGCCCAGTGCCGATCTGCATCGTCGACCCCCTTCATTTTGTTGGCCATGAAGTACTGGTTCAAACAGTTCACAAAGTCTGCCCAATCTTCTCCCTTCACGAATCGCTCTAAAAATCCAATTGTGCTCATTTTGCAAACAAAGGTTCTTGTATACTCGTCGCCAAATGTTAAGTATGCAATAAAGGTTCAAACTGAGTATTGTTTAACTAAGCAAGGTACAACCTTGGCTCTGCTTTATTTAGGCCCAAAGCGCGTTACTCTCAAAATGGCTGGCCTTTTATACCTGAGCAGCACCATGTGCGTGCTGCTCAGTGGCCTCCAACAATGACGCCATCTGGTGGCTACAAACAGAATGTACATACATGACAAGTATATTACCCCAAATCCCATGAGTCCTACTTTTGTTTAATAACCCCGTGTGGCACCTTATCGAATGCCTTCTGAAAATCCAAATACACCACATCCACTGGTTCCCCCTTATCTATTCTGCTAGTTACAACCTCAAAAAACTGTAACAGATTTGTCAAACATGATTTCCCTTTCATAAATCTGTGCTGATTCTGCCCAATCCTATTATTTTTTTGAAGTGCCCTGTTACCACGTCCTTAATAAACGATTCTAACATTTTCCCTGCTACTAATCTCAGACTAACTAGTCTGTAGTTCCCTGTTTTCACTCTTCCTCCTTTCTTAAATAGCGGGGTTACATTTGCTACCTTCCAATCCGCGGGAACCTTTCTAGAATCTATGGAATTTTGGAAGATGACAACCAATGCATCCACGATCTCTATAGCCACTTTTTTCAAACCTCTAGTATGTACGCCATCAGGTCCAGGGGATTTATCAGCTTTCAGTCCCATTAATATCTCCAGTACTATTTTTTTCTAATACTAATTACTTTCAATTCCTCATTCTCACTAGACCCTTGGTTCTCCACAATTTCCGGGAGGTTTTTTCATCTTCTTCCGTAAAGACAGACACAAAGTATTTGTTTAATTTCTTTGCCATTTCCTTATTCCCCATTATAATTTCTCCTGTCTCAGCCTGCAAGGAACCCACATTTACTTTCGCTAATCTTTTCCTTTTTACATACCTATAGAAGCTTTTACAGTCTTTTTTTATGTCTCTCGCTAGTCTGCTCTCATATTCTTTTCTTTATCAATTTCTTTGTCCTCCTTTGCTGAATTCTAAAATCCTCCCAATCCTCAGGCTTACTGCTCTTTTTGGCAACATTGTAAGCCTCATCCATTGATGTAATACTGGGCTGAAAGTGCGTCTGGCCTGGTGAGGCCTCGCAAAAGCCGTTTCTCGGGTCACGATGCACATGCACTGAAAACTGGCTATTCCGATCTGTCAAAATTTCTTCAGACAGATCGAACACATCCTCGCAGGTAGGACATCAACACAGGAGAGATTGGGCTATTTGCCCAAATCATGCCCAGCGAATGTCCTTCAAACTCTTACACCTGGTCAAAGCAAACTTTTAAAACATAGAAAAATGAGGTTTAATCATTCATTTTTATGTTAAAAACCCTGTCCCTTAAGGTAAGTTTATTTTTAACCCTATTAAAACACATTAAAAAAAATTCAAAAAAAAAAATTTTTTCTAAAACATTTAATTACATTTAATTTTAATTAATTTTAAATATGTGAAGTGTTTATTTTATTTATTGTGCTGTGTTTCGGTGTTTTAGGGGGTTATTCACATTGATAGTAATGGGAATTTGTACAAACGGAGATCCCATTATTATCAATGAGAATACTACCTAGTGATTGGTGGTCCAGGCCCACGAGATTGCAATATAAACGTCCGTACGTGAAAGACAGATCCCCGTACGCTGTGCAGCGAATGAAGGCCTTCAGACCGGAATCGTACGTTTCTCCGGGACCAACGGGTACTTTTGTAGATTTTTTTCAGACAGATGCGTTCATACGAAGGAAGCCTCCAACCCCAATTTTCCCCTAATATCTTTAACTTCTCTTGTTAGCCACGGTTGGCCCACTTTTCCTGTGGTGTTTTTGTGCCTTTGTTGTAAATTGTGTACTAATTCTTTAAATGCTAGCCATTGCTTGTCTACCGTCGTATCTTTTAATGTAGTTTCCCAATCTTCCTTCGCCAACTCGCCTCTCATACCTACATGGTTTGTGAACATAACCCCAGCAGCAAGAGTCAGTGCCATTGGTGGGGGGGAGGGAGAAATACAATTAAAGGAAAAAAATAACTCAGAACAACCCGGTTACTAACAGTAGCTCTATGAGGGACTACCTGTAGAGGCAGTGCACTGCCAGTCCTTCCACAGCTTTGTGTGAAAACATTCCATTCTGGGTCACAATTCACCTTGATTGCATTTTCAGGGAGCACATACAAAAACTAAGTACTTATCTATGTTCCCTACTGACAGCAATGCTCAGTCTCCTCAGTGGAGAACGCACACAAGTCTCTCCAGACGGAAGCTGTTGATTGCTGTGACCATGTCATTCCAATGATCCTTCAGCACCAGTCATTACAACCTCACCTACATCATCGTCTTTGCTTCCCTGCACTGAAGTCTTTTCCAGCTAAACTACAAGCTCTGTTATTCAGATTTCTGTTAAAGGGGCCGCTGTCTTCATGAATAGGGTTTCATTCAGACAGGAAATGCATCTGGCAGTGTTTCACTGAACCTCACAGACCAAAGTGCTGAGTCTGATCCTCACTTTGTGTGGAGTTATCCAAACTTGGCCAGCAAGATGGTCGGGATGATACAATTAGTCTCAGCAGAGCCAAGAGCAATGAAAAAAGAATCATGCTCCAGATTTCATTCTCACTGAAAAGTTGTAGATTCCAGGTAAAGACAAGATTGGGCCTGCCTGTGATACTCTCCATGGTCAAATGTGGCTCAGTGGGTAGCACTCTCACCTCTGAGTCAGAAGGTTGTGGGTTCAAGTCCCATTCCATAGACTTGAGCACAAAAATCTAGACTGACTCTCCAGTGCAGTACTGATGGAGTGGAGCACTGTCAGAGGTGCTGTCTTTCAGATGAAACATTAAACCTCTCAGGTAGCATTATTTTTAAGAAGAGCAGGGGAGTTATCCCTGGTGTCCTGGCCAATATTTATCCCTCAACCAACATCACTGAAAAAAAGAGCGTATCTGGTCATTATCATACTGCTGTTTGTGGGAGCTTACTGTGTGCAATTTGGCTGCCGCGTTTCCTACATTACAACAGTGAACAGTACTTCAAAAAGTACTTAATTGACTCCAGCGCTTTGGGACGTCCGGTGGTTGTGAAAGGCGCTATATAAATGCAAGTCTTTGTTTTCTTTTTTCAAACAATAACAACTTGTATTTATATAGCGCCTTTAACATAGTGAAACGTTCCAAGGTGCTTCACAGGAGTATTATAGAAACATAGAAATCTACAGCGCAGAAGGAGGCCTTTGCGGCCCATCGTGTCCGGGCCGACCAACAAAGAGCCACATGGTCCTCGGTCAGCAGCCCTGAAGGTTTCATATAAACCTATGGCAATGAACAATGGTGGAAAGATAAAGAGCATCCGATCCAACCAATCTGCCCCACACAACTGCGACACCCCTTGCACTGCAATATTCTACACTCCACCCCAACCGGAGCCATGCGATCTCCTGGGAGAGGCAAAAAAATAGATAAAAACCCAGGCCAAGTGGGGGAAAAAATCTGGGAAAATTATCAGTTCTAGGTCCGTAACCCTGCACTTCAAATGCCCATCCAAGCACCTTTTAAATGTGGTGAGGGTTTCTGCATCCACCACCTTTCCCAGGCAGTGAGTTCCAGACCCCCACAACCCTCTACGTGAAGAAACTTCCCTTCAAATTCCCTCTGAACCTTCCACCAACCACCTTAAAACTATGCCCCCTCATAATTGACCCCTCCACCAAGGGAAATAGGCCCTTGCTATCCACTAGATCCAGGCCCCTCAAAATTTTATACACCTCAATGAGGTCTCCTCTCAGCCTCCTCTGTTCCAATGAGAACAAACCCAGCCTATCTAAACTGTCCTCATAGCTGTTTCTCCATTCCAGGCAGCATTCTAGTAAATCTCCTCTGCACCCTCTCTAGTGTAATCACATCCTTCCTATAATATGAGATAAACAATTTGACACCGAGCCACATAAGTAGAAATTAGCGCAGGTGACCAAAAGCTTGGTCAAAGAGGTATGTTTTAAGGAGCGTCTTGAAGGATGGAAGAGAGGCATGGAGGTTTAGGCAGAAAGTTCCAGAGCTTAGGGCCTAGGAAACAAAAGGCACGGCCACCAATGGTTGAGTGATTATAAACAGGGATGTTCAAGAGGGCAGAATTAGAGGAGTGCAGACATCTCGGGGGGTTGTGGGGCTGGAGGAGATTACAGAGATAGGGAGGGGCGAGGCCATGGAAGGATTTGAAAATAAGGATGAGAATTTTGAAATCGAGGTGTTGCTTAACCGGAAGCTAATGTAGGACAGCGAGCACAGTGGTGATGGGTAAGTGGACGGTGATAGTTAGGACACGGGCAGCCGAGTTTTGGATCACCTCTAGTTTACGTAGGATAGAATGTGGGATGCCAGCCAGGAGTGCGTTGGAATAATCAAGTCTAGAGATAACAAAGGCATGGATGAGGGCTTCAGCAGCGGATGAGCTGAGGCAAGGGCAGAGATGGGCAATGTTATGGAGGTGGAAATAGGCGGTCTTAGTTATGTTGCGGATATGTGGTCGAAAGTTCATTTCAGGGTCAAATATGACACCAAGGTTGTGAACAGTTCGGTTCAGCCTCAGACAGAAGTTGGGGAGAGGGATGGAGTCAGTGGCTAGGGAACGGAGTTTATGGTGGCGACCGAAAAGAATGGCTTCGGTCTTCCCAATATTCAATTGGAGAAAATTGTTGCTCATCTAGAACTGGACAAGCAGTCTGACAATTTAGAGACCGTGGAAGGGTCGAGAGAAGTGATAGTGAGGTAGAGCTGGATGTCATCGGTGTACATGTGGAAACTGATGCTGTGTTTTTGGATGAAGTCGCCAAGGGGCAACATGTAGATGAGAAATAGGAGGGGGACAAGGATAGATCTTTGGGGGACACCAGAGGTAACGATGCGGGGGTGGGAAGAGAAGCCGTTGCAGGTGATTCTCTGACTACGATTAGATAGACAAAAATGGAACCAGACAAGTGCAGTTCCACCCAGCTGGACGAAGGTGGAGAGGCATTGGAGAAAGATAGAGTGGTCCACCGTGTGAAAGACCACCACAGTGAAGGTTCACATATGGAGACCAGCCATTTGGGAGAGGTGTCAGACAACAGGCACTGCACATGGAATCAAACCAAAGAAAAATGTGAAGGGAAAAATAATGACAGCACTTGGGAAATGTTATTTGTTTATTTGCAGACAATGTGATGGAAAGCATGTTAGAACATGTTATCATGCCACATACAAGTGATGCTCTCTCCACCTCTACAACAAGATCTTCATTAAAACCCCACCAAGCTTTTGGTCACTCCTTTGGCTTTGCACCCATTTATCCTTTTGTCTCTCTGAAGCGCCTTGGGACGGTTTTCCACATTAAAGTTGCTATATAAATTTAAGTCACTATAGTAGTCATCACCAGAACATTAATTGCCAATCTGTGCCTCATGTCACATGCAAATGATGTCACTGACTTGCACGTGACATGACGACACTGTTCTTCTATTTCCTTGCAGACAATATCTTGTTAACACTCAAAGCACTACCAGTATTGATGGATTCGTCAGAAGAGTTTAAAGTAGACTTCCGGAAGTCCTAGGGGACTGAGGGTCTAGTGAGAAGGAGGAACTGAAGGCTATCCTTATTAGGCGGGAAACTGTGTTAGGGAAATTGATGGGATTGAAGGCCGATAAATCCCCGGGGCCTGATAGTCTGCATCCCAGAGTACTTAAGGAAGTGGCTCTAGAACTGGTGGATGCATTGGTGATCATTTTCCAACAGTCTATTGACTCTGGATCAGTTCCTATGGACTGGAGGGTAGCTGATGTATCACCACTTTTTAAAAAGGGAGGGAGAGAGAAAGCGGGTAATTATAGACCGGTTAGCCTGACATCAGTAGTGGGGAAAATGTTGGAATCAATTATTAAGGATGAAATAGCAGTGCATTTGGAAAGCAGTGACAGGATTGGTCCAAGTCAGCATGGATTTATGAAGGCAAATCATGCTTGACAAATCTTCTGGAATTTTTTGAGGATGTAACCAGTAGAGTGGACAAGGGAGAACCAGTGGATGTGGTGTATTTGGACTTTCAAAAGGCTTTTGAGAAGGTCCCACTCAAGAGATTGATGTACAAAATCAAAGCACATGGTATTGGGGGTAATATACTGATGTGGATAGAGAACTGGTTGGCAGACAGGCAGCAGAGAGTCGGGATAAACGGTTCCTTTTCAAAATGGCAGGCACTGACTAGTGGAGTGCCGCAGGGCTCAATGCTGGGACCCCAGCTCTTTACAATATACATCAATGATTTGGATGAAGGAATTGAGTGTAATATCTCCAAGTTTGCAGATGGCACTAAACTGGGTAGCGGTGTAAGCTGTGAGGAGAACGCTAGGCAGCTGCAGGGTGACTTGGACGGGTTAGGTGAGTGGGCCACTGCATGGCAGATGCAGTATAATGTGGATAAATGTGAGGTTATCCACTTTGGGGGCAAAAACGTGAAGACTGAATATTATCTGAATGGCGGCAGATTAGGAAAAGGAGAGGTGCAACGAGACCTGGGTGTTATGGTTCATCAGTTATTGAAAGTTGGCATACAGGTACAGCAGGCGGTGAAGAAGGCAAATGGTATGTTGGCCTTCATAGCTCGGGGAATTTGAGTATAGGAGCAGGGAGGTCTTACTGCAGTTGTACAGGGCCTTGATGAGGCCTCGCCTGGAATATTGTGTTCAGTTTTGGCCTCCTAATCTGAGGAAGGACATTCTTGCTATTAAGGGAGTGCAGCGAAGGTTCACCAGACTGATTCCCGGGATGGCAGGACTGACATATGAGGAGAGACTGGATCGACTGGGTCTGTATTCACTTGAGCTCAGAAGGATGAGAGGAGATCTCATAGAAACATATAAAATTCTGACGGGGCTGGACAGGTTAGATGCAAGAAGAATGTTCCCGATGTTGGGGAAGTCCAGAACAGGGGACACAGTCTAAGGATAAGGGGTAAGCCATTTGGGACTTAGAATGAGGAGAAGCTTCTTCACTGAGTTGTTAACTTGTGGAATTCTCTACCGCAGAGAGTTGTTGATGCCAGCTCATTGGATATATTCAAGAGGGAGTTAGATATGACCCTTATGGCTAAAGGGATCAAGGGGTATGGAGAGAAAGCAGGAAAGGGATACTGAGGTGAATGATCAGCCATGATCTTATTGAATGGTGGTGCAGGCTCGAAGGGCCGAATGGCCTACTCCTGCACCCATTTTCTATGTTTCTATGTTTCTAAAAACAATTGAGCTTTAAATAAAAAGTTGTTAACTGAAACCCATCCAGACAGCCTACAAAATCTGCTAATGTGGAAATATTTGAAGATCAGCCATTTTCTGAATAAAGAATTAACATACTGCATTGTGGACTGATAAAGTTACTGAGAGTTCTTCTGTGCGTCATTGAGGGTATACTCGTGTGTGTGGAATACAGCACAGGTGATGCTTGAGTGGGGATACTTGACTGTATCTCAAGCACTTCCTTCCAGGAAGGATCAGAGAGAACACACTGGAGAGCCAGTCACGCCATTGAACTGCTCTGATGTGCTTCCTAGAGGGCAGATACAGAACATCACTGGCAGTAACCCAGGAGTAGGTAACAGTCTCAAAAGAAATACTATATGATATTGGGAAGAGGGAGGCTGGTGACTTAAAAGGGAGAGACAATAGTGAAAAAATATGAAAGTACCACAAGCTCAGCTTTGAATAATTAATAGTTGAGCTATGTTGACTTAAACGCAGAGAAGCCAAGATACTCAGGGTGAGGAAATGAGGCACCAAATCTCAAGTTTGTTGGTCTTCAGTAAATGAATATCTGTGCGCACATCATGAATATATTTTAGTTCTGCAAATTTTGCCCAGGCTATAGTTCACTGAGCAAACTCAGGGGCTGTTGCTGAGCTCCTTTATTTAAATTTTCCCCTGCTTTTCCTCAGAAAGCACTGACTCACATTGGGTCCATTAGACCTCCAATACCACATCCATGCTTCATATTTTAACCTAGATAGTGGTTGTTGGTAGACTGCTTGACCTTTGAGGAGTATGCCATTCATATTGCCTTTCTCTCACATTCACCAAGGTTGCCATTGCCTCAAATTCATTAGCCTAATTTGAGCAAATAGACATGTCCAGCATTGCTTTCCCTTGAACTTCTTTGTCTCAGTTGGGCAAAGTTGAATCCCAAGCTACCCAAGACAAGTGGATATCTTCATGGTACTGTTTCTTTAAGCTTACGTGCAACAGCTGAGTGAATTTTGGCTGCTTTCAGTTGCTCAGTTGTGTTGCTCTGTACATCATGCAAATTATTTTATATATTCATCGCACTGTGCAACTCAACCCATTTGAATTACTTCTCAAGTCAGTCGGTACTGATGTCACAGGCAAAAGGCAAGAGCTTTCCAACTGAAAGAAAGCACAAAGTGGCTCCATGTAGAAAAATACATTCTATACACTTACTACTCACAATGCTCTCTGAGCCTTAACTCTGTGGAATAGAGTGTGGTAGAACAGGACAGTCTACAAGTGTTATCATCTTATAAAACAGGTAATTTGGAGCGCTGTCACTGATAATTAAAAAAAAGGCAAACATTTCTTTGCATAAATGTTTGCTCAGCATGGAGTTGAAGTGCTGAGTTCCTGACCTGGGCAGTTTGTCATGGGGTGCTGACAGGCTATGGACCAGACTAAACAATAGGTAAAAGCTTAACATCTGTGGGTACCAGCTCATTCACTGCATTCTGATTGCATTAGCAGTTTGGGGTCTTAGTATCCTTTCAAAGCGCAGTGCAGGCCAGTTCAGTCTCCTCGTAGCTTTAGCACGAAGGATATGCTTCAGTGTTAAGAGAAGCACCTTACCAAGTCATCAAATTCTTAGGTCGCTTCAGACAACGAATTACTTTTGAACTGCAGTCACTGTTGTTATGTATGTTAAAGTGGCAGTCAGTCTGCACCATCAATGTCCCGCACACATTAGTGAGATGAACGACCAGGTTAATCTGTATTTTTTTTTAAATGGGGTGGTATATGTTCAGGGAGGAATGTCAGTGAGGATGTCAGGACAACTCCCTGCTACATGAAAAATTAAAACTGGACATTTTCAGATCGAGGCAATTAAGTACAAGAAGAGTGCTAAATATAGGAATGCTCTATCCCTTAATAATTGATGTCCTAGGAGAAAAGAAGGACACTCTTTGCTCAACTGTGCAATAGCACGGTCATTGAATAAGCAGGGCCATGTATCTCGTGTGTGAAAGTTATAGGTCCTTTAGGAAGGTCTCTTGCTCTTACCCATAAAATAAGAATTACGTTGCATGTGTGGTAGGAACACAAAAGTTGGCCTCAGAACCTCTAGGCTAGAGAAATTACTATCCAGTGCATCCTGCTGGGAAGATTCATGCATGTGTGTGTGTATATATATATCTACACATACACACATACACACACACACACACACACACACACACACACACATCCAGCAAGAAGGCAGGGGATGGAGACAAAGAGAAATTACTAAACCTCAAAAAGAGTCGATGCCCTATGTGAGAAATGTTATTCTATCCCTTTATGTTGTGTTTAATTATTAGTAAATTGCTTGTGGTATTACTCAGTCAGTTGATGGTTATAATTTTTTTAATATATTTAAAATAACAGTGGATTTTGGAGAACCTCAGAAAATTGCTCAAAAGTGTCATCTACTGGCTGAAGTCTGCAATTATATTGTTACAGGCAAATGTTTACATAGATGATTTTCATTTCAAACGTTTACGTAGGCAATTTCGACGTTAAATGTTGGCATAAAGGTGTGACCCAAAATTTAACAGGAAGCTGGACAGAAAATATGTGCATACAGAAGATTTTTAATAATATAAATAGATTAAATATTAAACTTGCTTCGGAGTATAGCGGTGCACTTAGATCAGACGATACAGTTGACTACTTAGCTATTTATTTGGTTTTGCGTTTTCCATCCATATTGAAACTTGTATCTTTCTGGCCACAAAGTGAACAGATGGGAGGCCATTCAGCCCATCTAGCTCCTCCTTGCAGAGAAACCTATGGTGTAAAATAAATATTTCCCTTCCTAATAACTGTCAGGTTTATATCACCCCCACCCCCCCCCCCGCCCGCCACCCCCATAAGACATAAAAACAAGACACTCTTCCTCATTCTTTGTCCAGTTATCCAAAATCAATATCTCTCAGGGATTATGGGAAAAGATCCTGACAAAATAGAATGAACAGGAAGCCAGAAATTGTGGCCAAACTGGTCTGGCCTATATGTGACTCCAGACCTACAGCAAAGTAGTTGACTCCTAACTTCCCTCTGAAATGGCCTGGTAAGTCACTCAGTTGTAAAAAAAAAACACTACGGAAAGCAATAAGCAGAATAAAATCCGACCGACCATCCCACATCGACCTTGGCACCAGCTACGGCCTTCATTGTCATTGGGTCAAAATCCTGGAACTTTCTCTCTAACAGCACTGTGGGAGTACCTTCACCACTCGGACTGCAGTGGTTCACAAAGATGGCTCACCACCACCGTCTCAAGAGTAATTAGGAATGTGCAATAAAATGCTGGCCTTGCCAGTGACATTCACATCCCATGAACGAATAAAAAAAAAAATTGGCCAGTGGTATCATGAAAGTTCAAAAGGTTAAAACTGGCCAAATGTTACTAAAGGAAGTCAGAAAACAAGGCAGCTTTCTCTCCACTCTATCCTAACGTACCTCTTAATTCCTTTAAAAACAGAGATGTGCATAAAACAAAAGTTTGAACTTCAGTCTTTTGTCTTGGAATCTTCCAGGAGTACAGGTGCTTGCTGTTAACATATCTCATGTTTCAGCTCTGTTTGAGAAGCTGAATGGGTTCGTATAGAACTTACATTGGATGAAATACCTTCAGCCAACCAAACATAATACTTCCTCTTTTCACAATGCATCTAGTTTATTCACCCAATGCAACGGTGAATAAGCCAAATGAAAAGTGAAGCCTACTATGCTATGCCTTTCATAAAGTTACCATCCTTTTCTTTTCTCCCCTTTCATTTTTCCTTCTCCTCCTGAAGACGTTGACTCATGCTATTGTATTTTCCATCGCACCAGATGCCCTCCGGTATTTCACCCAATTGACTATTCTTCAGCAGTAAAACATGGACTATAGGTGTCAGCAGGCTGTTGGACCAATGAGGACATCGCAACTGAACCTGATCCAGAAATCAGCACACCCATGATCACTCAATATTGTTTGGCAACCCTTGTCCTTAGCCCTTACCACACCTATGGTCACCCTAAATCAACTATCTCAGTACAGGCCTGGAAGAGAACTGGGATCTTCCTAGTCTCTTATAGCATAATTTTACACTAGGTAAAACATTTCCAATTAAGACTTGGGGGACCATTTAAATTGTTCCCCCTTCAACTCTATTGGGCATATTGAATAATATCAATTGGTTTATAAATGAATGAGCGCCCGAGCTTTTAGCCTTCGTGCATCACAAAGGTGGAGCCTCAGGAGTCACAGCTAAGTTTAGATCAACATTCCAGTTAACTTGCATATATCTCAGTTGCTGATATTAGTTAACAGATCTCTGGATGTTCTGATTTAGGATTTATCTATCAATAAAGAAACAGCATTAAGGACAGGCCTCTCAAATCTTCAGGCCCATGAAATTAAAACAGAGCAAATCAGTGAGTAAAATATACAAGCAAAATACAACAAAGTTGGCTGGCCTTCAAAAGCCAGATTGTCATGGTTTTGGGGCCACAGATGACCCATAGTCCATAGATTGAACACCCCATGATTAATACCTGATGGCATATGACTGTTTGGAGGAAGGTCGGGGGAGAAGGGAACTGAAAAACAGAAGCAAAAGCAATAAAATGTTAATAACTTTTTGCAGCCATTGTGCTGTGTATATAAAATATTTCAAAAGCTTTGCGATTTTATTTCTGTAATTGTTAATACAATCGAACAGTTAGTTTGCTTTCATTTTTAGTCTTCAATAAATTTATCACACACACATCTGTGGTTAGGATTAATTACTCTGAATAGCTGGAGTTAAAATTGCACCAATTATATTAATTATATTTACCTAATACTCCAGACTATACTCTGGCAATATAATTTAAACAACTACCTGTGTGCAAACTGCAAATAGATCCACATTAGAAATTGGTCTGATTCCTAGTTTGTGCTGAGGTAGCTGATCTCAGCCAAAGCACAGCACCTTGGGGAAGGGGAAATTAGGGATTCCCATCCCTGAGTACTATCCAACGATGTAAGAATTTATCCTTAATTTTTTGACAACTAGCAATGATGATACTGAAACCATTGTCAACTTTATGCAAACTCCCTCTAATTCATCCCATTCCAGACTCAGCAATTATCCAGCAGTAGATACAGATAATTTAAATAAGTATTTTTTTTAAATTCTGCATGTAAATTCAGAAATGGTGAGCTCCTCCAATGGCTCAATGGGTAAATGAACTCCCTGGCATTGAACGATACCAGCCAGTAAGGCACAAGGCTCAATCCTTCGCCTGTACCATTAGATGATCTCAGCCAGGCTAGGAGCAGAGGAACTAAAATTGGCACCCCTGGACTAGGGAAAGAAGGTAAAAGAAATCAGGCAGGCTTCCCACTCCTGTTTACTACAGTGATCTCTCTTGTCACAGGCATGGGCCATCTTAAGTTTCACCACAGCTCCATAGGAAAAGGAGTAGGCCATTCAGTCCCTTGAGCCTGCTTCCACCATTCAATTAGATCATGACTGATCTGTATCTCAACTCTATAAAAAATCAGAAAACCTGAGGCTCAGAAATAGCCCGGAGGATGAGAGGTTACACTGAAAGTGCAGTGGGACATGGGCAGCTCATAACTTAAGCAGTCCATGCCCGCATGTAGCAAGACTTGGATGACATTCGGGTTTGGGCTGATAAGTGGCAAGTGACATTCGCGCCACACAAACGCCAGGCAATGACCATCTCCAACAAGCGAGAGTCTAACCACCTCCCCATGATATTCAATGGCATTACCATCGCCGAATCCCCCACCAACAACATCCTGGGGGTCACCGTTGACCAGAAACTTAACTGAACCAGCCACATAAATACGGTGGCTACAAGAGCAGGTCAGAGGCTGGGTATTCTGCAGCGAGTGTTTCACCTCCTGACTCCTCAAAGCTTTTGCACCATCTACAAGGTACAAGGAATACTCTCCATTTGCCTGGATGAGTGCAGCTCCAACAACACTCAAGAAGCTCGACACCATCCCGGAAAAAGCATCCCGCTTAATTGGCACCCCATCCACCACCTTCAACATTCACTCCCTCCACCACCGGTGCACTGTGGCTGCAGTGTGTACCATCTATAGGATGCACTGCAGCAACTCGCCAAGGCTTCTTCGGCAGCACCTCCCAAACCCTCGACCTCTACCACCTAGAAGGACAAGAGCAGCAGGCACATGGGAGCACCATCACCTCCAAATTTCCCTCCAAGTTACACACCATCCTAATTTGGAAACATATCGCCCTTCCTTCATCATCGCAGGGTTAAGGTCCTGGAACTCCCTCCCTAACAGCACTGTGAGAGCAGTTTCACCACAAGGACTGCAGTGGTTCAAGAAAGCGGCTCACCACCAGCTTCTGAAGGGCAATTAGGGATGGGCAATAAATGCTGGCCTTGCCAGCGATGCCCACATCCCATAAATATATATTTTTTAAGCTGTAAGTACATAAGAACATAAGAAATAGGAACAGGAGTAGGCCATACTCCACCATTTAATAAATGGCTGATCTGATCATGGACTCAGCTCCACTTCTCTGCCTGCTCCCCATAATCGCTTATCCCCTTATCGTTTAAGAAATTGTCAATTTCTGTCTTAAATTTAATCAATGTCCCAGCTTCCACAGCTCTCTGAGGCAACGAATTCCACAGATTTACAAACCTTTGAGACAAGTAATTTCTCCTCATCTCAGTTTTAAATGGGCGGCCCTTTATTCTAAGATCATACCCTCTCGTTCTAGTCTCCCCCACCAGTGGAAACATCCTCTCTGCATCCACTTTGTCAGGCCCCCTCATAATCTTGTTTTAGTTTCCATTATGAATGGAAATATACTCTCTGCATCCAACTTGTCCAGCCCTCTCATTATCTTATATGTTTCGATAAGATCACCTCTCATTCTTCTGAATTCCAATGAGTAGAGGCCTAACCTACTCAACCTTTCCTCATAAGTCAACCCCCTCATCTCCGGAATCAACCTAGTGAACCTTCTCTGAATTGCCTCTAAAGCAAGTATATCCTTTCGTAAATATGGAAACCAAAACTGCACGCAGTATTCCAGGTGTGGCCTCACCAATAACCTATATAGCTATAGCAAGACTTCCCTGCTTTATACTCCATCCCCTTTGTAATAAAGGCCAAGATTCCATTGGCCTTCCTGATCACTTGCTGTACCTGCATACTATCCTTTTGCGTTTCATGCACAAATGCCCTCAGGTCCTGCTGTACTGCAGCACTTTGCAAAATTTCTCCATTTAAATAATAACTTGCTCTTTGATTTTTTTTCTGCCAAAGTGCATGATCTCACACTTTCCAATATTATACTCCATCTGCCAAATTTTTGCCCACTCACTTAGCCTGTCTATGTCCTTTTGCAGATTTTTTGTGTCCTTCTCGCACATTGCTTTTCCTCCCTTCTTTGTATCGTCAGCAAACTTGGCTACGTTACACTCAGTCCCTTCTTCCAAGTCGTTAATAGATTGTAAATAGTTGGGGTCCCAGCACTGATCCCTGCGGCAACCCACTAGTTACTGGTCGCCAACTAGAGAATGAGCCATTTATCCTGACTCTCTGTTTTCTGTTAGTTAGCCAATCCTCTATCCATGATAATATATTACCCCCCACCCTGTGAGCTTTTATCTTGTGCAGTAACCTTTTATGTGGCACCTTGTCAAATGCCTTCTGGAAGTCCAAATACACCACATCCACTGGTTCCTCTTTATCCACCCTGTTTGTAACATCCTTAAAGAATTCCAGCAAATTTGTCAAACATGAATCCATGCTGACTCTGCCTGACTGAATTTTGCTTTTCCAAATGTCCTGCTGCTGCTTCTTTAATAATGGACTCTAACATTTTCCCAACCACAGATGTTAGACTAACTGGTCTATAGTTTCCTGCTTTTTGTCTGCCTCCTTTTTTAAATAGGGGCGTTACATTTGCAGTTTTCCAATCTGTGGGAACTCCCCAGAATCCAGGGAATCTTGGTAAATTACAACCAATGCATCCACAATCCTTGCCGCGACTTCTCTTAAGACTCTGGGATGCAAGCCATCAGGTCCAGGGGATTTATCTGCCTTTAGTCCCATTATCTTGCTGAGTACCACCTCCTTTGTGATTGAGATTGTATTAAGTTCCTCCCCCCCTATATAGCCCCTTGACTATCCACTGTTGGGATATTGTTAGTGTCCTCTACCGTAAAGACTGATACAAAATATTTGTTCAGAGTTTCTGCCATCTCCATGTTCCCCGTTACTAATTCCCCGGTCTCATCCTCTAAGGGACCAACATTTACTTTAGCCACTTGTTTCCTTTTTATATACATATAGAAACTCTTGCTATCTGTTTTTATATTTTGTGCTAGTTTACTTTCATAGTCTATCTTCCCTTTCTTAATCATCAAGTACAGCTAAGATTTAATCATTTTTAACATGGGGATGGGGTGGGGAGGGGGTATCCCAACAAATGTAAAAGTGCAGTTTGCGGCAATGGTGATTTTAGAAATTACTGAAAAGGGACATAATTGACAAAGGTGTGAAGGGGTATCCAGAGGTCATGACCCCCAGAAGGTGTTGATTTTTAACAGTTAATTTCATACGTTTTCTGGCAGTTAGGAGCCTACTGTAATTTTACACTTTCAAACCAAAATTAATTTCTCCTGGAAGGATTAGACATATCTTAATTATGAAAATAAAAAGTTGTGCATTTTTTGACAAGTCAAAATAAATGGCTTAACACCATTACCTTAAGACAATTAAGACACCTGAAACAGTTGTCCACTGTCACCACCAGCAGTAATTTCTAGCCTATTTTGCTCTTTTAAACCCATCAAAAAAATGCTTCTTTTCTTCTACTAGAAAAAAAAATCCTTACACACTGCAATTTAAAAAAAAAAGTAAAGTGGACACATATCTGGTTTCCAGGAACTGCTTGGAGAGCTGAACTTTGGGCTCGGAGGCTCGCTCACCTGCCTGATTGCCTCCAGTCTGGGGATGACCATTATACTCTCATTAATAATTAATGTTACTATCATATTTCCCTGTAAATGAAGAACACTTTTATAGGGTGTTGTGGGCACTGTCCCTGATTAATCCACAGTAGCAAAGGGGCCTCAACCATGTGTGCATAAACAAATAGAAAACAGCTAAGTTACAGCATATAACCCGGCACTGTGACACACACAAAGCAAAGGTCACAACATACATTGTAATAAAATCCTAAATATGGAAATCTCAGTGTAATTTGTTTAAGCCAAGTAAAGCTCATCGCTGTTTCTAACTACTTCCAAATCTTTGCAACTCTAGCACTGCAGTGATAGGAATGCCAATAAAGCCAGTTAGTGCATTCACACCAGACAACATTCTAACTTGAAAAATATAGCTGCAATTAGTTTAGAAGAAAATAAACCTTTCTATAAGACTACAAGCTGGGCAAGACCTATATATTTTGGCTCAGGAGAATTAAAAGTTTTTACAAAGCTACATTTAGCAGTTTGTTATATTCAATTTACTTAGTGACAAACATTACATTACAAAAAAACCCTGTAACTGTGATGCTCAGAAACCATCAGCTCATCTTAAAACTTTTCTGCTTCAAGTTTAAGCACAACCAACAGTGGGAAGAAATAATTGGTTGCAACAGCCTTCAATTCCAACTGATCTGATTGGTTCTGACAGCTTCCAGTTGTGCTTTCAAGCTGATCTGAACAAATCTCCAACCCTAGTGAAAAAAAGCTGATTTTTTCTTATGAAATGACGACAAGCTGACAAAAGGATTTCAAAGCTGATGTCAGCTTAAAAAGCTAATGGTTATCATGTATGGTGAAGGACATGTGCTGATGTAGGGTCAAACCAGGATCAGGCTGGAACTTGATGGTCCTGAAATTCCAGATACACTACTCCATATATTCCTCTTCCTTCCTGTATCTTCAATATATTGTAATCACGACTCATTGCAGTCTCCCATTCCAAGTATCCAAAAGACTGTCGAACTCCTCACCACCCTCCTGGAGTCTGCAGGTTTCAAAACCTAAATTTGGCATCACCTAATCACATTTTTTCTGATTTACTTCATCCTTTCTTTTACCCTTTTTAACCTCAGTCTAAAAGAAATAAAATCTTGCAACACTCACCGGCAAGCAGCACAAATGAAGATCAGCCACTCGGCTACAGTACTGGGAGGGATCGGTGCTGCATATTTGGTTGGGGGGTGGGGTGGAATAAAAATTGGGAGAAAGGGGAACAAAGCACCAAAGTAAAAAGAGAAATTGGATCATTTTCAGGTCTAGGCTCCTGCATCGAGGCCGAGATGGTTAATACAAGATTCTTCCTGTATTTAACTGGACTCCAGAGTCTTTACAGGGTGAAGTGATTCCGCCTGGTCCCTAGGCATCATCGATCCGGTGCCTAATCAGCTCTCCTGCGCCTTTTCCCATTGTTATCACCTGAGCCCTGACACCGGGTCCTCCAGAAATTAAACTGTCACTCACAGTCTTTCACAGGCAGCCTGTGGGCGAGCTGACCGGTCAGCCAGAAAATTTCAGGGACACCCCAGCACAGCCTTAGCTGGAATGAGAGAGACATGGTTTCTGTTGCCCTTCAATAGCCTTTGCCCTAAGCTATGGCCTGACACTGCTGCTATTATAGAGAGACTCCCTTGTTTCCTTAATGGTTTTTGTATCAAGCACATTTCAGCGAGAATCAGCCTGCAGGTACAGCAGGAAGGGCCACACACTCACACCCCGAGCACTGTGCAAGTTCAAGTACTTTTTTCTCCTCCATTAACCCTCAACGTACTCAATATCCTTTGCAAGACAATGTATATCAACTCGTTTTATACCATGTAGAATATTGTAAAGGTTAGCAATTTCCATGTCTCGAATATTGTAATTTGAGAAAAAAATTTATGTTTATTTTATCTGGGGTTTGTTTAACTTAAATCAAAATATGTTTCTTTTCCCTAATTCCTGCCTGCAGTCTCCCCAAACCAACCATATTTCCGCAACTGTGAGGATAGGGTGAAGATCCACCACTAGGCCTTAACCAAGGCTGCCCTAATATCGGTTGCTAGGCAGCATTGCTACCCTTTTTCCGAGTCTAAGTCAGAAAGGGGGCAGAATAGGAGTGAGGAAAACGAATGGAATTGTGACGTGTGCTCTCATGTTTGATTTGCCACCGAGGAGAATTAATTGAAAACCTTGATAATGAATAACCTCTGCATTAGGTGATGCAGAAGCAAGTGGTTTTGGAGCTCAGTTTTTAATTCCTAGACACACCACTCAAAAAAAAGCCTGACTGGCCCAAAATAGGGCAGGTGTACAATGAGCACAGCTCAATATTACTAGGTCCCTGATTTTCCCTCTTTTTCTGCACATACCCTCAGCCTGGTACAGTCCCTGTCTGGGACCATTGGCTTAATTTGTCTTATAGAAACATAGAAAATAGGTGCAGGAGTAGGCCATTCGGCCCTTCAAGCCTGCACTGCTATTCAATAAGATCATGGCTGATCATTCCCTCAGTATCTCTTTCCTGCTTTCTCTCCATACCCCTTGATCCCCTTAGCCGTATATATCCAATGAATTGGCAACAACAACTCTTTGCGGCAGGGAATTCCATAGGTTAACAACTCTCTGAGTGAAGAAGTTTCTCCTCATCTCAGTCCTAAATGGCCTACCCCTTATCCTAAGACTATGTCCCCTGGTTCTGGACTTCCCCAACATCGGAAACATTCTTCCCGCATCTAACCTGTCCAGTCCCGTCAGAATCTTATACGTTTCTATGAGATCCCCTCTCATCCTTCTAAACTTCAGTGAATAAAGGCCCAGTTGATCCAATCTCTCCTCATATGACAGTCCAGCCATCCCTGGAATCAGTCCGGTGAACCTTCGCTGCACTCCCTCAATAGCAAGGACGTCCTTCCTCAGATTAGGAGACCAAAACTGAACATAATATTCCAGGTGAGGCCTCACTAAGGCCATGTACAATTGCAGTGAGACCTCCCTGCTCCTGTATTCAAATCCCCTAGCTATGAAGGCCAACATACCATTTGCCTTCTTCACCGCCTGCTGTACCTGCATGCCCACTTTCAGTGACTGATGAACCATGACCCCCCAGGTCTTGTTGCACCTCCCCTTTTCCTAATCGGCCGCCATTCAGATAATATTCTGCCTTCGTGTTTTTGCCCCCAAAGTGGATAACCTCACATTTATCCACATTATACTGCATCTGCCATGTATTTGCCCACTCGCCTAACCTGTCCAAATCACCCTGCAGCCTCTTAGCGTCCTCCTCACAGCTCACACTGCCACCCAGTTTAGTGTCATCAGCAAATTTGGAGATATTACACTCAATTCTATCATCTAAATTATTAATATGTATTGTAAAGAGCTGTCCCAGCACTGAGCCCTGCGACACTCCACTAGTCACTGCCTGCCATTCTGAAAAGGACCCGTTTATCCCGACTCTCCTACAACCCATTATCCCCTTATCTCCTATAAACCCATAGTGGAGCATGCTGGAGCTGCATCCTTGACAGCTGTGACATCTGACTTTTCTAAATATTTTGTCTCAAAATAACATTGCAGACTACAATTGAAGCATGACCCATTCAATTCATGAGTTCCCTGTGTGGTTTGTAATGAAGTCACCAACAATGGGAACTGAGAGCAGAGTGAGAATTTGAATATTAAATTGTGAGTGAGATTGAGAACTACAACCCTGGACACACTGCAAAGGAGACAGAATGGACGTACTGAGGGGGCAAGTGTAGCTTGACAAAATGGCCTCTAATTCACTTAAACACAAGTAAATAGCCTTTCATTAAAATAAATTGGGAGAGAGTTGGTGAAAGGACACCATGAAGCTTGAAAAGAGAAGACAAGATAATTGAAGAAGTAGTGGTTAAGTAGATCAAGCTTGGTTTTCGACAGCCTGTAGATAAGAACATAAGAACATAAGAAATAGGAGCAGGAGTAGGTCATACGGCCCCTCAAGCCTGCTCTGCCAGTCAATAAGATCATGGCCGATCTGATCATGGATTCAGTTCCACTTCCCTGCCCGCTACCCATAACCCCTTATCCCCTTATCGTTTAAGAAACTGTCTATTTCTGTCTTAACTTTATTCAATGTCCCAGCTTCCACAGCTCTCTGAGGCAGCGAATTCCACAAATTTACAACCCTCTAACAGAAGAAATTGCTCCTCATCTCAGTTTTAAATGATAGCCCCTTATTCTAAGATCATGCCATCTGGTTCTAGCCTCCCCCATCAGTGGAAACAACCTCTCTGCATCCATCTTGTCAAGCCCCCTCATAATCTTATATGTTTTGATAAGATCACCTCTCATTCTTCTGAATTCCAATGAGTAGAGGTCCAACCTATTCAACCTTTCCTCATAAGTCAACCCCCTCATCTCAGGAATCAACCTAGTGAACCTTCTCTGAATTGCCTCTAAAGCAAGTATGTCCTTTCGTAAATATGGAAACCAAAACTGCACGCAGTATTCCAGGTGTAGCCTCACCAATACCATGTATAGCTCTAGCAAGACTTCCCTGATTTTATACTCCATCCATTTTGCAATAAAGGCCAAGATTCCATTGGCCTTACTGATCAATTGCTGTACCTGCATACTATCCTTTTGCATTTCATGCGCAGGTCCCATTGTACTGCAGCACTTTGCAATCTTTCTCCATTTAAATAATAACTTGCTCTTTGATTTTTTTCTGCCGAAGTGCATGATCTCATACTTTCCAACATTATACTCCACCTGCCAAATTTTTGCCCACTCACTTAGCCTGTCTATGTCCTTTTGCAGATTTTTGTGTCCTCCTCGCACATTGCTGTTCCTCCCATCTTTGTATCATCAGCAAACTTGGCTACATTATACTCAGTCCCTTCTTCCATGTCGTTAATATAGATTGTAAATAGTTGGGGTCCCAGCACTGATCCCTGCGGCACCCCACTAGTTACTGGTTGCCAACCAGAGAATGAACCATTTATCCCGACTGTCTGTATTCTGTCAGTTAGCCAATCCTCTATCCATGCTAATATATTACCCCCAACCCCGTGAACTTTTATCTTGTGCAGTAACCTTTTATGTGGTACCTTGTCAAATGCCTTCTGGAAATCCAAATACACCACATCCACTGGTTCCCCTTTATCCACCCTGTTCGTTACATCCTTAAAGAATTCCAGCAAATTTGTCAAATATGACTTCCCCTTTATAAATCTAGGAGGAGAGGTGGAGTTTGAGAGCAGGACATTACATCGGCTGATTAGTGGATGAACACCTAATGTGTTCGTAAAGACTTTCTCTGTCCACTATTTTAGCTTTATAAACAGGTTAAACACCAGTGTTAAAATAGCAGGCAGAGGAAGGTCATATGAACAGGCTAAACATTTGTCCACTAATCTCACCATCAGTAATTTCAAAACTGCATAGTTTTGAACTCCTGCGTTAGAACAGAAGTTGGTTAATTTCAAGACAGTAAGTATGCAGAAAGGAAGAAGAGGGCTTTGTATGTACTTGGAGCTTAAGAGGTAAGAGAGGAGGAAAGTTGAGAGGAACGATGACCATAGTAGCATTGATAACACAGATCCTGCACCATAAAGTCAATATACCTTTAGTCGCTATATCACAAAGAACCCTATAACAGCAAAAGGTGATATATGTTCTCAATAGGCCCAATTCCATAACCCCACAATGCCACACTGCCCACAGGAAGCTGCATGTGCAACAAGTGAGGGTGGGATTGTGGAATCACTTTTAATGTTATCCCTTTGATTTCACAACCACGATAGTGAGAATGCAAAATTTGCTCTGTCCGCTTGAACTGTGAAACATACTCAGTTACACAATGATAGATTTTGTCCTTCTGAACTAGGTCTGTGTTTGGCAAGAGCTAGATTAGCACAATGGTGAAGTATGGATGATTAACATAGAAACATAGAAACATAGAAAATAGGTGCAGGAGTAGGCCATTCGGCCCTTCTAGCCTGCACTGCCATTCAATGAGTTCATGGCTGAACATGCAACTTCAGTACCCCCTTCCTGCTTTCTCGCCATACCCCTTGATCCCCCGAGTAGTAAGGACTTCATCTAACTCCCTTTTGAATATATTTTGTGAATTGGCCTCAACTACTTTCTGTGGTAGAGAATTCCACAGGTTCAGTCCTCTCTGGGTGAAGAAGTTTCTCCTCATCTCGGTCCTAAATGGCTTACCCCTTATCCTTAGACTGTGACCCCTGGTTCTGGACTTCCCCAACATTGGGAACATTCTTCCTGCATCCAACCTGTCTAAACCCGTCAGAATTTTAAACGTTTCTATGAGGTCCCCTCTCATTCTTCTGAACTCCAGTGAATACAAGCCCAGTTGATCCAGTCTTTCTTGATAGGTCAGTCCCACCATCCTGGGAATCAGTCTGGTGAATCTTCGCTGCACTCCCTCAATAGCAAGAATGTCCTTCCTCAAGTTAGGAGACCAAAACTGTACACAATACTCCAGGTGTGGCCTCACCAAGGCCCTGTACAACTGTAGCAACACCTCCCTGCCCCTGTACTCAAAATACCTCACTATGAAGGCCAACATGCCATTTGCTTTCTTAACCGCCTGCTGTACCTGCATGCCAACCTTCAATGACTGATGTACCATGACACCCAGGTCTCGTTGCACCTCCCCTTTTCCTCATCTGCCACCATTCAGATAATATTCTGTCTCTCTGTTTTTACCACCAAAGTGGATAACTTCACATTTATCCACATTATACTTCATCTGCCATGCATTTGCCCACTCACCTAACCTATCCAAGTCACTCTGCAGCCTCATAGCATCCTCCTCGCAGCTCACACTGCCACCCAACTTAGTGTCATCCGCAAATTTGGAGATACTACATTTAATCCCCTCGTCTAAATCATTAATGTACAATGTAAACAGCTGGGGCCCCAACACAGAACCTTGCGGTACCCCACTAGTCACTGCCTGCCATTCTGAAAAGTACCCATTTACTCCTACTCTTTGCTTCCTGTCTGACAATCAGTTCTCAATCCACGCCAGCACACTACCCCCAATCCCATGTGCTTTAACTTTGCACATTAATCTCCTGTGTGGGACCTTGTCGAAAGCCTTCTGAAAGTCCAAATATACCACATCAACTGGTTCTCCTTTGTCCACTTTACTGGAAACATCCTCAAAAAATTCCAGAAGATTTGTCAAGCATGATTTCCTGTTCACAAATCCATGCTGACTTGGACCTATCATGTCACCATTTTCCAAATGCGCTGCTATGACATCCTTAATAATTGATTCCACCATTTTACCCACTACTGAGGTCAGGCTGACCGGTCTATAATTCCCTGCTTTCTCTCTCCCTCCTTTTTTAAAAAGTGGGGTTACATTGGCTACCCTCCACTCCATAGGAACTGATCCAGAGTCTATGGAATGTTGGAAAATGACTGTCAATGCATCCGCTATTTCCAAGGCCACCTCCTTAAGTACTCTGGGATGCAGTCCATCAGGCCCTGGGGATTTATCGGCCTTCAATCCCATCAATTTCCCCAATACAATTTCCCGACTAATAAAGATTTCCCTCAGTTCCTCCTCCTTACTAGACCCTCTGACCCCTTTTATATCCGGAAGGTTGCTTGTGTCCTCCTTAGTGAATACCGAACCAAAGTACTTGTTCAATTGGTCTGCCATTTCTTTGTTCCCCGTTATGACTTCCCCTGATTCTGACTGCAGGGGACCTACGTTTGTCTTTACTAACCTTTTTCTCTTTACATACCTATAGAAACTTTTGCAATCCGCCTTAATGTTCCCTGCAAGCTTCTTCTCGTACTCCATTTTCCCTGCCCTAATCAAACCCTTTGTCCTCCTCTACTGAGTTCTAAATTTCTCCCAGTCCCCGGGTTCGCTGCTATTTCTGGCCAATTTGTATGCCACTTCCTTGGCTTTAATACTATCCCTGATTTCCCTAGATAGCCACGGTTGAGCCACCTTCCCTTTTTTATTTTTACGCCAGAAGTCTATTCAGTGATGGTCACAATTTGTGATGATTTACATCAACATTATATATATCACCATTCTTCATCTTTGCTGGATCAAAGTCTTGTACCTCCCTACCACAACCTTCTCAAGGCACTTAGGGATGCGGGATAAATGCCAGCCTTGCCAGCAATGTCCACATCCCAAGAACTGTTGAAAATAATCTTTATTTCTAAGCTAATTAACAGCAGGTGGATTTGCATAAATATTTTGATCATACAAATAACTTGCAGAGAGATACCACGGACAGGTGTTGCAGGCTGAACAATAAATCTCTGATCCAGAGGCATTGTATTGCATAGTGACTGTGAGCATATTTCTCCTCAACAACTAGATAGCCAATAAACACTTTTCTCAGAAAGGCCCCCTCACACCACAGCAGCATTCACCCCTCACAATAACCAAGCTCTGAGTCCGCACAGAGGTACCAAAGTCTGTCCTTTCATTGCATATGCAACCAAGTGATCATTCTAAAGGGACTGTAGGCAGACTATAGGGGTTTCACAGCAATATTGACTTTATGGTGCAGGATCCGATAGCAAGAAGAAGGCTGATTTATTCCCCTCTCTAGCCCTGGATTGCTGAGGCCAACTGTAATACCTCTCACATTGCCTCAGCAGAGATAAAATAATTCAGCACAGACTTGCATCCTTTGTGGCTTGTGTGGCTCAATAGCACATCAGACCAATATATTTCGGGTGGACAAGATATAAAATAAGATGGTCTTGAATGATATAAGGGGCAAAATCTACTGAACAATATAAAACGTTAATCAGGACAATATGTGGCTTGGGAATGGAGTATAAATACTATGTTAGTTCCTACCAACAGATATTGGGATCAAAGGGTGGACTCTTCTTAGCCAGGTTTAGAAAAATCAAATAAACAGCTTCTCTGGGAATAAAATGTTCTGTAGTCACTTTGTCATCCAACCTTCATTTGTTCATCACTGAAGAAAAGGTAGGAGGAGGATGAGGAGGGGTCTAGGAGAAGTAGAAAGCAATTGCTGCAGTGCTTGGCCGTAAGGCAAGAACCCAGTCACCTGCAATACACTCCGATCTTTGGCAATGATAAATTACACATTATTTCATCTGACAACAAAGTCAGCTAGGGCAAAATTTTAATAACTTTTGTACTGTCTGTCGCACAGGTTTGAAAAGGCCAAAAATTTGAAAATAAAATCTTTTTTCCCCCTCCCTTTCAGTTTTTGAAACATTTATTAACTGTCATGTTCCCGAAATGTCCTTTGCAGGGAGAGTCTCTCTCTCGATGCCTGCTGATGCAGAGTCGTGTACAAGGTTAATAGGTTATTGACTGCCGGTGCTTTGCGTCTGAGTGCTCATTGCAGCTTTTAGAGTCTGTAGTTATCAGGAGTTCTCTGGTGATGTGGTGCATGGTTAGGGGCTTAAAACCCTCCTGCACATCATCTGTCTTCTCCTTGTATATCAATTTTTTTTTAAGATCAAGAAGCCAAGGTAAACGCACTACTTCTTTTCCATCTTTCTTTATCAGCACTGGAGAACCCTGCTAACCTCAGAATCAGATGGTTCTGGGCTCAAGCCCCACTCCAGGGGATAAATGCACAGTCCAGGCTGACCACCAGTGCAGTACTGAGGGCATGCTCCATTCTTGGAAATGCCATCTTTCGGATATGACATTAAACTAAGGCCTACCTGCATGATCCGGTAAGGGCACAGTTGGATGCTAAAGATCGCATGATACTCTTAGAAGAGGAACAGAGAGTTCTCCTGGTGTCCTGGACATATTCTTCCCTTAAACAACACCCCAAGAACAGATTAGCTAGTCATTCAGCTTATCATTGTTTGTGGAATTTTACTGTGCGCAAATAGCTGCCATGTTTGGTTATATTACAGCCAGTACAAGTAGTTCATTTAATGCAAAACATTTCAATGATGCGATAAGACACGAAGAAATCCAAGACTATTTTCAACTAACCTGCTAATTGCCTAACACTTAACCAGGTAGGAATCCTGTTCTAAACTGTAGCCAATAAAAGACCATTGCAAATTATATTTTATCATCACTTTTATAATTTAAGACAAGCATTAACTTGTGCATCAAGGTGATGATTAACATCATAATTCAAATGCATCACAACAGAAACCCTTGTAGCTTGACATCATTATTTAATTTTTATTTCCTTCCTTCTGGGTGCTGCTCAGTGCTGGACACAGATCCCCAGCCATTGACAGTCCCCCTCCCCTGATGATGTAGGGTAAATGAGAAGGACTTCTGTCTCCTGAAGTGCAACAGCCACCAAAAGAGGTGACTTTTGCTGGTATCTCCTGAGTCAGTATTATCCCCAATAGCAAATATAAACATGAGTGCCATTTTGCCTGGCCTTGAATGGGGTGCCAAAACAAACCATCTGGATGGACAGTTCCCAGCCATTGAAAAAGGTACAATCACCAGAATAAAAAGTCGCAATCATGGCCCTCAAGGAATTGTTAGATCGCTGAGTCAATGCTGGAGAACATGCCCAGTAATAATTAAATGGGTGGGTTCTACAGCACATTAATGGACCAATCCTTCTTCACACTTGCCGTGGAAAATCTGTTGCCACACATGCTTACAAAATAGTAACTGTACTTCAAAAGTAATTCACAGACTGTGAAGCACTTTGGGACATTCTGAGGATATGAAAAGTGCGATATATATGCAAGTCTTTTTTTCTTTTACACGGACCTGTACTTAGAATCATAGAATCATAGAAATTTACAGCATGGAAGGAGACCATTTCGGCCCATTGTATCCATGCCGCCCAACAAAGAGCCTAATCCCACTTTCCAGCTCTAGGTCCGTAGCCCT
The DNA here is from genome assembly GCF_044704955.1 of Pristiophorus japonicus. Classification (NCBI taxonomy): domain Eukaryota; kingdom Metazoa; phylum Chordata; class Chondrichthyes; family Pristiophoridae; genus Pristiophorus; species Pristiophorus japonicus. The sequence continues at coordinate 101,434,352 of NC_091994.1, forward strand.
GTAGGTAACGGCACTTCAAGTGCAAATCCAAGTACTTTTTAAATGTGGTGAGAGTTTCTGCCTCTATCATCTTTTCAGGCAGTGAGTTCCAAACCGCACCACTCTCTGGGTGAAGAAATTTCCCCTCAAATCATATCTAAACATTCTACCAATTACTTTAAATCTATGCCCCCTGGTTGTTGACCCATCTGCTAAGGGAAATATGTTCATTCTATCCACTCTATCTAGGCCCCTTATAATTTTATATACCTCAATAAGGTCTTCCCTCTGCCTCCTCTGTTCCAAAGAAAACAAACCCAGCCTATCCAATCTTTCCTCAAGCTAAAATTCTACACTCCAGGCAACATCCTGGTAAATCTCCTCTGCACCCTCTCTAGTTCAATCACTCTTTCTTGTAATGTGGTGTCCAGAGCTGCACGCAGTACTCTAGCTGTGGCCTAACTAGCGTTTTATACTGTTCAAGCATAACCTCCCTGCTCTTGTATTCTATGTCTTGACTAATAAAGGCAAGTATTCCGTAAGCCTTCTTAACCACCTTATCTAGCTGGCCTGCTACCTTCAGAGATCTGTGGACATGCACTCCAAGGTCTCTTTGTTCCTTTAGACTTCTCAGTGTTCTACCATTTAATGTGTATTCCCTTGCCTTGTTGGCCCTCCTCAAATGCATTACCTCACACTTCTCTGGATTGAATTCCATTTGCCATTGTTCTGCCCCCCTGACTGGTTCATTGATACCTTCCTGCAGTCTTCAGCTTTCTTCTTCATTATCAACCACACGGCCGATTTTAGTATCATCTGCAAACTTCTTAATCATGCCCTCTACATTCAAGTCTAAATCATTGATATATACCACAAAAAGCAAGGGACCTAGTACTAAGCCCTGCAGAACCCCACTGGAAACAGCCTTCCATTCATAAAAACAATCATCAACCACTACCCTTTGCTTCGACCTCTGAGCCAATTTTGGATCTAACTTGCCACTTTACCCTGGATCCCATGGGATTTTACTTTCATATGCCATGTGGGACCTTATCAAAAGCCTTACTAAAATCTATATACACTACATCAAACACACTGCCCTCATCGACCCTCCTCATTACCTCCTCAAAAAATTCAATCAAGTTAGTCAGACACCACCTTCCCTTAACAAATCCATGCTGACTATCCTTGATTAATCCATGTCTTTCTAAATGAAGATTTATCCTAACCCTCAGAATTTTTTTCAATAATTTTCCCACCACCAAGATTAGGCTGACTGACTTTTATTGCTCGGTCTATCCCTTTCTTCCTTTTTAAACAATGGTACAACATTAGCAGTCCTCCAGTCCTCCGGCACCACATCTGTAGTCAGAGAGGATTGGAAAATGATGGTCAAAGCCTCTGCTATTTCCTCTTTTGCTTCTCTTAAGAGCCTGGAATATATTTCATCCAGGCCTAGGGATTTATCCACTCTCAAAGCTGCTAAACCCCTTAATACTTCCTCTCTCATAATGTTTATTTCATCTAATATTTCACACTCTCCTCCCTGATTGCAATATCTGCATCGCTTCCCTCTTTTGTGAAAACAGACACAAAGTATTCATCAAGAATCATAGCCACATCTTCTGCCTCCACACACAGATTACCATTATGGTCTCTAATAGGCCCTACTCTTTCTTTAGTTATCCTCTTGCTCTTAATATATTTATAAAACATCTTTGGGTTTTCCTTGATTTTACTTGCTAACATTTTTTCATGCTCTCTCTTTGCTTTCCTAATTTCCTTTTTAATTTCACCCTGCACTTTCTATACTCCTCTAGAGTTTCTGCAGTATTGAGCCCTCGGTATCTGTTCCAAGCCTCCCTTTGTTTCTTTATCCTACCCTGTCCCTTGACATCCAGGGGGCTCTAGATTTGTTAGTCCTAACCTTTTTCTTGAAGGGAACATACTTGCTCTGAACCCTCTGGATCTCCTCCTTGAATGCCTCCCACTGCTCTGACACTGATTTACCTTCAAGTAGCTGTTTCCAGTCCACTATGGCTAAACCACCTCTCAGCTTAGCAAAATTGGCTTTTCCCCAATTGAGAACATTTATTTCTGGTCTATTTGTGTCCTTTTCCATATCTACCCTAAATCTAACTGAATTATGATTACCAGCACCAAAATGCTCTCCCACTGATACCCCTTCCACTTGCCCATCTCCATTCCCTAAAACTAAGTCCGGAACCGCCCCCCTTCCTTGGTTAGGCTTGCTACATACTGGCTAAAAAAGTTCTTCTGAATGCATTTTAGGAATTCTGCACCCTCTATACATTTCCCATTAATTTTATCCCAGTTAATATTAGGGTAGTTGAAATCCCCTACTATTACTGCCCAATAGTTTTTGCATTTCTCAGAAATTTGCCTACATATTTGCTCTTCTATCTTCTTCTGACGGTTTGGGGGTCTGTCGTACACTGTCAGCAGTGTGATCACCCTTTTTTGTTCTTCAATTTGACCCACAGCTGTAATTGTTTCTTCAATCAATACTGTGACTGCCGCCCCCTCCTTTTTAACCTCCCTCTCTATCCTGTTTGAAAACCCTGTAACCAGAAATATTGAAAGCTGCCATACCTGCCCTTCTTTCAGCCATGTCTCAGTAATAGCTATAATATCATACTCCCAAGTGTCTATCTGTGCTCGCAGCTCATCTGCCTTATTCCCTATACTCCTTGCATTGAAGTATATACCATTTAGCACTGCCTCTATTTGTTGTCTATTTTCTAGCTCTTGTTTCCTCTTTCTTTCAAATTCACTCTCTACTATTTTACTATCCAATTCCAGCTTTGCTTCTCTCTCTCTTGAATCTATTCTCAGGTTCCCATTCCCCTGCAAGCTAGTTTAAACCACCCCCAACAGCACTAGCGACACCCCCACCCCCCCACCCCCCCACACCGCCATGAGGGTATTGGTCCCAGCTCTGTTGAGGTGCAACCTGTCCGGCTTGTACAGGTCCCACTTCCCTCAGAAACGTTCCCAATGCCTCAGGAATCTAAAGCCCTCTCTCCTGCGTCATCCTTCCAGCTACGCATTCATCTGTCCTATCCTCCTATTTCTGTACTCACTGGCACGTGGCACCTGGAGTAATCTGGAGATTACTACCTTTGTGGCCCTGTTTTTTAATTTCTCTCCTTCTACAAACTCTTCTCTCAGCACAAATATCAGTTAACAGACACTCCATAAACCATTACTTCTGCTTTTCCTCCTACCTTACCCTGAGAACTTCTAACCTTTAACCAGCAAAGCTGCAATAAGTGCCACTGACCCACAGAACTTCTAGCCCTACGGTCATGTTATTTTTTTTTACTGTTGATGCTTTGCTGGGTGCAGCTCCACAGGTACTAGTTGCCTCAGTATCTTCCCAAGTGGCAATTCTTCATGTTTGAGCCGAGACAGACAAGCTATTTGACTGCAGGGAGCATCTCGGCTGAGTCCAGTGCTACTTTCACCCACTGTCAGCATTTTCCAACAGGGTTCACTGGATAAGCAACAGCAGGGCACCTGGATTATTCTTTATCACTTCCGAGCACATTCGGGGTGGCACTAGAGGTCCTGCAATTTGCCTTACGTGCCTGCTACCACCCTGGCTGTGGTCAGCAACCTCAGCACAAATTACAAATCAATACGGAGACATCAAAAAGAGTGACAACATCACAGACACATAGTGTCATGTATTCAACTATCATTGTAACCCATGTATAAGCTGACCTAAGTTGTACACCTTGAGAACATTGACCACAAGGGGGTGAACTTGTGGGAGACACTCCTAACCTGGACTTGCAGGTATAAAAGGGGAAGCTCCACCCACTGTCTGCACTTGAGGTCTTGGTAATAAAGGTAACTGGTCACAGAGTGACCTTCTCTCAAGTATGGGCCTCGTGTGCATTTATACTGTATAGTAAGGACATATCACATATATACTACAACTATTTCATAACAGCAGTCAGAGAGGCACAAGAACATAAGAAATAGGAGCAAGAGAAGGCCATATGGCCCCTCGAGCATGCTCCACCATTTAATACGATCATGGTTGATCCGATCATGGACTCAGGTCCACTTCCCTGCCTGCTCTCCATAACCCCTTATTCCCTTATCGTTTAAGAAACTGTCTATTTCTGTCTTAAATTTATTCAATGTCCCAGCATCCACAGCTCACTGAGGCAGCGGATTCCACAGATCCACAACCCTCTGAGAGAAGAAATTTCTCCTCATCTCAGTTTTAAATGATAGCCCCTTATTCTAAGATTATGCCCCCTAGTTCTAGTCTCCCCTATCAGCGGAAACATCCTCTCTGCATCCACCTTGTCAAGCCCCCTCATAATCTTACACATTTCGATAAGATCACCTCTCATTCTTCTGAATTCCAATGAGTAGAGGCCTAACTTACTCAACTCTTCCTCATAAGTCAACCCCCTCATCTCTAAGGGGGTTGATTTATAGGCCATAGACCAGAGTGGTTAACAGAATTAAACCAATTAATATTCACAATGGCCACTGAGGTCCATGAGTGTATCCCTAAATCCATACTCATCATCTGAAAAAAGATGCTCCTTTATAACAATATCTTGCATTTATATAGTGCATTCGTGCTTAGTATCCCATTCTGGTTAAGGGTTAAACCAACAGAATTCATGCAAGCTGAATTAGGCATCACATTTATTCTAAACCTTTTCTAGTAGAATACTCTTAAGTTTGAGAAACATGAAATATCCTCCCAAAGTTGATCCGTGTGTTTTAAATTAGATGAAATCTACATTAATATCAGTGCTTATTACCGATAATGCCGTTTGATAACCACCATTGAAGGTACCTCAAATGGCTCCAATTTTAAATTTGTCTTGATCAAAGCCACAAGGATTACATGTTCACCAGTTGTCAAATAAGCTTAAAATCAAAACAAATTGGCAGCATGGCACAGTGCAGATCTGTAGAACATTGGGAGTCCATTCAGAAGGCACCAATGTCCCATTCTGATCATTTTGCTCAGTTGGTGAGTGTTGCTTCCTTTAAGCCAGGCTACAAGAGGATGCGCTTCACGACTGCAGGTGACAGGGGAAGGCCAAAAGGACCAATCACCATGGAGGAGCATGTGGTGTGGACTATCCCATCCTCTTGACTCAAGGGAGAAGTCTATTGGTGGGAAGGCTGCAGTGGGGGAGTTCCACATCATAGAAGAATGGGTGCCAGTGAGGGTCTGTGGTGTGGCTTTAACACTATAAAGTGTAGTGCGTGAAACAAGATCAGAGGAGCTGAATGGTTTCAGCAGATAGCCAGAATCTCTGATGCATTTGCAGCAAAAAACTGAAGTCCTATGATAACTTCATTAAAGACTCATGCATTATGGTATTTAAAACCCAGTGGGGGAGAAATCTGCACGTTTATGCCTCTCGTTACTACCCCCGCAAACGATTTCTCGCCCAGGGTGCGGGGCCGCTACCGCCTCTCGTGAAAATATTTCGTGGGAGTTAGCAGAGGTGCAAACCGGCAGCACCCCGCTCCCACTGGTGGCGCCCCAAGTTGCTGTGCCGGCGATGACAATGTTTTTGCCCTGGAGCGGAAATTCGGTAGCGCCCCGTTAGGCCGCCATGGACTATGTCCGCACCAGCCTCACGAGTCGTGTACTGGGCCGGACTCCGCTCGCGGGATGACAATTAAAGGGTAGGTTCATGGTGCCATTTTGTTCCAATGGCCGACTTACCAGACACGGCCTTACACTGGCGATTTTGTGGTGTCCGTGCCACCATGTTGCAGCGCGGCACTCCGCTTGTGTGCTGGGCTACTGCCACGGCACTCCACTCCCCGGTGGAGAATTGGTTTCCCCTCACCTCACTGCAGAGCTCACAGCGTGCCCTCCCTTTTAATGGAAGGGCAGAGCCCTGTTCTCCCACCAGTGCTACAAGCTGGAAAATTCATGCGCTTAGCGTCCCAGTCCCGCCCCTGAGAGGAAGTGAACTGTCCAACATTGTGCTCCAGTTCCTCTCGGGGACAGTGACCCCAATTTCGTGGCCAGGTGGGACTAGGGCACAGGAAGTCCTGTCTCGCCTCGATTACTGCGTCCCCAACAGGGCATTACTGAATTTCGGCTCCAGTGTGCCACATATCCGCTCCTCATAAACACAAACGAAACTAACACACATCATTACAATTTGATGGTGATAAAAATGCTAATTTTTTGGAGGTCTGATAGGCAAATGTGACACAGAGAAGAGCTCTCCATCGGCCTTGGCATAATTCACTAGCAAATTCCAGAATAATCTCAATACGACCCTCTTCCTCCTCATCCTCTGATTTACTTCCCTCCCTTGCTGACGGTGCTGCTGTACATTTCCACCGGTGCCAGCAGCTTTCTACAAATGAACAGTGAGCGTCAGCTGACCACCTAACTGTCGAGGGCATCGCAGCCAAGCCCGATTGTGGTCCCCCCAACATCTATACATGTGCATTTTCTGGCAGGGACCACTAAATAACAACCTAAAGCAGGAAGCAGGAACCGTTCCTAGCCCAAGGCCAGCTTTACCACTGTGACTGCACCTTGGCTACCAAGTTCCATTCGCAACTCCTCAGATAATGAAGCAGTCCATGCCTGCATGCAGCAAGACCGGGACAACATTTTGCCTTGGGCACACAAGTGCCAGGCAATGATATCTCCAACAAGAGAGAGTCTAACTACCTCCCCTTGATATTCAGTGGCATTACTGTTATATATGTAAACCTGTAAATACAATGTTTAACCACCAGAGGGCTCATCCCCTGGAGTCCCAAGGGATCCCACAATCCCTTGGGAGCACCTGTACATAAGGAGGCCTCATAGGCTGGAGAGGCACTCTGGAGACCTGAATAAAGGACGACGGTCACATGTTACTTTGGGCTCACAGTATCTGGTCAGATTCTTTATGCAAGACATAACAACTGGCGACAAGATACAGATAATGAACCCCACCGCGACAATGCAGAGAACCATGGGCATCCTGGAGAAATTTTCAGAGAGAGATGATTAGGAAACGTTCATGGAGCGACTCGACCAATACTTCGTGGCCAACGAGCTGGAAGGAGAAGTGAACGCTGCCAAACGAAGGGTGATTCTCCTCACTGTTTGTGGGGCACCAACGTATGGCCCCATGAAAAACCTGCTTGCTCCAGCGAAACCCACAGAGAAGTCGTATGATGATGTATTGGTCCGGGAGCATCTATAAACCCAAAGGAAAGCGACCTGATGGCGAGGTACCGGTTCTGCATGTACAGGAGGTCTGAAGGCCAGAAAGTGGCGAGCTACGTCGCCAAGCGAAAGCGCCTTGCAGGACATTGCGAATTTGAAGGACACTTGGAGCACATGCTCAGGGACTTCTTTGTTCTTGGCATTGGCCATGAATAATACTTCGCAAACTTTTGACTGTAGAGACCCCAACCTTGAGTAAAGCCATAGCGATAGCCCAGTGTGTTCATCGCCACCAGTGACAATACCAAACAAATCTCTCAGCACACGAGTGCTGTTGCAAGTACTGTGAACAAAGTGATGTTGTTTTCGAATCGTAACATACAGGACAGGACTCACATGCCTGCAGCTGCATGTCTGCAGATGTCTCAGAGTCCACCATCAAGGGTAGTGAATGCAAGGCCATTAACACCTTGTTGGCGCTGCGGAGGTGATCATCACTTCCATTCATGCCGTTTCAAAGGATATGTTTGCAAGGGTTGTGGAACAATGGGACACTTCCAACATATGTGCAGGTGAGCTGCTAATCCTGCAAATCACCATGTTGCAGAGGAGGACAGATCCACGGTGGATCACGACGAACCAGAGTCTCGGACTGACAAGGCATATGGGGTGCACACATTTACCACAAAATGTCCCCCAATAATGCTGAAGGTTGAATTAAATGGACTCCCAGTGTCAATGGAGCTGGACATGGGCGCGAGCCAGTCCATAATAAGCAAAAAGACTTTCGATAAGCTTTGGTGCAGCAAGGCCTCAAGGCCAGTCCTGACTCTCATTCGTACTAAACTGAAAATGTACGCAAAGGAATTGATTCCCGTAATCAGCAGTATTACCGTAAAGGTCTCCTACGATGGAGCGGTGCACAAATTATTACTTTGGGTGGTACTGGGCGATGGCCCCACGCTGTTCGGCAGGAGCTGGCTGGAGAAGATACACTGGAACTGGGACAACATCCGAGTGCTCTCGTCCGTCGACGACACTTCATGTGGCCCAGGTCTTAAACAAGTTCCCCTCGCTGTTCAAACCGGGTCTCGGGAAGTTCTAAGGAGCAAATGTCCAGATCCATTTGATTCCGGGGGTGCGACCCATCCATCACAAGGTGAGAGCGGTACCGTACATGATGAGAGAGAGGGTGGAGATCGAGCTGGACCGGCTGCAAAGAGAGGGCATCATTTCACCGATCGAATTCAACGAGTGGGCCAGTCCGATTGTTCCAGTCCTCAATGAAGATGGCACCGTCAGAATCGGTGGCGATTACAAAGTAACTATCAATCCTTTCTCCCTGCAGGATCAATACCCACTACCAAAGACAGACGACCTATTTGTGATGCTGGCGGGAGGAAAAACGTTCACAAAGTTGGACTTGACCTCGGCCTACATGACGCAGGAGCTGGAGGAATCATCGAAGGGCCTCACATTCATCAACATGCACAAAGGTCGCTTCATTTATAACAGATGCCTGTTTGGGATTCGATCAGCCGCGGTGATATTCCAGAGGAACATGGAAAGCTTGCTGAAGTTGGTCCCGTGCACCATGGTCTTCCCGGTCGACATCTTGGTTACAGGTCGGGACACGGTCGAGCACCTGCAGGACCTGGAGGAGGTTCTTAGTCGGCTTAATCGTGTAGGGCTCAGGTTAAAATGCTTGAAGGGAGTTTTCCTGGTGCCTGAAGTGGAGTTCCTGGGGAGAAGAATCGTGGCGGACGGCATCAGGCCCATCGATTCGAAGACGGAGGCAATCAAGAACGCACCGAGACCACAGAACGTGACGGAGCTGTGGTCGTTTCTTGGACTCCTGAACTACTTTGGTAACTTTTTACTGGTCTTAGCACACTGTTAGAACCACTGCACTCTTTACTGCGAAAAGGAGGTGAATGGGTATGAGGTAAAAGCCAAGAAAATGCCTTTGAGAAAGCTAGAAAACTGTTATGCTCAAACAAATTGCTTGTGTTGTATGATCCATGTAAACGTTTGGTACTAGCATGTGATGCGTCGTCATACGGTATCGGGTGTGTATTGCAAGAAGCTAATGAATCTGGGAAATTGCAACCGGCTGCTTATGCATCCAGAAGTCTGTCTAAGGCTGAGAGGGCCTACAGCATGATCAAAATAGAAGCATTAACATGTGTTTATGGGGTAAAGAAAATGCATTAATATCTGTTTGGGCTCAAATTTGAAATGGAAACCGACCATAAGCTACTTATATCCCTCTTTTCTGAAAGTAAGGGGATAAACACGAATGCATTGACCCGCATCCAGAGATGGGCGCTCATGTTGTCCGCATACAATTACACCATCCACCACAGGCCAGGCACAGAGAACTGTGCCGATGCTCTCAGTAGGCTGCCATTGCCCACCACAGGGTTGGAGATGGCACAGCCCACAGATTTAGTTATGGTAATGGAAGCATTCGAGAGTGAGCAATCACCTGTTACCGCCCGACAGATTCGAACCTGGACAAGCCAGGACCCCTTACTGTCCTTAGTAAAAAAAACTGTGTGCTCCAAGGGAGTTGGTCTCGTGTCCCGTTTGAGATGCAGGAAGAAATAAAGCCGTACCAGCAGTGCAGAGATGAAATGTCCATACAGGCAGACTGCCTCCTGTGGGGTAATCGGGTAGTGGTGCCAAAAAAGGGCAGGGACACTTTCATTACCTGCACAGTACGCACCCAGGCATCATAATGATGAAAGCGATAGCCAGATCCCACGTGTGGTGGCCCAGTATCGATGCAGACTTAGAGTCCTGCGTGCACAAATGTAACGCATGTTCCCAGTTAAGCAATGCACCCAGGGAGGCGCCACTAAGTTTATGGTCTGGGTCCTCCAAACCATGGTCCAGGGTCCATGTCGACTATGCAGGCCCATTCTTGGGAAAAATGTTCCTTGTGGTTGTAGATGTTTACTCCAAATGGATTGAATGTGAGATAATGTCAGCAAGCACATCCACTGCCACCATTGAAAGCCTGCGGGCTATGTTTGCCACGCATGGCCTGGCTGATGTCCTTGTAAGTGACAATGGGCCGTGCTTCACCACTGCCGAGTTCAAAGAGTTCATGACCCACAATGGGATCAAACATGTCACTTCGGCCCTGTTCAAACCAGCGTCCAATGGTCAGGCAGAGCGAACAGTGCAAACAATCAAGCAGAGCTTGAAGAGGGTAACTGAAGGCTCACTGCAGACTCGCCTATCCCGAGTCCTGCTTAGTTACCGCAAAAGACCCCACTCGCTCACTGGGGTTCCCCCTGTTTAACTGCTCATAAAAAGGGCACTAAAGACAAGACTCTCGTTAGTCCACCCTGATCGACAAGAACAGATAGAGAGCAGGCGGCTTCAACAGAATACATATCATGATCGCGCAAATGTATCACGCGAAATTGAGATTAATGATCCTGTATTTGTGTTAAACTATGGACAAGGTCCCAAGTGGCTTCCCGGCACTGTTGTGGCCAAAGAGGGGAGTAGGGTGTTTCAGGTCAAACTTTCAAATGGACTCACCTGCAGGAAACACTTGGTCCAAACCAAACTAAGATTCATGGATTATCCAGAACAACCCACAATAGACTCTACCTTTTTTGAGCCCCCCCCCCGCCCCCCACCAACACATACACAAGCGGCAACCGACGCAGTGGTTGACCACGAAGCAGAACCCATCACCTGCAGCAGCCCAGCAGGACTCACCACCCCCAGCAGCCCTGCAAGCCCAGCTGTGCAACAGCCCAGCGAGGGCCCAACAAATGATTCACCAAAACCAGCATTTGCACCGAGACGGTCAATCATGGAAAGGAAGGCCTCAGATCGACACACATTGTAAATAGTTACACTATTGACTTTGTGGGGGGGGGGGGAGGGTGGGGGGGTGTTGTTATATATGTAAACCTGTAAATACAATGTTTAACCACCAGAGGGCTCATCCCTTGGCGTCCCAAGGGATCCCACAATCCCTTGGGAGCACCTGTACATAAGGAGGCCTCACAGGCTGGAGAGGCATTCTGGAGACCTGAATAAAGGACTACGGTCACACGTTACTTTGTTCTCACAGTATCTGGTCAGATTCTTTATGCAAGACATAACAATTACCATCAATGAATCCCCCACCATCAACTTCCTGGGGGGGGGTCACTATTGACTAAAAAATTAACTGGACCGGCCACATAAATACTGTGGCTACAAGGCGCGTCAGGTGCTGGGTATTTTCCCCAAAGCCTTTCCACCATCTGCAAGGCATAAATCAGGAGTGTGATGGAATATTCGCCACTTTCCTGGATGAGTGCAGCTCCAACAACACTCAAGAAGCTCAACACCATACAGGACAATGCAGCCCTCTTGATTGGCACCCCATCCACCACCTTATGCATTTACTCCCTCTACCATTGGCACACTGTGTTTGTTGTGTGTACCATCTACAAGATGCACTGCAGCAACTCAGCAAGGCTTCTTCGATAGCACCTCCCAAACCTGCAACCTAAAAGGACAAGGGTAGCAGGCGCATGGGAACACCACCATCTCAAGAACCCCTGCAAGTCACACATCATCCTGACTTGGAAATATATCGCCATTTCTCCAGTGTCACTCATTCAAAATCCTGGAACTCCCTACCTCGCTGCATTATGGGAGTACCTTCACCACACGGAGTGCAGCGGCTCACCACCAACTTTTCAAGGATGCAATAAATGCTGGCCTTGCCAGCGATGTCCACATCCCGTGAATGAATAAAAATAGTAACAGCATACATAGTGGATCAAACCTGGGCCCTTAGCGTTTGTGTGTCCACCTGCTGAAATTTCCTGCATTAAAACTGAACCCTAAAAAAAAGCTCAGAATCGAACATAAGAACATAAGAAATAGGAGCAGGAGTCGGCCATTTGGCCCTTCGAGCCAACTCTGCCATTCAATAAAATGTAGGCTGATCTTCTACCTCAACTCCATTTTCCTGCACTATCCCCATATCCCTTGATTCTGTTCATATCCAAAAATCTAAAAATCTATCGATCTCTCACTGAACATACTCAATGACTGAGCCTCCACAGCCCTCTGGGGTAGAGAACGCCAAAGATTCACCACACTGAGTGAAGAAATTTCTCCTCATCTCAGTCCTAAATAGCCGACCCCTTATTCTGAGTCTGTGATCCCTGGTTCTAGACTCCCCAGCCGGTAGAAACATCCTCCCTGCATCTACCCTGTCAAGCATGTAAAAATGTTGTATGTTTCAATGAGATGACCTCTCATTTTTCTAAACTCTAGAGTCTACTCAATCTCTCCTCATAGGACAATCCCTCCATCCTAAGAATTAGTCTGGTGAACCTTTGTTGCACTCCCTCTCTGGCCTTTCTTCGGTAAGGAGACCAAAACTGTACACAATACGCCAGGTGTGGTTTCACCAGGGCCTATATAATTGCAATAATACATATTGGGGTACAAATTGCCCATCCCCCCGCCCGAAATGGGACGCACCCACCACGTTTCAATGTTTTTTACTGCAGCTGCGGTTCAGGTCGACTCTTTCGGGAAATTCCGCTCTTTGTTTTTTTTGTTTTCATCCAGAAGTCGGTCATAATGGGGGACGGTGACTACACCTGAGGGGCAAAAACGCAGCGGTGACAACAACTGAGGGGAGGAAGTTGGGGGCCATGCGTATTCACCGCCGCGATGATGTCATCACAGCACTGTGTCACCACGGCTCACCCCTTGACTTAAAGGGGAGAGCCTCCGCACTTTTTAAACTTCGGTCCACTGGGCCACCAGGGAGGGTTTCGACTGGGCCAGCAGCCTGGCACCCAAGAGGGCCCGGCCGAAACCGAGGGCATAATTGTCAGGCCGATCTGGCAGTCAGCCGACAAAAAAAAAACATGGTGGTAGCGGCAGTGAACCCTCCCCTTTAAGGGAAGCCGCACAACCGCTGCAGAAGGCCACAGCCTCACTGAACCACCGTGGAAAAGGTTGATTTGGCACCGCCGGGTGTGCTGAAGATTTTCATAGGGGAATGTTGTCATCGGGGGGTTAGATCGGCGGTACGCCCGGTGATGACGTGCTTAACACCAATCGGCAGCAGAGGAGTGGTAAGTGGGTGGGGGGGGGGTTTAAGGGCACCGCCAGGAAAACTCAGGAGGGCAATTGGGCTAACAGCGGCCATTCCACCAAAAGTCGGTGGCAACTCCACTCCGCAGCGTGGCCGCTGATTTGTGGTGGTAACAGGCCTTAAAGAAAGGGGCAGTTTCGACTCCCTTTACTTATATATCAAATCCTCTTGTAATAAAGGCCAACAATATCAATTGCTTTCTTAATTGCTTGCTGTACCTGCATGTTAACTTTCAGTGATTCGTGTACAAGGACACCCACGTCCCTCTGAACACCATTTCCCAATCTCTCATCATTTAAAAAATACTCTGCTTTTCTATTTTTCTTACCAAAGTGGATAACCTCACATTTCTCTACATTATATTCCATTTACCATGTTCTTGCCCACTCACTTAGCCTGTTTATATCCCCTTGAAGCCTCTTTGCATCCTCCTCACAACTTACATTCCCATCTAGCTTTGTATCATCAGCAAAATTGGATATGGTATTACATTTGGTCCTCTCATCCAAATCATTGATATAGATGATTCTATAAAACTCAAAACATAAAGCTGAAGAGTCTGATGTGTTTGATGTTTCACATTTGTTCCAAAAAGCTTATTGGAATTTAGAAGATTCTCAGTACATAACATTATTTACCCCTCCTTTCTTTATTAAGCATGAATATTAGATAACTCTAGTCACAATATAGGTAATGGAGACAACATCTTACCTGTACACAAACTCCCCCACCACGAACCTGAATGACTTGCTCTAGAGCAATCTTGAGCTCTCCTCAGGGGAGTGCAGATCTATTTGCCAGCCGTCCCAAATATGCTCAGGTCCTTGATTTAAAACTTAAAATAAAGAGAATGAAGCAGCTGGAAACAGAAAGGGGAAGGAGTGCAGGAAAGGAGCAGAAGTTCTATAATCGATGTGGTCTCTATCATTTATGGGGCAGAAGCTTTATGTACAAGAGGAACATTCACTAGAAGTGGATTAACCACTATCACCTTTAGATGGTTCCCCTATTTTTAAGATTCTCCTTTTCCCTCTTTATTCTAATTATTAATTATGTATTTCAAATCAGCTTCTAGTCCTTTGTAATATATATATACTAAGGCAGCAAATTCTCTTTATCATTCTGATTACTAACTAGTTAGGAGCTAGCTGGTTGCTGGAAGGTGCATGAGCAGCCCAGGTTAAATGTTTGCACTTGTTGGTCTTACCTTCAGTAAGGAAATGTCTAGCCTATAGTGTAGCAAAGATCAAATGTTCTGTAGAGTGTATGCTAATGTGCGTAGTTACTGAGCCATAGAGACCAGAGAAGTGCCACATTCAATCTGACACTCAACTGGGGTGCCACAGTTGTCCTCAGCACCTCTGGGTTAAGAGGGGGAAAAGGTGACCTACTGTTGAGAGTCTCACACAAACATTTTAGGAGAGTAGTTAGCACCCGTGGAAGTGTAATGCAGCATAAAATCAGCATCTTCAAGAGAGATGGGAAGAAAATTAAGAACTAAACACAAAGGAATTCTGAACGAGCTGTTGCAGGAGCCAAGAAACGAATCCCCTAGAGCAGTGCACATTTATTGTAACAGACCAACAGGTAGAGTTCTACAGCAATACAGAGAGATCTACAGCAAAAACAGTTACAGTGCAGGAAATTAACCAATGGCCCTTTCCACTCTGCAGACTGGCCATTAGAAAGTAAGACGGGCTTGGCTGAACAACCAGTAGAAAACGGGCGCTACCCAGCTGGATTCGATCCGTGCTAACAACTTAATTAGTCCAGACTTGCACCTAGATTGAAAAACGGATTTTATATGAGAGGCATTTTCCTTTTGGAGCCTCTCATCAATCACTGTCCATCTAAATTCGCTGATGGGGTTTAACTGTGCCATTAAAATGCGGTTCATATTTTCTCAAACAACAAAGGAAGGAGTCTACACACTGGCTGACATTTTAACTCACATCAACCCTGCCCATCCACGTGAGCCTGATTAATCAGCTGTAAAACACTGACAGTTCAGGATTGCTTTGGGTGCCAATGCTCACCTACTTAACAAGTCTGTTTGTTCTTTTGTTTATCCCCATTTACCAAAAGAAAAATAGGGGTGGGATGGGGTGGGGGAGGGTTGGTTTAATCTCCTTGGGTGGCACACTAAGTAAAATGTTTGCGTAGAATTCCTTTGCATGTTATTTAACTGCGGTCGCTCCCCTGTGTAAAATCAGTTAGCAACTGCATTAAAATAGTACGTGACTTTTACACAAATACACAAATTAGTGCAATACAAAGGGAAATTAGATCCTATGGACATATACACCATGACAATATTGTTCTGCATTTGAAAGGTGATCTGCTCTAAACAAATGATATTCCAGATTCAGAACAAATATTATAGGAATATTTATTGTGCAAGTTGTTTTATAGTATGACAAGATCTCAGTGAGGACTCAACACCCATAGTAAAGGCCGGGCTCCATTAAGGTTCTATAAAAATAGATAGGAAGACAAGGTAGATCAGGATATAGGAGATCATTGATGCTGAGGTTGGGTTTCAAAAACCTGCAGATTGTTGGAGGAAGGTAAAGCTGAACGCTGAGTTAAGTACTGAGAAACTAGGGAAGAATTCTGTACCCCGTATGTATTCTGTCGTAAGGTGTGCTTTAGGTCCCTTTTATACTCATTACTGAGTCATGGTTAATTGTAAATAATCACCATTGATGTAACTACTTTGCCCGGCATCCTAAAACAGTGCTTTTAACAACAGCTTAGCATGGTTATTCCTCTCCTCAAGGCACTAACTTGTACTGGTGTAATGGTTTTCAGATGCAGACGGCAATGGGGAACCTCACCAAAGTAGTCATTCTTTACAAACACGAGCCTGGGCAAAGCAAGGTCATAATGTACGGGGGAGATTCCTCAAACCAGGCACTCCCATCAGCAGGCACCACTCGTAATGAAAGTGTCTTGGGAGATCATGGGCTCAGCAATATGCTCCCTCTGGACATTGTTTCCCGTTGTGGGTGCTGGATTGCAGAATCATCCATTAGTTGAACTTGAGGGCCTCACAGTTGAGTCAAAGATAAGGAAAACCTATCCAGCTGAATATTTCTGTGACACTTCCAGTCTCGACTCACAGATGAGGAGGTACTGGAATGAAAGGATTGCCCTCTTTTCTGTGCTCCAGAATGAGTCACCAGCTTTTGGTGAGGAGAATAATTTGGAAAAGAAAACAGACTAAAACCAAGTCATCTAAAGTATTAAATGGAGCTCACTTATTCTTATCCGTACTTCCATCAGTCTTTCCTTCCTATTAAATCTTCAGGCTATCCAAATAGCCATGGGACAGAAGTCCTTCCTGTAATATAATATGTAGGTTCTATTTGTTTATTAGCAGATCTCCTGTGGCATTGCCAGCCGGTTAATTCACACTGATAACTAAAGAAAACACAAGATAGCCAACTAACATTAATCAAGGAGAGGTTAAGGAAGTGGGGCTCATTATCATTGAATGAGGAAACTTTGAGGTGATCTAATTGAAGTTTAAGATTTAAGGTGCCAGCTATGAATCAGTGGTAGTGCTCTCGCCTCCATCAGACAGTTGTGGGTTCAAGCCCTACTCCAGAGATTTGAGCACATAATCCGGACTGACACTTCAGTGCAATACCATGGGAGGGCTGTACTGTCGGAGGTGCTGTCTTACAGGTTCCTCTTTGCATCCTGCCCAGATGACATTTAACACAACTTTAAAAATCCACCCCCTTTTTTACAACTTGGATTCAGATGGTCTGTGAGGTTGCAGTGGAGAAGTACATTGCCTGAAGCAAGGAGATTAAACTCAGAGTGAAAGTTATCCAGGTGAAACTGGAGGGATTGTTGAGCTCCCAATCTTCTCAAACTCAACATACAAATGTAGCGGCGTATTTAAATTTGTGCAATTTACTAAGAGAGCTTTACAACCTTTGAGCTCAGAACCTACCAATTTTCTAATCAGATCCCAAACTTTCAGTTGAAGCCCAAACTCAAAATGTGCTTCAGTGGGTAGCACACTCACCTCTGAGTCAGAGGTTGTGGGTTCAAGTCCCACTCCAAAGACTTGAGCACAAAATCCTACGCTGACACTTCAATGCAGTACTGAGGGAGTGCTCAACCTTACTAAGACAGATTACCTGGTCATTATCTCATTGTTGTTTGTGGAACTTTGCTGTGTACAAATTGGCTGCCATGTTTCCTACATTACAACAGTGACTACACTTCAAAAAAACTTCATTGGCTGCAAAGTACTTTGGGACGTCATGAGGTTGTAAAAGGTGCTATATAAATACAGGTTCTTTATTTCTTTAACTGGAAGCTAGAGATGTGTGGGAGTAATTTAGGGTAACTAACTGATCATTTCTCTCTCTTGGAAAGTGCCTTACATCTGCACTCCACCTTTGGTAACACCAGATAACCACTGCCAGAGGCAAGGAACTGTAAAACCCAGCAATGTACAGCAAACCCCGAAACATAAGGGCTCAGGTTATGCGGTGAGTGGTGATCGGACAGCTATAGCTGTTTATTACAGTTATGCTTGCCCACAGACTTTCTGTGGGCTTTTGCACTGGAAGTTGCAACAATTAGAAATCCAAAACAATGCAGCTCCCACTCCAGGGGATTTAGGACCTGTGTGAACAGGGCAAGCAACTGTGTATTTCCTTAACCAATCAAATTGAAGAATCCTTACTGATACACGTTGAGCCTGAAGCAGGAAGTGTAGAATATTTAATTCAATGTCAAATCATGTACAGAAAGTGAAATAAAAAGGGAAAGAAATATGGGAATAAGTGAGAGATAAGAGTCAGAAAGAAAAAGTAAAAAATATTTTTTAACTCTTCAATAATAATTAAAATCTGAAGGAATGAGACTCTACATTTGTAATAGTTAATGTTCAGCACCAGAGAGGTTGTTTGGTAGTAATTAAGACTTATCACACTGTTAAAATTTCACATAGACTGGAATGGACAAGCCCTAACGTTTTCTGGCATGTTTCTTGGGTATCTATAATGTAAGTACCCCAACTTCACGCAGTTCCATGTGTTTCAATACCGAGTCTCTCGGCGAGATACTATTATGGCGAAGCTTCTGGAGGAGCAGGGCAACTTGGACAGCAACTTTCTGATTTCCGCATTTAACTGCATGTGCGGTTGCTGGAAGTTGCTGTCTGATTTACACTTTAAAAGTGGCGAGCGCTGTTAGCCTCACCATTATTTTTACCAGCAAAGCCGAGCCATTATATTTTGGCTCCAGTTAGTGAAATTATTAATGTTGCTCTGGTTTGTAGCTCATTTGTGATGTAAAGTTACTCGCAGGACCTCGATGATCCACCTCTGCAACCGTTCCTCCATAATTTTTTTTTTTAATTTTCATCTCGGTGCTGAGCTTGAAAAATGTGGATTTACCTCGGAACTAGGCAGTCAAAATAGTTAAATATCAAACAGTGCAACTTCCCTTTCTTTTTGTTGGAACTAGTGACAATATTTATTTAATTTAACATCAACATTTTTTCTGCTTTTCCCAAATTTTTGTGCCTTTGTGCAAAGAAAATAAAAAAGAAAAATTCTTGGGTTGAATTGAATTGGACTGGTTGCCCTCAAATGCTCACGATCATCATTTTTAAATAGTAGACCTCTTCTCTTCAAAAAAAACGTATTAAAAAATAAAATAAAATTAGTTTTATGATGTGAGCTGACCTAGAAATTGACAGATCTTAAATTTCAAGGCTCAATTTATAATGAACCTCTGCATCTTTACTGATTAGCTTTATAAAGAATTCATGAGGTGGAAGAGTTTAATGTGAGGACGTGCGAGAGAAAAAGGGAAGAGGGAGCCATTGCCACACTGTCAGAGTTCTGGCTCCTCACCTGCGGTTAATTGGTCTGGTACAAGATGCTAAGGCGCATTCAGTCAGTGTGTTGTAAGTGGTCGCTAAGCGGGTGTGCACGATCAAAGCAGATTTTAATGTTTACCTCCCTTCTCCGAAAAGTAATGGTTGCCCTGTGGTATCTGGCCATCCTTTATATGTGAGCCTAGAAGGCAAGTATGAGCAGATTATTTTGTTATAGGGGACATCAGAGCATAAGCTTGGTCTTCTCATGTATACATGCATACATGCATACCCCATTTCTGGCAGGTCAATCAGGAGTGGATTTTACCTCTTTATTCAGAGGTGCAGAGATCAACCATAGCATCTCAGTGGTTGGCCTGGTTGAAATCAGCTCATTCAGCACAAACCATGGATTAAACCTTATGCCCTATATGTATCATACTGCACACTTACCCACTAAGCCTGGCACTGATATATACTGTGTTACATGCAGACAAGGAGGGCCATTTGGCCCATCTTAGTAAATGTATCCATAAGGGGAAAAACATTTTCCCCAGCACAGTATGTAACTGGTAGTTTTTACCTCCACTACCCTACCTCAAACTCTATTCAAAGTATTGATTACTGTTCGTGTGAAGAACTTCTTTCTGCTATCAATCCTGAATTTGTTTTTCACCAGCTTGAACACAAGTTATTATAGTTAGAATAACTGATAGGCCACAGGATTTACTTTGAACTATAGAATCAGGAATGTTTCAGTACTATAAGCCCCCATTAATCTTTAGCCCTGAATGTTCTCTGTACTCTCTAATTATAATCCAGTTTACCAGGACTGGTTTAGAAAACAGGCACCAACTGCGCCCACGAACCAAGGCAGAGGTTCCAGGTTATTCCACTTAAACCACTTCTGTCAACAGAGTTCCTCACACATTAACCACACTCAACTGCCAAGCTAGAGGAAGCTAGTGATCAATATTTACAGAGTAAAGCCAACAGAAACATTTTGGTAAATATTTAAGACGGAAATTGAATGATCTATTATTCTTATTTGTTCTTTCAAAAATAATGCATATGCACAGTACAAATAAATCATTTGTTAAAAGGGGCCTGAAATCATTGCTTAGCAACTACATTGGCCTCACCATAGGCTGGCACTAGATCAGCTTAGTCACTGTTAATGGGACCAATTTTCCACATGGCCAATTTTTGGCGCAGTTGTAGATGTACATCCGATTTTTTAGTGACCGACTGCAGCAAAAAAAAAGTTCCAAGTTTCGCCGGCATAACCTTTCATTTTGGAGCAGCACAGATTGTCCTTAAGCTCTGTGGGTGGAGCTTAAGCACTGCGCTGAAAAACTGAGGTTGCCAGGGTAACGAGGGACACACTGAAGGGCTGAGGCTGCAAAGTGAAACATACAGTGCAACAAGACAGATGCAGCCATGTATTACCATTGCCAAGATCTCTTCATTTTGTTTATTGGAAGATTGTAGTGACAAACTATCATGTTCTGTAATATTTATTTATTTAATTTTCGATGAAACAGGCCTAATAAAATGAAAGTCATTCCACACACAATCGCACATTAGGTTACCGCTTTTTTGTAGAGCCCCGGTGCCATTGCTATCCCGGCTGAAAGGCCCCCCGCCCCCGCTACCGGTGCTGGTAGTATCCTGGGCCAAATGGCCCTCCACCCCCTGCCAGTACTGCTGCTATCCCGGGCTGAAAGGCCCCCCATCCCCTGGCACTGCTATCCCGGGGCCGAAAGGCCCCCTGCTCCAGATGCTGGTGCCATCTTGGGCCAAATGGCCCCTATCCCCTCCCGCTGCTATCCCGGGCCAAAAGGCCCCCCCCCCCGCCATCCCAGTTGCTGGTGCTGCTGCTATCCTGGGCCGAAAGGTTACCCGCCCCAGGTGCTATGTCTTCAGACCTGCTAAAACAATGCCGTTTTCTCTGTGCCGATTTTCTCTTTTCTGCGCTGATTTTCTTAAGTGCACGCAAGGTTTTTCAGAACGGTGCACTGCGCCATTTTGGAAAAAAATCCTATTTGGTCAAACTCGCTGAAATGGCCAGAAATGGAGCAGCCGGCAGCCAGCACATCAAAAAATCAAGAACTAAAAAAATATCGGCCGTAAGTAGTTTAGGATGGCGCAGAAGCTTTGGCGAAACTTGCAGATTTTAGTTTGCTCCAAAAAAAAACAGCGTAGGCCAAAAAAAACGGTGCAGAATGGTGACGAAAATTCAGCCCTATGTGTTTCCCAAATCCCCCCCATGTTGAATACTCCATTCTACCCAAAACATTATTGAAGGATTTGATGCAAATTTAGTTGAAGCTGGATAGAACAGATGTTGTGGCCCAGCAGGTAAGCAATAGAGCATCTGTTTCATCACAGGATGGTTGTGGATTTGGAAGCTAGAACTATGTGCTGCGTCCTGTATCCCGTGTTTTCTCATGAGGTAGGGTCTGCATTTCTAGCTTTACTGTGCTGGTGTCTTGTGTTTTGGGCTTCACCTTCTCAGGAACACATTTCTGTTGGGAAGTCATGGATCTTGCTTTGTATTGAAAGTTCTATTCCAATGGTGAAAAATGGGCTAAATAAAGTTGCATTCAGGTAAAGGAATTGCGACATGAAAAAACAGACCTACAGCTGAAATGTTAATCTCTTTTCTTTCAGATGCTGATTGACCTGCTGCATATCTTCCATTTTTATTATGCACCTACATACATCAGAATTCTTTCACTGAAAGATTAAATTGTAATTGAAATAAATTGAGCCAGATGAAAATTTTTCAAACTTAAATACAATTGTTCTGATGAAGAGTCACAGACCGAAAACGTTAACTCTGTTTCCCTCCACAGATACTGCCTGGCCTGCTGAGATTTCCAGCATTTTCTGGTTTTATTTCAGATTCCAGCATCTGCAGTATTTTGCTTTTGTATTAAATACAATTGGATTGGTTTCAGGTCTGAACTGCATACTAAACAATGCATGACATTCAATGCATTATAATTATCTTGTGTCCCCAAATAGTGAACTCTCATGGTTTATTTTGCATTGTAAATGCAACATATGGATTATTTGATTTTTAAAAAGTTCTCCCATGTGAAGAACATACATACTACAGAATGGAATTTTTTCCTCCACTTTGGGGATCTGAGGATCTTTCCCAAACTCCAGCTAATCCAAGATTTTACTCGTCCCTCTCCTACATAAAGTCTCCAAAAGCCACCACCCTCAACCTTGCCAATTTCCACTGTACCCCAGTGAAGATCCTTAACCTTCATTCTCAACTTCTTCCATGGTCTTGCTCTCGGACATTGCCCTCCTTACTATTCAGCTTGCATCCTTCATTCCTCTGATTCAGGATCATTGTTTATTCCCTATCTCTCCTCAGTCGCCGGAGGCTAACATTTCAAACCACTATACTCCTGCCCTCTGGAAATTTGCCTTCCTGTCTCTCACCCTGCCCAATAAAATTTCCTAAAACTCAATCTTTTCAACCATGTTTTTAGTCTTTATTTTGTTCTCAGGGTCAAACTTTCCTCTTGTCCATCTCTAAGGAGTGCTCTGTAAATGTAGCTTGTAAAGCAGAGGTTAGATAAAAGGCAAAGCACCCTCTGCTCTACCCAACAGCGTTATTCCAACCCCCAAACCAGAAACACCAAGACTAATTATAGCGCCCCAATCAGTGTCAACAATGAGATCAGTTAAAACAGTACAGACTTTGGACTGAAGCCAAGACCTTCCTGGTCTCCTTGAGTCTGTGTCACACTGAATGGTGCATTTACTCACAGAGCCATTGGGAGAATTTAAATGCCTTTGGAAAGTGAAAAGCAGAGCTGTGAATGAAATGTCATCTATGGAGTGTTAGAAACAAACATCTTTTTATTGGCATATACTCTGTGGAATGGTGTTGCCCACCAATGAGTTAAAATAGAAAAGCCGTGGGAGGGTGGAGGGAAAAGGAAAGAAGAGATGGAGTACAGGCTGCCTGTGAGGCTGGAGGAGTGACTGGTGTTACTGCCGTGTGCCATACAATACAAGATAAACATCTGTTGTTATTTCAGTAAAGTTAACTCAGATGTGTAAGCTTTTCACCTCAGAGAGAGTTCTTTGTCAAACGAAAGGCCTGCTTCATTCCGATGCCCCTAATCATCGTCAGCCCTAGCCCTGTGCATCCAAGTGCAAGCTTTGTAAGAGCAAGAGGAAAACAACTGTATGTAATACGTTTTTAGTTTTAGCAAATTATCAAGCATTCTGCACTAGCAGAAAAATGTTATAATTGAGCTCAAGATGCGTTTATACTTGATAATGATTCAAATTACACTACCACCTGCAAACAAAAAGGTCAGCTAATCTAATTCACGATAGCAGTTTTGCATCTGCCTCCTGAAGGCACTGGCCCATGCTGGAGTATAGTCCCATGGGTGGTATCTTGTCGACCCTCATCCCAGTACAATCCAAGACTCAAAAGAACACAAGAGAGGAAAAAAAACACACTTAATATTAAATTGGGAGTGACGTGCAACTTGAGGGACTTTTTACAAGCTGGATGACAAAACAGCAGTCCTCTAGTTAGGAAGGGGTAGACCCCGGCATTAACTAGACCTGGCTGTTTTAAGATAGTAGAGGTGGCCTCAAAAGTGAACACGTTTGTTCTTTCCACTGAAACAGGGAGGCGGGATAAAAGTAAAACATTTTAAGTAGCTCCTCACCCTTAAGTTTAGCAACTTACATTTGCAGGATTCTTAAAGCAAATAAGAGTGCCATGCCTAAAGTTCAATTGGGGGTGAAATTCGGCTGCTTTACGCCTCCCGTTAGCGCCTGTGGGGGCGGTAACGGGGCGCAAAGGGATTACCGACTGGCCGCGGCGAATTCACTGACTCCCACGAACTTCCCCTGCAGTTTTGCGCTAGCGCTAACACTTATCACCTTGCTCTGTAGCACCCCCTCGATCGTGACGTCATCCGGTGCAGAGCGCCCCGTTACCGCTCTGGATGCAATATTCGCTACCGCCCCCCTGCAGCATCGCCGGGCGTCAACAACGGCAGCTACAGGAGGCGTTGACACCATGATGGCCATTTGGGGAGTGCTGTTTAAAGGCAGTGGTGGTCAGGTAGGGCAAAATGGATTAATCTCCCCAGTTTTTTTTTTAACCCGCGATTCGAGTGTTTGGGGCTGTTATGCACCTAGCGCAGGTCCTGTGGCCCCACAGAGATAGGATGAAGATTGAAACAAACCAACATTGACCCTTCCCTTTAAGTGAGGGAAGGAGCCTCCAAAGACGCAACGCTGCATGGAACATTGCTCAGCGCTCTGCCACTACCATCCCTCTCACTGACTTTAGCGCTCTCAGGGAAGTGATAGTGCTTGGTTTAGCATTCCACTTCCCTTTTGGAGTGCTAAAGCGGAAGTTCCCAGGAGCAAAAAAATATTTTCCAGCTGCCGTTATTTTTGCGCTCCCTGAAAAGTTATCGCCCCAAATGGGGCACTACACAATTTCTAGCCCAAAAAATTCAATTCCCATGTCATCTTTAGATTATGGGCAGCTCAGTGGAATTCAGTAATCCTGGGCCAACCTTTTTAATACATCAGCTGTCACACTGAACCCTCCTTCCCTCTGTGAATATGACAGTAATAGTTCACAGAAATAGCTTTAACATAGTAATAATGAACGAAGGATATACTTTAAAGAGTCCGATTGCTTGTGCTCTCTTCCCTCCTCAATTCTTCTATTTTTATTATTTAAATTTTTATTTTGCAATGTCTTATGCATTTTCCCTGCAATTTAAACTGGTTTACCTCAGCCTCCATGAACCCACACCCCATCATTCTGAAATTCCGATTCCTGATTGGCTGGAAATTGATCCCAAAGGCTCATTTCCTGCCAGCAAAGAACTCAACATTAAAATTTGACCTGCATATCAGTCAGACCACCTGATGCTCTTTTTTTAAGCTGTTCATGCTTGCAAAAGGGCAATCCAAGAAGAAAACTTGGCAGCCCAAGGATTGCAGCCCGAAGGATTGAGACTGTTTTCAGTACTGTTTGTATACACAGTATAAGGGCAATGCCATATGCAAAATTAATAATTAAATGCTGGTGCCTGTACTGTGTATTAAAAGTTTACATTGCAAATGTTTGTGCTTATGCACTGTCACTTCTGGCCAATATAGAATCTCGAAAATGGTTTTCAATTTAAGTTGGTCTTGATCCACCCATATTGGTAATGTTGCTTTAAGAATGCATCACCGATCGTTACGGCCTATCAAACCATTAAAATCAGTTTCTGCAGGTTTTACTTAAAAACCTGATCTAAGAGAACAGGATCAAACCAGAACAGGATCAAACCAGGAAGTGCACAGAAGAAAAGATCCAACCTCTACAACTCACAGCCTTTGTATGGTCTTGAATAAAAACACATGCAAGTATCAGAGACTGCCCACAAAAACTCCACAAATAAAAGGGAAGAATATATCAACTCGTGCTGGCCTACTCTGAGCTGTTTTTTTACGTGAAGCAAGTTGGTGGGAACAGTCTCTATTGAAGGGCAAGACTGGTTAAATTTCTAAGGAAAGCCTAGACATTATTGGGGGAAAATTCCGTTGCCCCCTCCACAACTCACAGCCTCTGTATAGTCTCTAATAAAAACACATGCAAATAACACAGAGACTGCCCACAAAAACTCCTGAAATAAAGGGGAAGAATATATAAACTCATGCTGGCCTACTCTTGAGTTTTTTTTTAATGTGAAACAAATTAGTGGAAACAGTCGCTATTGAAGTGCAGGACTGGTTAGGTTTCTAAGGAAAGCCTAGAGATTATGGGGGAAAAATTCCGTTGTGCCCCATTTGGGGGCAGTAGCAGCCAGGAGGTGGGACATTTTGCATATGGTGCGGAAGTCCCGCCCTGCTCGCTAAATTAGAGTTACCACCCCCAAAAGGAAGTGGAGCGCAATATAACGCGCTCCACTTCCTTTCTGGGGCAGTAGTGGGGCGGACAGGTCAAGAGCGGGGCACAACACTACGCACAGGACCCTGTAGGAGGGGCTCTTCCCTTAATTAAAGGGAAGGGGCAAAACTGTAAACTCTGCAGTGATGAAAGGGTTCTACCTGGACCACCAGGAAGCAGGGGTGCGTGCCAACAGCCGTGTCAAGCAGAGTGCCAGGCTGGCCGATCGCAGCACGGACCGGACGGTCAACGCGTCAAAGGCGTGCTCGACAAAATTGGTTACATTTTTTTTTTTCAAAGGCCCACACCTCCCCCTTAACTTGTGCCCCGCAAGCGGCCAGCCACCCTACACGCGGCCCCTGAAGCTGTCGCTGTCATTGCCCGGCGCAGCTTCAGGGGGTGATGCCCAATTTAGGGTCCGGACACCAAGGAGGCGTTAACCGGGCGCTGCACACAGTGATGACGTTGTCATCGCCGGCACAGTAGAGCGGGGCGCTACAGGTTACCGCCGCCACTAAACTTGGGTGGAATTTAGCAGGAGGCATTAGCGGTGCTGCATCCGAGTGAAAAGTCGTTTGCACCCCATTAATATCACCCGGGGGCGCTTGCGGGAGGCGCAAACAACTCGAATTTCTTGACCCATCTGTTTAATGGGTAGAGAGGATGTAACGATCCCCTAATTTAAAATTGTTGTAATGATCCCCTAGGATTCTTAAAGCAACATTACCAAAATGTTGACATACTATATGTATAAAAAGAGTGCTGGAAAAGCTAATCAGCTGCTTTGGAACAGCCTGCTCTGAAAATAATAGTGGGTGTTTATTGTACTGGTGTTGAGATATGGTCATGGGGAATCAGGGTTATATTTATGTCCGACATCAGCAAGAATAACATTTACTGCCCAATTCCTGATTGCTTGGAGGACAATAAGATTCAACCATGTGGTGTGGGAATGGAGTCACATGTAGGCCAGAGCAGGTAGGAGTGGCAGGTTTTCTTACATGGGGGACATTAGTGAACCAGTTGGCTTTTAACAATAAAAAAAACCTTTCACGGTTTCCCCCTACATATCCTATGTGTTACCAGATTTATTGAATTCAATTTTGTAATTTACCTTGGTGGATTGTGAACATATTACCCTTGGGTTGCTGATCTAGTATCAAAACCATTAGGCTAACATACCTTATGTTAGCGGATGGTTAAAACGGTGTACATTTTCTCCTTAGTTAATACTTCAGCTCTGTGCAATAGACACCCTCTCCAAATCAGATTTTGTATACTATTTTATGGCAAATATTCCACATTTTGCAGGGTGGAGGAGAAAATCAATAGGCGAGACCCAGGTTGACAGAAATCTAAAATCTTAAAATCGCAAACAAAAATATCCAGCTTATTTGAAAGAGACATTTAGGCTGCTTGATTCCTGTTTGCTGCTTATGCAAGAAACTGTCCTTTATTTCTTGGATGAATTTGACAAACTAAAATCATGGAAATGGAAAGATTCACTGGTTAGTTACAAAATAAAGCCCCTCTGCATTATCCCATTACATTCTTCCAAGACAGGTTCAATATGTATTTGATGCAGGGTAAAGCTGCCTCAAACATTCATAGGCCAGGTACAGCATAGGTGATATCCAAATACTTCATTGTGCTAGTCTGCTGACATATCTCTGTTCCAGCTTCATACTGCACCCCAGTGGAAAGTGCATTTGTTACTCACTCCGCATTACTGCTCAGCAAGACTTAAATAAATATTGCAATCAACAAACTACAAGAAATTTCAATTCAGTCACGAGGATAAGAGTTAAAGCTGTGACTTATGTTTATTTCACCGGAACTGCTAGCAGATGAGAAAAGCAAGAGAGGAGAGAAAAGGCGAGAGAGAAAAGTGCAATCCAGAAAAGAGAGTGAAAGAGAGAAAAAGATAGAAGAATAAAAGGAGAGAAATAAGTGTATATCAGAGAGAGAAAGAGAGAGATGAGAAAGAACAAAGCCTACTATCCACCGTCGGGATTTGAGCCCAGGTTCAAGGGCAGGAACAAAATAAAATCAAACATAGTGTAGCAAAATTACTCGTCAGGATTTCCATGCCAAATGGGAACTTTAGCCAGCACATTTAATTTTTTAAGTGGCAGCATCTCAATCACAGAAACGGAATTCTGAATTAACAAACTCAAATTTGACCCTGTCCCTGAGAAAGAACAGCACCTGCAGGTTAAAATAAGGATCAGAACACACACAGGATCTGTGAGCTTTGGGAAAGCAAGCTACAAGACTTCACTTCTCGTAAGGAGAGCCCGACAAAGAGGAAGATTTCATGGGATGGGGGAGTGGGGGGGGGGGGGTGGAAGAGAGAGCTCACAAGGTAGGCTGATAAGATTTTCCATGTAAAGGTGCTTATGCAAAGTTCAGACAACATGGCAGAAACAGTGCACAAATTTGATATCTGTCTGAAATTTACCCCTTTGATATTGAATTCAATTGAAATATTATTTAAAATTAGCATTAATACTGTATGCAGATACCTTAAAAAGGAATGGTGCAATCTATAGGAATTACAGTTCAGACTAAAGCTCATCCATGAAAAAATATGATGATTCTGGCGGCTGAAGAGGCTAATATTAAGCGTACAATCACGTATTGTGGGGGATCTCAGAGACAGAGCTAGCCGCATTCCTTTACTGGTATTCTTTTCTCACAATGCAATACTCTGTCTGATACAGGGAATTCCCCACAGACCATTCAGGGCTCAGGCTGTCGGTAATGGACTGGTAATACCTACTTTAGCCTCTGGTCTGTTTGAATCAGGATAGTGTGGCAGTGGTGGAAGCAATTTAAAACGCCTGCCAGCCAAGAAAGGCTTCAGGAAGGGCGAGAGTGATCCGTTATCAAAGGCTGCTAACAGAGTGGGCCCAGGTGGTGCTGTAGAGCTGACCCTGAACAGTCATCCCTTGCAATTAGCAGAGAAGATTCAATGCTGACGACAGCCTTTCACAGCTCTGCATAGCGCTACAAGGAACCTTTAAGCCATGGTTTAAAAAAAATGACAAAGTTCAGTTGTTCTCTCTAAGAATATTTTTCTGTCATCAGTTTGTGAGAAGTGAGCAAAACCGGTTGTATTTTAGAAAGCAATCTGTGTAATTTTTAATACACATGTACCCCTTTTAAATTAATGCACAAAACTTGTTTTGCTGATATTTTATTCAGTCTTCCCTCCATCCAGACCAGATAGAGTGACAAAAACAATAATAACTTATATTTATGTATCGCCGTTAATATAATAAAACATCCTAAGGCGCTTCACAGGTGTGTTATCAAACAAACTTTGACACCGAGCCACATAAGGAGATATTAGGGCAGATTGGTCACACAGGTAGGTTTTAAGGATCATCTTAAAAAAGGAAAGAGAGGTAGAGATGCAGAGGGATATAGGGAGGGAATTCCAGAGCTTAGGACTTGGCAACTGAAGGCACGACCGCCAATGGTGGAGCGAGTAAAATTGGGGATGCTCAAGAGGCCAGAATTGGAGGAGCGCAGATATCTCGGAGGGTTATAGGACTAGAGGAGATTACAGAGATAGAGAGGAGCGAGGCAATGGAGGGATTTGAAAACTCGAGGCATTGCTTAACCGGGAGCCAAGGTAGGTCAGCGAGCATAGGGGTGATGGGTGAACGGGACTCAGTGCGAGTTAGGACACGGGCAGCAGAATTTTTGATTACCTCAAGTTTACAGAGGATAGAAAATGGGAAGCCAGCCAGAAGTGCCTTGAAATAATCAAGTCTAAATGTATCAAAAGCATGAATGAGGATTTCAGCAACAGATGAGCTGATGCAGGGGCGGAGTCAGGCAATGTTACAGAGATAGAATTAGGCGCTCATAGTAATGGCGCCGATATGTGGTCGGAAGCTCATCTCGCAGTCAGATGTGACACCAAGGTTGCAAACAGTCTGGTTCAGCCTCAGACAGTTGCCAGGGAGAGGGCTAGAGTCTGTGACTAGAAAATGGAGTTTATGGTGGGGACTGAGACAATGGGCAGCATTTTCCAGTTTTCGACTCGCCGGAATTCCAGGTTTCCCCACACGCGTGTGACGTCATGGGCAGGTTCTCCGCCTAGAAACCGGCCTGATTGACAGGTTGGCTTCCAGTCAGGCAGAGAACGCTGTGTGGACAGGATGCCGCAAAATCAGGTAGGTGCTGGGTCTCAGGGGGCAGGAGGGGGTTTCTAAGCCCGGAGGTTCGATCCCGACTCTGGGGGTGAGTTCGATCCCCCCCGGGGGAGGGGCGGGCTGCTGGTGGGTGAGCTTTCAAAGCCAGATAGAAGAACTCCTGCTCCTCCTGGCCCACATGGATTCCTGGCTGGCTGCAATTAAACCTGCATAGCAGGTGAAAGCCGAGGCTTCAGAGCCTCATTATCATATTTAAAATGTCAACCTGCCTCCTGGCAGTGGGTTGGCTGCCTGCCTGCCGTCCCGCCTGGGTAAAAGTTGAGAGTGAGTGGGTTGGAAGTGGATTGGGGTCGGGATTTAGATTTTTAAAACTTTAACTACCCCACGCCCCTAACTCACCAGTTATTTCATGGTAAAATTCTCCCCAATGGCTTTGGCCTTCCCAATATTTAGCCAGAGAAAATTTCTACTCATCCAGTACTGGATGTCGGACAAGCAGTGTGACAATTTAGAGAAGTGGTGGTGAGGTAGAGCTGGGTGTCATCAGCGTATATGTGAAAACTGATACTGTGTTTTCGTACGATGTGCCGAGGGGCAGCATGTAGATGAAAAATTGGAGGGGGCCAAGAATAGATCCTTGGAAGACACCAGAGGTAACGGTGTGGGAGCGTGAAGAGACCATTACAGGTGATTCTTTGGCTATGATTAGATAGATAAGAATGGAACCGGGCAAGTGCAGTCCCACCCAGCTGGACGACGGTGGAGAGGCGTTGGAGGAGGATGGAGTGGTCAAACATGTCAAAGGCTGCAGACAAGGTCGAGAAAGATGAGGAGGGATAGTTTACTATTTGTCACAGTTATATAAGATGTAATTTGTGACTTTGATAAGAGCTGTTTTGGTACTGTGGCAGGAGTGGAAACTTGATTGGAGGGATTCATTCAAACATGGAGTTCCGGGAAAAATAGGCATGGATTTGGAAGCCAACACCAGGCTCAAGGACTTTGGAGAGGAAAAGGAGGTTGGATTTGGGGCGGTAGTTTGCATGGACGGATGGATCAAGGGTTGTTTTTTGAGGAGAGGGGCGATGACAACAGATTTTAAGGAGAGAGAACTGTTCACAATATCAGCTAACATGGGAGCCAGAACGGGAAGTTGGGTGGTCAACAGTTTAGTAGGAATAGGTTTGAGGGAGCAGCAGGTGGATCTCCTGGACAAGATGAGCTGGAAAAGGGCATGAGGGGAGATAGGAGAGAAACTAGAGAAAGTTACGAGTTCAGGGCTAGGACAGGGAGGACAGGGGGAACAGTAGAGGAGACTTGGCCCGGTAGGCTAGGGGTAGATGAGAAGCAGCAGAGGCAGCTGAACGGATGGTTTCAATCTTAGTGACAAAGAAATCCATGAGCTCCGCACACTTGTTGTTGGAGGAGAGCATGGAGGAGACAGGGGAGAGGAGTTTAAGAAGATAGTATGCAGTAGAGGAAAGCAGCCAAGGCTTATCTTTGCATTCCACGGTGATCCTGAAATAATGAGAAGTTTATGCAGACGAGAGCAGGACCCAATAGTGCTTTATGTGGTCCAGCTAGATGTGGCAGTGAACGACTAAACCAGTTGTCCGTCATATCGGTTCAAGTCTGCATCCCTAGGACGTAAGGGAGCAGAGATGTGGGCCGTACCAGGGGGATCGGCGAGGGTAAGAAAAAGTAATGTTTTTAATGGGGACTAGGGCATCAAAGGTGGAGGTGAGGTGTGGTTGAGCAGATCGGTGGCTGCAGAAGTGTCATGGTGAACGGAGGGCCAAAGGCTAGACAGTTGGGATTTTGAAAGTACAGTTGTAATTGGGAAAGAGTTTTTTTTTACCAGGGGCAAGACACCGAAGAAAGTAGGGTTGGGAGGGGGGAAGGGAGAACGATACAAAGAAGTGATCAGAGATGGCCTTATCTGTGATTGACATGATGGAAGGCCACGTGAGATGGTAAGGTCAAGGGGGTGGCCATAAATATGGGTAGGGAGAGAATAAGAGAGGATAGGATGGCTGTGAACTCAGAGGAGAGAGTGCATGCTGAATTCAGATGGAGGTTGAAATCACCGAGGATGAGAAGTCGCTCAGTGCAGAGGCTGAGGGAAGAAAGCAGTGAAGATATCTCGGTGAGAACATTTTTATGGTGCTGAGTGGACAGTAGAGAATGAGGATTTTAAATGAGAGGTGAGAGGGGTGGAGCAAGGTGAGATGCTGAAAGGAGGAGAAGGTGCCAGAGGAGTAGGGGGACAGACCAAGATGTGATTTGGAGATAAGAGCCACACAGCCTGGGCGAGGCAAGTGGTGGAAAGTATAGCCAGGCGGGGGCTTCATTTAGGGGGAAGCTGTCACCACCCCTTAGTCAGGTTTTCGCCAAGACTATGATGTCGATGCAATAATCCGCAATAGCTCATGCATGGCAAAGGCCTTGTTCACAGGTGAACGGGCATTCTAGAGGGATATGCGAAGAAGAGCAGAGATAGCTGATCTACTGGCAGAGTCCACAGGGCCAGCACTGAGAGGGGTGAGTTGGACAAGAAGGAGATTAGCAAGATTAGCACCCAGAGTGCGCGCTAGATGGGAAGTTCAGCGAAAGAGTAGGATGGGGCAGTTGGGGTTTCTGCTCGTAAGGGGGCAACAACCTATGCCTTGATGGGCCCTTCACAGGATGCCAAGAGAGGCAAAGGGAACCTGTAGGTTTATCTAATAGTGATACAATAGTGAGCTTACAGAATCTGTCATTCTTCTGAACATTGCTTGGATAACGCAAGGTCACATAGCAGGTGGGTGGAAACCTCCACTGCTGGCTGTTGATCCTCTCCACATTCAGGAGGCAGTGGAGCAGCCTAGGCTGGACCAGCGCTAGACATTAAAATGCACACGATATGACTAATTCTACTGGCAACAGGGTCATGAATTAAGGGGTATCGCCACTTTAAGTAGACAGTTCTGATGTCTTAAAACAAGGAATGATTTGAATATCACATTGAATTTTCATAGTTTGTCAAAATTAAAATGAGAGGGATAATGTTGGTCCCCTAGAGTATGAGACTGGGGAATTAATAATGGAGAGCAGGGAAATGGCAGAGACGTTGAGCAAACATTTTGTATCGGTCTTCAAGATAGAAGACACTAAAAACATCCCAATAGTGAATAATCAAGGGGCTATAGGGAGGGAGGAACTTAATACAATCACTATCATTAAAGAAATAGTACTCGGTAAAATAATGGGACTAAAGGTGGACAAGTCCCCTGGACCTGATGGCTTGCATCCTAGGGTCTTAAAATAAGTGACTGCAGAGATAGTAGATGCATTGGTTGTAATCTATCAAAATTCCCTGGATTCTGGGGCGGTCCCAGCAGATTGGAAAACCGTAAATATAACACCCCTATTTAAAAAAGGAGGCAGACAAAAAGCAGGAAATTATAAATTAGTTAACCTAACATCTGTCATTGGGAAAATGCTGGAGTCCATGATTAAGGAAGGAGTAGTGAGACATTTGCAAAAGCATGATTCAATCAAGCAGAGTCAGCATGGTTTTATGAAAGGGAAATCATGTTTGACAAATTTGCTGGAGTTCTTTGAGGATGTAATGAGCGGGGTGGATAAGGGGGAACCAGTGGATGTGGTGTATTTGGATTTCCAGAAGGCATGCGATCAGGTGTCACATAAGAGGTTACTGCACAAGATAAAAGTTCACGGGGTTGGGGGTAATATATTAGCATGGATAGAGGATTGGCTAACTAACAGAAAACAGAGAGTTGGGATAAATGGATAATTTTCCGGTTGGCAAACAGTGACTCGTGGGCTGCCGCAGGGATCGGTGCTGGGTCCTCAACTATTTACAATCAATATTAATGACTTGGATGAAGGGACTGAGTGTAATGTAGCCAAGTTTGCTGATGATACAAAGATGGGTGGAAAAGCAAATTGTGAGGAGGACACAAACAATCTGCAAAGGGATATAGACAGGCTAAGTGAGTGGGCAAAAATTTGGCAGATGGAGTATAATATGGGAAAATGTGAGGCTATCCACTTTGGCAGAAATAATAGTAAAGCAAATAAAAATTAAATGGAGAAAAATTGCAAAGTGCTACAGTAAAGAGGGACCTGGGGGTCCTTGTGCATTAAACACAAAAAGTGAGTATGCAGGTACAGCAGTAATCAGGAAGGCAAATGGAATGTTGGCCTTTATTGCAAGGGGGATAGAGTATAAAAGCAGAGAAGTCCTGCTACAACTATACAGGGCAATGGTGAGGCCACACCTGGAGTACTGCATGCAGTTTTGGTCTCCGTATTTAAGGAAGGATATACTTGCATTGGAGGCTGTTCAGAAAAGGTTCACTTGGTTGATTCTGGAGATGAGGGGGTTGACTTATGAAGACAGGTTGAGTAGGTAGGGCTTATACACACTGGAGTTCAGAAGAATGAGAGGTGATCTTATTGAAACTTATAAGATAATGAGAGGGCTCGATAAGGTGGATGCAGAGAGAATATTTCGATTCATAGCGGGAACTAAGGGACATAGTCTCAGAATAAGGGGCTGTCCATTTAAAACTGAGATGAGGAGAAATTTCTTCTCTCAGAGCGTTGTAAATCTATGGAATTCTCTGCCCCAGAGAGCTGTGGAGGCTGGGTCATTGAATATATTTAAGGCGGCGATAGACAGATTTTTGAGCGATAAGGGAGTAAAGGGTTATGGGGAGCGAGCAAGGAAGTGGAGCTGAGTCCATGATCAGATCAGCCATGATCTTATTGAATGGTGGAGCAGGCTCGAGGGGCCAAATGGCCTATTCCTGCTCCTATTTCTTCTGTAAAATAAATGTATTTATTTTTCAACCTCCTCCACATACCATTTCTCAGCTAAAGGAGGCTGGGAAGAGGATAAACTTCCAGCTCTCTGCAACAACATCTGCTGTTAGGAGGTATGTTGGAGACATCCATGTTAAGTTGGGTTTCCACCTCTGCCCAGGGAAGTGCCCAGTGTGTGCTTCTCGTAACAGTCCTGTGTGACTGCGTGTAACATTGACCACCAACACAGTCCTAGTTCTGGTGAAGGCCGCACTTAAAACATTGACCTTTCAGATGTTGATCAACCTGCTATCCCATTCTGTTTTGTTTTTTTCCAAGACATTTTCTTTTCAGATAATTCCGCCAGTGATAATTCACTAACACGTCACTAAAATGCACTGGGCAGGGGTTCAGCACGTTTTCCTTTACCCTCTATGACCTGGGTTTGAATCTCATGCAGAGTTCAAGTGTCATGTACCAGCTGCACGAGCCCTACAGGAAATGAGTTTGGGACAGCTTCAACCCACTTGAAAGTTGCTGCCAATCCACAGTACAAAGCAATCCATAATTCCGTACTAGTTGGCAGAAAATTGGATTAACAAACAATACAATTACGGTAAATTGCAAAACATATTTGTTTTTGCTGTACGACAGTCTTGAGGTGATTTAATATTGAACCGAGCCATCTGAGGAAGTGTGACGTTAAAGCGTTAACTCTTCTCAGTTCAAAACCAATGAGAGTCCAGTACCAGCCTCCATTTTTGTCATTGTAACTGGCAGCCCTCAGGAGAGTAGACCAGTGGAGTGCTGGCAGACTATTTGAACATAAGGAGGTGGGGACATCACAGCCAAGGCCAATTCTGTCATCGCGCAACATCCACACATGCACACTTTCTAGCCACGGGACACTGTACAAAGGGGCCGAAATTGATCAACTGCCACCGATATTCCTCTGCAACATCCGCCCAGTGCCACTTTCGATGTGGCCTGGAGCGGGCGGTGTCATGTATCTCACATTACTGTATATAACTGTATCTTACCATGCTATACATGACTGTAACTGGATATGACCTGTAACAAAGCATACCTTACCACCAGGGGTGCACTTGCAGGAGACACGCCATACCTGTCCCATTGAGGTATATAAAGGGAGGTCTCAGGCAAGTGCAGCACTGGAGAGCTGGAATTAAAGGTGCAGGTCCTGAGTGACCTTGACTTCAGCATGTGTCTCATGTAAGTCAGTACATTAGAGTCAGGACTTAACAGTGGCGACGAGTTACAGGATCACAGAATCCACAGAATGGCTACCAACAGCTCAGATGAGAAATACAATGCTGGAGACAATTGGGATGACTTTATAGAAAGGCTCCAGCAAAGCTTTATGACCAAAGACTGGCTGGGTGACGATAAGACAGACAAGAGAAGAGCCCATCACTTGACCAGCTGTGGCTCGAAAACATACGCTTTAATGAAAGACCTGCTGGCACCTGAGAAACCAGCAAGCAAGTCGTTTGAGGAGTTGAGCACACTGGTGAGAGACCACCTGAAGCCAGCGAGCAGCCTACACATGGCCAGACACAGGTTCTACAACTACAGACGCTGTGTGGGCCAAAGCATACCCGACTTTGTGGCGGAATTTTGGAGGCTGGCTAGTTCATGTGAGTTCCCTGATGAACTAAGGAGAGAAGTACTGAGAGACTTTTTGATTGAAGGAATAGGCCATGCAGGCATATTCCGAAAGCTTATAGAGACTAAGAACTTGACTCTAGAGGCAGCAGCACTGGTTGCACAGACGTTCTTGGCAGGCGAAGAAGAAACAAGGCTGATCTATACTTCGGGTACGACAACCAACGAGGCATCGGAACAAGGGATTCACATTGTGAAACAAACCGCTACCCACACACACAAAGGCAGGAGAGCAGGCCTTCAACATCAGACAGTGGCGCCAGTAGCCATCAAAATCAAGGGCCACATGAACGGCCGATCACATCTCATCAACCCACAATGCGAGCAATCAACAACAGATTGAGAGAAGCTCAAGGGAGATCAGCCAGATGCAGCTCATCCTTCGGAAACAATGGAAACGGTCTGTGTTGGAGATGTGGGGGAAGGCACTCAACCAGGGTGTGTCGATATCAGCATGTCGTTTGCAGAAACTGCAACTACACATGGCATCTGACTCACATGTGCAGAAAAACAGCAGCTCGGCTGGTATACGAATCGGAAGGGTCGGAAAGCGGACCAGAAGACGGTTGAAACAGTGCACGGATGCCGAGGTACAGCGGTTAACACGATCAATGTCCACTGTTCTTACACCAAGACGCCTCCAATTATGATGAGGGTTCTACTCAACGGGATACCCGTCAACATGGAACTGGACACGGGGGCCAGTCAATCCCTCATGAGCATTCAACAATTTGAACAGCTGTGGCTGCACAAAAACAACAGACCAAAACTCACAAAGATCGACACCAAACTAAGGACCTATACTAAAGAAATCATCCCAGTCCTTGGCAGCGCCATGCTCTCAGTCCACACACAAAGGGATCGTGCACAGACTTTCCCTGTGGATTGTCCCCGGCGATCTCCCAGCCCTGTTGGGGAGAAGCTGGCTAGCAGAACTTAATTGGAAATGGGATGATGTTCATGCCATGTCGTCAGTGGAACGGACCTCCTGCTCAACAGTTCTAAGCCGTTTTGAACATCTCTTTCAACCAGGTGTGGGCACCTTCAAAGGGGCTAAAGTTAGAATCTACATCACACAGAATGCCAGACCGGTCCATCACAAGGCTAGAACTGTGCCTTATGTGATGAGGGAAAAGATTGAAAACGAACTGGACCGGCTTCAGTGGGAAGGCATAATCTCTCCCGTGGAATTCAACAACTGGGCAAGCCCCATCGTCCCGGTCATGAAGCCTGATGGATCCGTGCGAACCTGTAGGGATTACAAGTCTACCATAAACAGAGTCTCCCTACAGGACCAATACCCGCTGCCCAGAGCGGAGGACCTATTTGCCACGTTGGCTGGAGGAAAACTCTTCTCGAAACTTGACCTCACATCTGCGTATATGACGCAAGAACTGACCGAAGAGTTGAAGCTACTCACCACCATCAACACACATCGAGGCCTTTTTGTATACAATCGATGCCCATTCGGCATCAGGTCGGCAGCTGCTATATTCCAGTGTAACATGGAAAATCTGCTCAAGTCCATCGGGGACAGTTGTGTTTCAAGGTGACATAATCATCACTGGCAGGGACACCGACTCTCATCTCCGCAATCTTGAGGAAGTACTAAGTCGAGTGGATCGGGTAGGCCGAAGAGTTAAGAAATCCAAGTGTCTGTTTCTCGCGCCGAAGGTTGATTTTTTGGGCAGAAGGATTGCCTCTGATGGAATCCGCCCAACCGAATCCAAAACCGAAGCAATTCGCCTGGCACCCAGACCCCGGAATGTCTCGGAACTGCACGCCTTTCTCGGGCTACTCAATTACTTTGGAAACTTATTGCAGAACTTGAGCACACTGCTGGAGCCTCTCCACGTGCTACTCAGAAAGGGGTGCGATTGGTTTTGGGGGGACGCCCAAAAACGCGCCTTCAATAAGGCACGCAACCTTTTATGTTCCACGAGTGTTTTAGCCTTTTTTGACCCAGATAAAAAGTTAGTCCTTACGTGTGATGCGTCAGCATACAGGGTCGGGTGCGTTTTACAGCATGTCAATGATGCGGGTAAGTTGCTTATGCCTCCAGGTCACTTTCACAGGTGGAGCGCGGGTACGGTATGGTTGAGAAGGAGGCGCTCGCGTGCGTGTACGGTGTCAAAAAGATGCACCAATATCTTTTCGGGGCCAAGTTTGTGTGAGAAACTGACCACAAACCCCTCATGTCCCTACTATCCGAGTGCAAGGCAATCAACGCCAATGCCTCGGCGCGCATTCAGCGGTGGGCACACATGCTGGCGGCTTACGACTACACGGTAAGGCACAGACCAGGCACAGACAACTGTGCCGACATGCTTAGCAGGCTATCCCTGGCGACCACAGAAGGGTCCGACGAACAGGACTGTGAGATGGTCATGGCAATCAATGCCTTTGAATCCACAGATTCGCCCATGACGGCTCGTCAAATCAGAGCCTGGACGACCAGCGACCCCACGTTATCGCTAGTTAAAAAATGCGTTTTAACCGGTGACTGGGCAGAGGCACGCGATGCCTGCCCCGAGGAGTTCAAACCCTTCCATAGGTGCATGCATGAACTCTCACTACAGGCAGGCTGCCTGATGTGGGGCAGCCGAGTAGTTATGCCCTTACGAGGCAGTGAGGCGTTTGTCCGGGAGCTCCATCGTGAGCTCCCGGGGATCGTCCTTATGAAGGCCATAGCCAGATCTCATGTCTGGTGGCCTGGCATTGACGCGGACTTGGAGCTCTGCGTCCGAAGGTGCACATTTGTGCCCAACTCAGTAATGTCCCCAGGGAGGCCCCCCCTA
The DNA here is from genome assembly GCF_044704955.1 of Pristiophorus japonicus. Taxonomy (NCBI): domain Eukaryota; kingdom Metazoa; phylum Chordata; class Chondrichthyes; family Pristiophoridae; genus Pristiophorus; species Pristiophorus japonicus. Next base: position 101,473,918 of record NC_091994.1, read on the forward strand.
AGCCCCTGGCCCTGGCCCACCAAACCGTGGTCGCGGGTGCACATAGACTATGCGGGCCCATTCATGGGCAAAATGTTCCTCGTAGTCGTTGATGCATTTTCAAAATGGATCGAGTGCACCATTTTAAACTCGAGCACCACCTCCACCACTGTGGAGAGCCTTAGAACCATGTTTGCAACGCACGGCATTCCTGACATATTGGTTAGTGATAATGGTCCGTGCTTCACCAGCGCAGAATTTCACGATTTTATAGTTGACCACGGTATAAATCACGTTAAGATGGCACATTTCAAGCCGGCCTCCAATGGCCAGGCGGAGCGAGCAGTGCAGATCATTAAACAAGGCATGCTCAGAATCCAAGGTCCCACGCTGTAGAGCCACCTGTCGCGACTGCTGCTGGCATACAGATCTCGTCTGCATTCGTTGACTGGGGTTCCCCCCACACAACTATTGATGAAATGAACCTTAAAAACCAGGCTCTCGTTAATCCTCCCAGACATGCATGAAATTGTTGAGGCTAAGAGACCAAAGCTAACTGAGTACCATGACCGAAATTCGAGGGGGAGGTGGAATGAGATAGGGGACAAAGTGTTTGTGCTAAACTATGGCCGAGGTCCCAAATGGCTTGCAGGGACAGTAACAGACAAAGAGGGAAACAGGCTATTGGTTGTACAAATGGACAATGGCCAAACCTGCCGGAGGCATGTAGACCAAGTAAAAAGTAGATTCACTGATAACACTGAAGAACCAGAGGCAGACTACAATGTGGAACTCACACCACACCTGGTGGACAGACAGGTGGAACAACCTGAGGAAAGGGCAGTCTCAACAGACAGCCCAGGCGAGATATCAGCAATCACGCCGAACAAAACAGACAGCCCAGGCGAGATACCAGCAATCACACCGGACGAAAAACAGGCATCAAGGCCATCAACTGAACCACAACTAAGACGCTCCACGCGAGAGCGCAGACCACCTGAGAGACTGAATCTATAAAGGCAATAAGACCTTGGGGGAGGGTGATGTCATGTATCTCACATTACTGTATATAACTGTATCTTACCATGCTATACATGACAGTAACTGGATATGACCTGCAACAATAAGCATACCTTACCACCAGGGGTGCACTTGCAGGAGTCACTCCATACCTGTCCCACTGAGGTATATAAAGGGAGGTCTCAGGAAAATGCAACACTGGAGAGCTGGAATTAAAGGTGCAGATCCTGAGTGACCTTGACTTCAGCATGTGTCTCGTGCAAGTCAGTACATTAGAGTCAGGACTTAACAGGTGGGAGGGGGAACCGCTGGGAAGCACCCGCCGACATCAGCGGACGGCCGAGTGGCGTAAGTAGACTCTCGCCTGCCGAGATGCCAGATTGGTGCGGGCGGGAGTTGGCGGGAGTTGGCGCCAGAACGGGGGTGGACTGCTGGCTGGAGACTGGTCTGTCCCCGACGGTAAGTAGGAAGATCGTGGAAGAAAGGTTAGTGAACATTTTTTATTTGATTTTTCCACAGTGACTTACCTTGAAGGGGTCCCCTGAAGGTCTTCCGATAGTTTTTTTATTTTTTATTAATGATTTTTATTTTTAGGTCTTCGACCCTCTGTGGGCCCAACTCCATCCTCGGTGACACTTGGGCGGCAAGTGCCTCTGCCGCCAAGAATGAGAACTCCCGCCGGCTGCCGCCCAGATTGGTGGCGTAAGTCCTTCATTTACCGCCCGCCGACCTTCAAGGGATCTCGGCAATGAAAACCCTGCCGAAAGTACCGTCTGGTACCTCGGCAGCCATCGGCGGCACTTGGGCGGGCGGAGACCTTGATCAAATACAGCCCTCATGGCTGATCTTTGTCCTACCGATGGCAGCACCAGCCCAACTGATTGCAAATGCCTTCGGATACAGAATAGGCTGGGAACCTGTTTCCTCTTCTGTATGGATCAGTACCATATTGGGCAGTGGAACTACCAATTGAACCTGGTGAGACATTCAAACTTGAAAGGCTAAAACATGTCCTTGTGTTTATTTTCAACAAGATGGCTGGTGGCTGGTACATTTTTGTTCTTTAGATGTGGGCAATGTTGTCTATTTATTGTCTATCTCTAGTTATTCAGAGGGCATCAAGAGTGAACTACATAGTGTGGGACTATGAGCCACATATAGGCCAGACTAGGGAAGATAGCAAGTTCTCCTCCATGAAGGACATTAGTAAACAAGTTGTGTTTTTACAGCAATCCAGCAGATTACATGGTCACATTTCTGGTGCTAGCCCACAGGTTGTTTTTGCTGTTGCTAAGTGGATGACGCAAGAGGCCCATTTTTGTGCATCAAATGGTGCCAGTCATGATCAGGCCGCACTTCTAAATTAAAAAGAAAGAGACTTGCATTACTCAGCACCTAATCATATTTCTCAGAAACCTCTCAGAGGGTTTCACATACAATGAATTACTTTGAAGTTAAGTTGATAGTTGTTAAGGAGGCAAATGCAACAGCAAGCTGACAAACAACTAGTTAGTATGCATTTTAGTGGTGTTGATTGGTGGAGGAATGTTGGCCAGGACATCAGGAGAATTCCCTACTCTTTCATGGGATGCTTATTGCCCAACAGGACAGGGTTGACGGAACCTTGATTGAACATCTCATCTGAAAGAGGGTCTGATAATGCAGCAGCCAACATCAGCCTAGACCACATACTCAAGTTCTGGAATGGGGCTTAAAGCCACAGCCTTGTGACTCTGAAACAAGAGTACTGACAAATGATTTGCTTATTTGTTATTTCAGGCCTTGGTGAAAAACTATTTTCTTAAAAGTTTGTGTTTGAATACAATTTAAACGGACTCACATTTTCCCAATCTACCTCGGAGAGCCGTAACCAAATGCCAACACTCCGACCACTCGACTGAAGATCAGCTAATTCAGCACAGGTCAGGGATCAAACCTTGGGTCTTCACATTCTGCACATCTCAGCTGCTCACTGGATAAACTCACAGCCAGTGGGGGAGCCCCAACATCAACGTTAATCTACACCAGTAAAGCTTACTACAGCCATCCACTGCACCGCTATGCAGCAATAACAGACTGAGCCAGCCATACAATAACGCAAAATACCATTTAACCACAGACTGCCAACAACATTAAGAGCTAAAAGTTACACACAACTGAAATATTAAATGTTTCTTTTTAATCCTTGGGAGAAATAAAGAATCTGAAGCATAGAAAACATTTGCAAGCATGTTTTATTTTTGTTCAACGTATTGCCCCCTCTGGCTACAAATACTTCTTGACATTTTTAAGTGCCGAGACCACATTTGGCTAATATCACTCAACAGAGTCTGTGCACACAAAGGAAGCTGGGAGACTGTTCCTTGATGTTCCACTGACTGTAAATGTGTAATGTTTTTTCATTGCTGATTTACACACAATCGGAAAGGGAGCTTTTACCCAGCATAGAGACCAAGGGGCCGAAATTGGCACTTTGCATAGCGCCAGTTAGCGCTGTCGGCTGGCACTATTGGAGCGCTAGTACGTTAGCACGTGGGCACGGCGGCCACATCAAAATGCGCGGATTTGCCCCCGGGGCTTCACCGGCAAATAGTGGTTTGCGCCATGCCCCACGATCAGCATGACGTAATCGAAGCGCGCGCGATGACCCTTTATCGCCCCGCAACAACCCCTTTGCGCTCTTAGTGGAAATTGGCCCACGGGAGTGAGGTCTGCGCAGGGCGATGCCACCGATAGCTTCTTGGGGCGAGAAGCTGCGGTGGCTGTGGTGCCCCAGCCACCCTTAAAGGGGAGGTGGTAGCGTGGCAGCCACCATCTTTTTTGTGTCAGCCGACTTTTCAGTCGGACCAACAATGATGGCCGCTGGTCAATATTTATCCCTCAATCAACATTACTAAAAAAAAACAGATTATCTGGTCATTATCACATTGACGTTTGTGGGAGTTTGATGTGTGCATGTTAGCTGACACATTTCCTACATTACAAAAGTGACTATGCTTCAAAATGTACTTCATTGGCTGTAAAGCACTTTGGGATGCCTGATGGTTGTAAAAGGTGCTATATAAATGCAAGTCTTTCTTTCTTCTTTCCTTCTTTCTTTCCAGCAGCCATCACTGCATGGGAACTCTGGCTGATATTTTCCCCCTCCCTGCTGGTGCCCAGCAGAGCTCCCATCTACTGCCTCAGCTGCAAGTGGCAAAGAGAGCACGGACTGGGGTATCGAACCTGGGACCTTCCTGTGTCTGTATGGTTCAGAGGGCAGTATATTTAGTGTAACTTTTGAACAATCTGAAAGCCATTTCCTGGAGATAGTGCAAGCTTTTTGGAAGGCAAAGAGAGACAGAAAGATATGCAGAGACTCTGAGTGAATATGCTTCTATTTACGTGGAGGAGGATTTCGGAATATAATTACATGCTCGCAAGAAACCACTGCAGCTTGTACCAGTGAAATCAAACACAAGCCATCGAGTGACCATAGGGGATTGTCAACTTTTATAAATGAAGATAAATGATCCCAGTTAGATAGCTTTACAATATAAATTATAAAAGCTACTGCAATTACAATAATTAAACACATTTGATATAAAATAAAGAGATTCAACTGAGGCTGGCACATTAAAAAGTCTCTGATCTTCCTTTGAGAGGTTGACCCAACTATAATGTGTAGAAACAATTAACACAACAGTAACAAGTCAATTGCCCTTTGACAAGGTAGGCAATGCCATATTACAATAAGGGTTACATCCACACCCAGAGCCTGGAAAAATTTAGCATGTTCATACAGTAATATCACACAGCATCATTTCTACTTTAACATCTCAGTTAAACTAGTGGACAAAATAATTTCAGACACATTAATATCACAGCATCATTTCTAGACTCATTTTCTTTAAAACATTCAGATAATCAATGTAAATATGTTTTTAAAAGGTTTTGCATATAGTGCACACCATCATGCTTCAAAAGGATCAAAATATTGGCGGGGAGGGAGGAATTTTTTTTTTTTTATCAAAATTTCAAACTGTTTCTTCTGACCTGGAGCCAGAAATCTACAACTACCCACCGAACTACAAGCTCTTCTCACCAACAGCAATTAAACATAGCATGTGCCAGTTTATAACAATTAGACTTTGTGGCCTTACAAACACAAAGGCCACATTAAATACAGATTCACCTCAGCAGCAGAAAGCAACATTGTGCATTCTATGGTATAATGCACCAGTCATAAAACAGCAGTACTGGGAGAACATCACAGGACAAATGCTAATATATTACAATAACTGAAATAATATATTTGCAGAGGTTGGGGGGGTGGTGGTCACAAGTATATTAATCATGAAATTAAGTAAAGGGGAAATTCATTAAATACCAAACATATCATCACTGCAGAAAGGAAAATACCTTCCAAAATAAAACACAAACAGGAAAAGGAAATTCTTCAAGGGTCACGAAAAGGGATCAGTGATTGCACAACTGTAGAATGGTACTGTAACACTTTTCTCTAAAAATTGACAAACCTAAGCGAAGGGCTAAGAGCCATAGGGCTGGATTTTCGTTTGGGTTGCACTTCTGTTAGTGCCCCGGAGGGGCGGCATGGGTTGCGAAATGTTTACCACCCCGGGGGGGGGGCGGGGGGGCAGCTTCTAGTGCCACACCGGGAAATTTGGTGCCAGTTTTGCAGTGGCGATGAGCAGTACAGCCCGGGACGTCACGCCTCTGTGCAACACCCCTGGTTTCGACAGCGATGCGATATTTGCTTCGAGCAACACCCATATCGCCACGTAGTGAAACTGCCAGAGCTGTCCCGGGCACTAAGGGAAGGAATGATTGGAAAAGGTTAATTAAATTGATATTTCTTTGGGGTTTTTTTGCGATTCACCTTTATTTGGGGGAGTACTTTATCGGGAATGTTTTTTTGTGTTTTTTCTTCCGATTTATTTTTTTTGCAGTGACAGCTCTCTTAGAGCACTCCGAAGCCAGCTCTTTAGCAATGGATTTTCAGTTGCTCACTCAACCTAGCGCCTCCCTTAGCGCTCCACTCCACTCTCAGGGCGCAGCAACCGAATGTTTTAGCTGCCGTCGCAAACCATTTTTCAGTGCAAAATTTATCGACCCGTCGCCATTAGCTCCATAAGAAGCCTCCAACCGAAAATCCAGTCCATTGTCTGCGCACAAAAAAGAAACTGGGAAATTATTCAAAATGTCCGAAAAAAGATTGGATAAATCGAGTGCAGATCAATTGGGTTTTAAAAGATCGTCAATCACAGAAGAAAAAAAGACTAAAGGAGTTGAGAAGTTCCACAATTTAGAGTAATATAATTTCCATCATTACATCATGTGCAGTAATGCATGTACATGGAAGTTCAGTGAAGACTGTATCCCTTTAATAATAATCATTATAATTATCTTTAAAACTTTGTTCATCTCTTGGACAAGCACATGTGCCGGAAGTGTCGTCAGCTGGAGGAACTCAAGCTCCAAATTTCGGAGCTTGAGCACCAGCTGGTATCACTGTGGTGCATCCATGAGTCTGAGAGCTATGTGGATAGCATGTTTCAGGAGATAGTCATCCCGCAGCATAAGAGTGTGCAGGCAGAGAGGGAATAGCTGACCGTCAAGACAGACAAGGAGGACCAGCCAGTGCAGGAGTCTCCTGAGTGCATCTCACTCTCCAACTAGTATTCAGTACTGAATGCTAGTGAGGACAATAGTTCCTCTGCGGAGTACAGCCAGAGCCAAGTCCATGGCACCATGGGTGGCTCAACAGTACAGGGGGGGGAGGAGGAACATCAGGAAAGCAACAGTGATTGGAGATTCGATAGTTAGGGGACCAGACAGGCATTCCTGCAGCCGCAGACGTGATTCCAGGATGGTATGTTGCCTCCGTGGTGTCAGGATCAAGGATGTGACTGAGCAGCTGCAGAACATTCTAGGGGGGAAGGTGAACAGCCAGAGGTTGTGGTCCATATCGGTGTCAACGACATAGGTAGAAAGAGGGATGAGGTCCTGCAGGCAGATTTTAGGGAGCTAGGAAATAGATTAAAAAGGAGGACCTCAAAGGTGCCACGAGCTAGTGAGTATAGAAATAGGAGGATAGAACAGAACCACAAAGGTAATAATCTCTGGATTACTACGTGAGCCACGAGCAAATTTGCATAGGGTAAATAAGATCAGAGAGTTAAACACATGGCTCAAAGACTGGTGTGGGAGAAATGGGTTTTGGTTTGTGGGACACTGACACCAGTACTGGGGTAGGAGCTGTTTCGTTTGGATGGACTCCACTTAGACCATGCTGGGACTAGGGTCCTGGCGAATCAAATAACTAGGGCTGTAGAGAGGGCTTTAAACTAATTAGTGGGGGGAGGATTCAGGTGAATAAAATTTTAAAAGTCAAAGAATAAGGAGAAGGCAATAGAGCAGGGTAGCGCTGGTGGGAAATGAAAACCAGAGCATGCCTGGAAAGGACAGAATGTACAAACATAAAGGTGAATCAGAAAGTGGGGTCAAAGCAGGAAAAAATGGAAAAATACATTTTCAAAACTCTTTGTCTGAATGCACGCAGCATTCGTAACAAAACAGATGAGTTGACGGCACAAATAGATACAAATGGGTATGATCTGATAGCCGTTACAGAGACGTGGTTGCAAGGTGACCAGGACTGGGATCTAAATATTCTGGGGTATCTGACAATTTGGAAGGACAGATAGAAAGAAAAAGGAGATGGAGTAGCACTGTTAATAAAGGATGAGATCAATACATTAGTGAGAAACGATATTGGCTCAGAAGATCAAGATGTTGAATCAGTTTGGGTGGAGATAAGGAAAATTAAGGGGAAAAAGTCACTGGTGGGCATTGTCTATAGGTCCCCTAATTGCAGCTATACTGTTGGACAGAGTATAAATCAAGAAATAATGGAGGCTTGTAATAAAGGAACGGCAATAATGATGGGTGATTTTAACCTTTATATTAATTGGACAAAGCAAATTGGCCAGGGTAGCCTTGAGGAAGAGTTCATAGAGTGTATCCGGAATAGTTTCCTTCAAATGTACATTGCTGAACCAACCAGGAAGCAGGCTATCTTAGATCTGGTACTGTGTAATGAGACAGGACTAATAAATGATCTCGTAGTAAAGGAACCTCTAGGAATGAGTGACCATAACATGGTTGAATTTCAAATTCAGTTGGAGGGTGAGAAAGTTGGTTCTCAAACCAGTTTCCTAAATGTAAATAAAGGAGACTACACAGGCATAATGACAGAGTTGGCTAAAGTGGAATGGGAAAATAGATTAAAGTATGGGATGGGTTGATGAGCAGTGGCAGACATTTAAGGAGATATTTCATAACTCGCAACAAAAATATATCGCAATGAAAAAGAAAGACTATAAGAGAAGGGATAACTATCTGTGGCTAACCAAGGAAATAAGGGATGGTATCAAATTGAAAACAAGTGCATACAATGTGACCAAGACTAGTGGGAGGTCAGAGGATTGGGAAACTTTTAAAAACCAGCAAAGAATGACTAAAAATATGATAGAGAGGGAAGATAGATTAAGAAAGTAAACTAGCACAAAATATAAAAATAGATAATAAGTGTTTCTACAGGTACATAAAAAGGAAAAGAGTGGCTAAAGTAAATGTTGGTCCCTAGAGGATGAGAATGGGGAATTGGTAATGGAGAACAGGGAAATGGCAGAGACGTTGAACAAATATTTTGTATCAGTCTTCACAGTAGAAGACACTAAAAACATCCCAATAGTGGATAATCAAGGGGCTATAGGGAGGGAGGAACTTAATACAATCACTATCACTAAAGAAGTAGTACTCAGTAAAATAATGAGACTAAAGGCAGACAAATCCCCTGGACCTGATGGCCTACATCCTAGGGTTTTAAAAGAAGTGGCTGCAGAGATAATGGATGCATTGGTTGTAATCTACCAAAATTCCCTGGATTCTGGGGCGGTCCCAGCAGATTGGAAAACTGCAAATGTAACGCCCCTATTTAAAAAAGGAGGCAGACAAAAAGCAGGAAACTATAGATTAGTTAGCCTAACATCTGTAGGGGAAATTCTGGAGTCCATTATTAAGGAAGCATTAGTGGGACAATTGGAAAAGCATAATTCAATCAAGCAGAGTCAGCATGGTTTTATGAAAGGGAAATCACATTTGACAAATCTGCTGGAGTTCTTTGAGGATGTAACGAGCAGGGTGGATAAGGGGAAACTAGTGGATGAGATGTTTTTGGATTTCCAGAAGGCATTCGATAAGGTGTCACATAAAAGGTTACTGCAGAAGATAAAAGTTCACAGGGTTGGGGTAATATTTTAGCATGGATTGAGGATTGGCTAACTAACAGAAAACAGAGAGTCGGGATAAATGGGTCATTTTCCGGTTGGCAAACAGTAACTAGTGGGGTGCCGCAGGGATCGATGCTGGGTCCTCAACTATTTACAATCTATATTAATGACTTGGATAAAGGGACCAAGTGTAATGTAGCCAAGTTTGCTGATGATACAAAGATGGGTGGGAAAGCAAATTGTGAGGAGGACACAAAAAATCTGCAAAGGGATATAGACAGGCTAAGTGAGTGGGCAAAAATTTGGTGATAAGAGTATAATGTGGGAAAATGTGAGGTTATCCACTTTGGTAGAAGAAATGTAAAAGAAAATTATTATTTAAATGGAGAAAAATTGCAAAGTGCTGCAGTACAGAGCGACCTGGGGGTCCTTGTGCATGAAACACAAAATGTTAGTGTGCAGGTACAGCAAGTAATCAGGAAGGCAAATGGAATATTGGCATTTATTGCAAGGGGGATAGAGTATAAAAGCAGAGAAGTCCTGCTACAACTGTACAGGGTATTGGTAAGGCCACACCTGGAGTACTGCGTATAGTTTTGGTCTCCGTATTTAAGGAAGGATATACTTGCATTGGAGGCTATTCAGAGAAGGTTCACTAGGTTGATTCCGGAGATGAGGGGTTTGACTTATAAAGATAGGTTGAGTAGGTTGGGCCTACTTCAGAAGAATGAAAGGTGATTGTATCGAAACATCGAAGCTGTGGAGGCTGGGTCATTGAATATATTTAAGGCGGAGGTAGATAGATTTTTGAGCAATAAGGGAATAAAGGGTTATGGGGAGCGGGAAGGAAGTGGAGCTGAGTCCATGATCTTACTAAATGGCGGAACAGGCTTGGGGGGCCAGGTGGCCGACGTCTGCTTCTATTTCTTATGTTCTTATGAATGCGTGATTGGAGAGATGGTGCAGGAATGCAGGGCTTTAGATTCCTGGGACATTGGGACCGGTTCGGGGGAGATGTACAGGCTGAACGGGTTGCACCTCAACAGAGCTGGGACCAATGTCCTTGCGGGGGGGAGGGGCGTTGCTAGTACTGTTGGGGAAGGGTGTAAAATAATTTGGCTGTGGGCGGGCACCAGAAAGTAGCATTAGAAAAGAGAAACAAGATGCACAAAGGACCGGGAAAGACAGATAGCACTAGAGTAAGAAATAGTATGCTATTACATAGGATTACAAAGGATTAAATAGGACATACGGCACAGAAACAGGCCATTCGGCCCAACCAGTTCATGCCAACATTACTGCTCCACTCGAGCCTCCCCCAGTTTCCTCATCTAAATCTATCCGCATAACTCTCTATTCGCTTCTCTCTCATATGCTTGTCTAGCCTCCCCTTAAATGCATCTATACTATTCGCTTCAACCACTCCCTGTAGTAGCGAGTTTCACATTCCCACCACTGTTTGGGTAAAGAGGTTTCTTCTGAATTCCCTATTAGATTTCTTGATGACTATCTAATATCGATGGCCTCTAGGTATGCTCTTCCTCACAAGTGGAAACATTCTCTCTGAATCCACTCTATCAAAACCTTTCATAATTTTAAAAACATCTACTCAGCCTTCTTTTTTCAAGCGGAAAGAGACCCAACCTGTTCATCCTTTCCTGAAATATATACCCTCGCATTTCTGATATCATCTCTGCACTCTCTCCAGTGCTTCTATATCCTTTTTATAATATGGTGACCAGAATTGTACGCAGTACTTTAAATGTGGTCTAACCAAGATTCGATACAGGTTTAGCATAACTTCCCTGCTTTTCAATTCTATACCTTTAGAAATAAACCCTAGTGCTCAGTTTGCTTTTTTTAAGGCTTTGCTAATCTGTGTATTTGTACTCCGAGATCCCTTTATTCCTCTACCCCATCTCGACTCGCACCCTCCAAGTAATAAGGGACCTCCCTATTCTTCCCACCAAAACGTAATACCCTGTACTTCACATTTATCTGTGTTGAACTTCATTTGCCAATTATATGCACATTCTTCAAGTTTATTAATCTCCTAGGTGGGTTCAGACTAAGAGAGAATACAAAAAGGTCTAAGATAGGTTTACAGTGCATGTGTATGACTACACAAAGTAAATAAGGTTGGTGAGCTGCAAATAGACACATGTGAATATGATGCCTGGTGATAATGGAGACCTGGCTCAAAAAAGGGCAGGATTGGATACTAAATATTCCTGGATGCAAGGTGTTCAGGAAAGATAGGGAAGGAAGGAAGGAGGTGGAGTGGCAGTATTGATTAAGGAGAATATGACAGTGCTGGAGAGAGAAGATGTCCTGGAGGGGTTAAGGACAGAATCTATTTGGTTAAAGTTGAGAAACAATAGAGGTGCTATTACACTACTAGGTGTATTCTCTATAGGCCGCCAATTAGTGGGAAGGATATCGAGCAGCAAATTTGCAGGGAAATTACAGAGAGGTGCAAGAACTATAGAGTAGTGCTAAAAAGGGACTTCAACTATCCTAATATAGATTGGGATAGTAATAGTGTAAAGGGCAGAAAGGGGAAAGAATTTCTGAAGTATGTTCAGGAGAACTTTACTGATCAATACGTTTTCGGCCCAATGAAGAAGGAGACATTGCTGGATCTTGTTCTGGAGAATGAGGTGAGTAAAGTGGAGCAAGTGTCAGTAGGAGGTACTAGAAAGGCTGGCTGTACTTAAAGTAGATAAGTCACCAGTACCAGATGGGATGCATCCTAGGATGCTGAGGGAAGTAAAAGTGGAGATTGCATAATCTTCCAATCCTCCTTGGATACAGAAGACTGGAGCACTGCAAATGTTACAACCTTGTTCAAAAAAGCGTATAAGGATAAACCCAGCAATTATAGACCAGTCAGTTTAACCTCGGTAGTAGGGAATCTTTTAGAAACAATAATCAGGGACAACATTTAGTCACTTGGACAAGTATGGATTAATTAAAGAAAGCCAGCACAGATTTGTAAAGGCAAATCGTGTTTATCTAACTTGATTGAGTTTTTTGATGAGGTAACAGAGAGGGTTGATGAGGGCAATGCAGTTGATGTGGTGTACATGAACTTCCAAAAGGCGTTTGATAAAGTGTCACATAATAGGCTTGCCAGCAAAGATGAAGCCCATGGAATAAAAGGGACAGTGGGAGCATGAATACAAAATTGGTTCAGGGATAGCAAAGAGAGTAGTGGTGAATGGTTGTTTTTCGGACTGGAGGAAGGTATACAGTGATTTTTCCCATGGGTCTGTGCGAGAACCACTGCTTTTCTTGATATAAATGACTTAAACCTGGGTGTACAGGGCACAATTTCAAAATTTGCGAATGACACAAAACTTGGAAGTATAGTGAACAGTGAGGAGGATAGGGATAAACTTTAAGAGGACATAGACAGGCTGGTGGAATGGGCGGACACGTGGCAGATGAAATTTAACACAAAAAAGTGCAAAGTGATACATTTTGGTAGGAAGAATGAGTAGAGGCAATATAAACTAAAGAGTACAATTCTAAAGGGGGTGCATGAACAGAGAGACCTGGGGGTATATGTGCTCAAATCGTTGAAGGTGGCAGGGCAGGCAGAGAAAGTGGTTAAAAAATCAAACGGGATCCTGGGCTTCATAAATAGAGGCATAACGTACAAAAGCAAGAAAGTTATGATGAACCTTTATAAAACACTGGCCCAGCTTCAACTGGAGTATTGTGTCCAATTCTGGACACCGCACTTTAGGAAGGATGTGAAGGCCTTAGAGAGGGTGCAGAAAAGATTTACGAGAATGGTTCCAGGGATAAGGGACTTCAGCTGCGACTGGAGAAGCTGGGGTTGGTCTCCTTAGAGCAGAGAAGGTTGAGAGGAGATTTGACAGAGATGTTCAAAATCATGAGGGGTCTAGACAAAGTAAATAGAGAAAGTGTTCCCATCGGCAGAAGGGTCGAGTACTAAGAGGACACAGATTTAAGATGATCGGCAGAAGAACCAAAGGCATCGTGAGGAAAAACTTTTTTATACAGTGACTGGTTAGGATCTGAAATTCACTGCCTGAAAGGGTGGTGGAGGAAGGTTCAATTGTGGCTTTCAAAAGGGAGTTGGATAACTACCTGAAGGAAAAAAATTGCAGGGCTATGGGGAAAGGGCGGGGCAATGGGACTAGCTGTAGTGCTCTTGCAGAGAGCCGGCACAACTCAACGGGCCAAATGGCTTCCTTCTGTGCTGTAACCATTCTATGATTTCTGTTTGTGTGTGTGTGTGTGTGTGTGTGTGTGCGCGCGCGCGCGCGCGCGCATGTGTAAATAGGGGTGGGGAGGCGGTGGGGGGCGGGGGGCGTGGGAAGGGCCACTGTAAATATCAACACACTTTCAGGTACTCCCTGCAATTATTGACACAATCCTGAGAATCATCTGTCCTAACTTCTGAAAGACAGTCAGCTACCCAAAAGGGAAATAGTGCTATATGTATAAGTGTACAACAACCAAAATAATGTTAGCAAGACAACAAGTACAGATAAAAATACATAAATTTAATAACAGGCAGACAGAAATTTGATGACTTTGGGATCTCTAGGGTCAGAGGACCCCAGTTTGCAAGCTTAAGTTCAACAGACTTACATCATGGTAATATTGGGCACATCGATTTTATTTTTTTCCTCAAGATCTGAAAACACATGAGTGACAAAGCCATCATGAAGCTAGTCAGGACCCAATCAATGCAAAGCTCATGATAGTCTATCTAAACAGAGTTTGTGCTAATCAGATCTCAACAGCAATGCAGGCGTCTTAGAATTGAAAGACAACCCTCTTCACCCAAGTTGGTCATTTTATTTTTTGAAATCCATGGTTGCTCCATTCTATTCTTGTTACAGGTTAGTCCTCATCATGTTTCCTTCTCCAGACACAATGATGTGAAATTCAAGCAGGACAAGGTAGACTACCTCAGCTCCCAACACAGATTCCACAATTTTTCTACAACTCTTGCTTGGTGCCAGCTTATGGTCTACATCATCATCATCATAGGCAATCCCTCAAAATCAAGGAAGACTTGCTTCCATTCCAAAAATGAGTTCTCAGGTGACTGAACAATCCAATGCACGAATTACAGTCTCTGTCACAGGTGGGACAGACAGTCGTTGGAGGAAAGGGTGGGTGGGGAGTCTGGTTTGCTGCAAGCTCCTTCCACTGCCTGTGCTTGTTTTCTGCATGTTCTCGGCGACGAGACTCGAGGTGCTTAGCATCCTCCCGGATGCTCTTCCTCCACTTAGAGCGGTCTTTGGCCAGGGACTCCCAAGTGTCGGTGGGGATGTTGCATTTTATCCAGGAGGCTTTGAGGGTGTCCTTGAAACGTTTCCTCTGCCCACCTGGGGCTCGCTTGCTGTATAGGAGTTCCGAGTAGAGCACTTGCTTTGGGAGTCTTGTGTCCGGCATGCGGACAATGTGGCTCGACCAACGGAGCTGGTCGAGTGTGGTTAGTGCTTCGATGCTGGGGATGTTGGCCTGATCGAGAATACTGATGTTGGTGTGTCTGTCCTCCCAGGGGATTTGCAGAATCTTGCGGAGGCATGTTTGGTGGTATTTCTCCAGCGATTCGAGGTGTCTAGTGTATATGGTCCACGTCTCTGAGCCAACTACAGAGTAGTAGTGATAACCGCCCTCCTATATAGCTCAGAGACGAGGACCATATACAGCAGACACCTCAAAGCGATGATCCTGCAAATCCACTGGGAGGATAGATGCACCAATGTCCCCAGCATCGAAGCACTGACCACACTTGACCAGCTTCGTTGGGCAGGCCACATCGTTCGCATTCACGACACGAGACTCCCAAAGCAAGCGCTCTACTCAGAACTCCTACACGGCAAGCAAGCCCCAGGTGGGCAGAGGAAACGTTTCAAGGACACCCTCAAAGCCTCCTTGATAAAGTGCAACATCCCCACCGACACCTGGAAATCCCTGGCCCAAGACTGCCCTAAATGGAGGAAGAGCATCCGGGAGGGCGCTGAGCACCTCGAGTCTCATCGCCGAGAGCAAGAGCATACAGCGGAAGGAGTGTGCGGCAAACCAGATTCCCCACCCACCCTTTCCTTCAATGAATGTCTGTCCCACCTGTGACAGAGACTGTAATTCCCGTATTGGACTGCACAGTCACCTGAGAACTCACTTTTAGAGTGGAAGCAAGTCTTCCTCGATTTTGAGAGACTGCCTATGATGATGATGACAACTCTTCCTTCTGCTTCATGCAGCCACCCAGCTAAGAGGCAGCTTTCCCTCAACTAACGCTGAACAATTCCTCGAACATAAAATTTTTAGCAACAGCTAAATACCGTTAGGCCGAACAAGCATGTCCCTTTTTGAAAGATCTCAACATCCTCTTGAATGCATTCTCTATCCAAAAACAGCCTAATAGCTCTTGAACCCATTTTAAAATGTCCACTTCAGTTGGCGTCCTTGGCAACTCATGACCAAAACTCTAAAACACCTTTAAGTGAAAGAATTCTACTTATCTTTACCAGCTTACTCGTGCCTTCCTATTTAAAAAAAAATATTTATCTCAAAATCAGAACAACCAACAGCCCTAGATCTTAAGCCTGTATGCCTTTGGGCTAGAAACTGAGTACCAAAGCAATTGAGTTAGCAACCTCTCCATCGCCACAGTTAGACATATCATGTACAACCAGAAAAGTTTATTGTTAGATAAATATAGCATTAGCTTGACTCTAGAACAAACATGTTAAAGGAACCGAGCTTCTGTTTTAAACTTGCCACAGACACATACAATAGGTTGACTTTGCACCCAAACTGTTGACCTTGTATTTAGTGGAAAACAAGGTGCTAGATGAAGTATGATAAATAATACATCATGTCTTGGACAATTTATCATGTAACAATACACATGTAGTATTATCAGACCTTCTTTTGTGAATTTATAAATAGGGATTTCCCTCTCAGCTCTAGATGTTTAAAAACTCAAAAGCTCACTGATGAATTCTAGTGGCACCAAACCCACAAGAGGGATTCATTTTCAGTTTACCAATTTTCTCCCCTCCTGAAAGCACTGACTCCTTGCAGGGGTACGGTACTCTAGATGGTGGGAAGCTTCTGGTACACAAGTAGCCATCATTCATGTGTGAGGAGTCACTTTAACAATGGGGATCATCTAAGCCTCACCCAACACCCGCATACAAGTTCTTCCAAATGGATTGCGATCTGTTGCAAGAAACTTAGCAGATTTCTCACACTCTAATCAAGAGACATTGAGGCCAATTGTTATACCCTTGATCATTGCAACTATTTGGACTGGGAATTGAACCTGGGTCATTCTTGGTCTGTGTGGCTTAGATACTCCTTGGATAATCTTGTTGATACATTAGGGAAGCCTCAAGTGTGAAAATTGAGCTGCTTATCATTTATATTAGTCACTCCCACACATATAACTATACCTTACTCTGTTCCAGTTTTCTCCTCTAGATAGTAACTACTGTTGCTGGTGGTATGATTCCATAGATGCTACTTACCTGCGGATGCCTCACCGGTACAGCCATTCTTCATACGCAAGTGTAGACTGTGAGCATTAGAAAGCTGTTCAACAATAGACAGCTGAGCCCAATGCTGTCCCCATCTGACACCCATATATGCACACTTTCCAACAGGAGTAGTGGATAGCAATCAGGAGCACTAACCCAGAGTTTTCCCTCCCTAGAACCCAAGGTTAAGTGTATTGCCCTTACTGACACTTTATCTCAGCACAGACCAAGATCTGAACCCTTCCTTCAAGTTGGTATGGTTAATTTACATGTTAACTTCACCAACTGAATTGAAGGAGCTCATACTATACACTTTTTCTGATCAGTTGTCATATAAAAGCCCGTACCTCTCCCTCTGATGAGAGCCACAGCATACTGGGTGCACCACTCAGTTGATGTATGACAACATCTCACTACACATTTGTTGGGAAATAATACTACTTTCGACATGACACTCATGTTGAATGTGGAACAATCCTATTCAGAGGAGTATGACCAAAGGGAGAGGAGATTCAATGTTGGTTCGGTGCCAGTATACCGACCATTGCCCTGTGCAGTCTGCATAGTTAAGTTACAGTACAGCACGCCATTTCATCAGCAAGATTTTCTCACCTTTTTTCGAAGTTACTGGCATTCGTGGGTCTCAAATTTAATACCACCCTAAATTTTCTGACAGTCTAACACTCTGTCAATTTTTATTGAGGGAGCGGAGACATTGCAGCTGTTGTCAGTCTCAATTACAGAAATTCATACCATTGTACAGTCACACACAAGGCAATGTAGCCCCAAGTCTTTTCAAACCTTCCTATACCCCCTTTGTGTATAGAGCCTCAATAATGTATATTTGGGAAGGTCACATTAACAGCTGAATGGCTTCAGAAAAGACTGTGGCAAGAGATGCTTTTTCTTGCTGGTTTAAGAGGAATACTTATTGTAGAAAGGAGAGCTTTTTTTAATATATAAAAGCAGCTAGCAAGTCCAAGAGATATAATTTATCAGTTCTGATAGCATCGTGAACTGTTCTCCTGCTTTATGAACCACCAAGAAGCACCTTGTAACACATTCGCAGTCATCCTTTTGTATATATATGGGTGGAATTAGTCCGGGGCATTTGACTCTCTGCCCTGTGTCATCTTCAAATTCTAACTGGCTTTCTTGCCCAATGCTGAAGTAGAGAGGACGGGAGTTGAAAGAGGCTTGACGCTGCACTGAAAGCATCAGTTTTACAAAAGTGCTACAGTCAAAGCGTGAGAATGTTTTAAAATTCTACAAGAAAAAATTCACACAGAGGGCTGATGCAAGTGGAGCTTTTAACTCTGGCAAAGTGAATAACTTATTTTTAATGTCAAAACTTGCACGGCTTATTTAAAAGGGGGGAAGGGGATCAAGGTCTCAACTCAACATACAGATTGCTCATAAACCCATCTGTAGAATATAAGGTTTGCAAACTCTGCCTGGAACAGACTAAATAGCTGGTCACATACTATTTTTGTTTCTTTCCTCCAGTCATCTAGTATCTCCAAACTGGGCACGTTCTGGTATCTAAGTCTCTGCCAATACACCTCTTAGCCAACCACCAGGAACAGTGGTCTCAGGATATATTTCCCTTTTGATTTTTGGCCCACAATGCAGCAATGATTAGGACTCAGAAATAGGCATTATTGCACAACCTCCTGACTTTCTCTGTCCTCTCAATTAAAGGTACAACACCTCTTATAGATAGATGATTATTAGCAGTGGAATGATTTGGCTCAGGTGAGTGTTTAGTTTGGTCACTTAACTTCCTCAAGGATGACCTCTGAACTCTGCCCCAATATTTGAACCCCAAGTTTGGTGCCACCTAAACACTCCTTTCCTATTTTCTCTCCTACTCTGAACATTAGTGGTGTTCTGTATTACAGGCCTTGCCCCTCACCTAGGTTCTCAATAAAATATTATAGTACACACTATGAAACAGCATCCCCCTGAGGATTGTAGGTCACAGTGGCTTAAATGCAGAAGGATGCTGCCAGTGAAGCATCATTTCATTATCAATCATAGCTTTAAAACAAATGTTTGGGATATCCACTAGTAGCTTGAAAGGTCATCAACCTGAGACATTAACTCTGTTTCTCTCTCCACAGATGCTGCCTGACCTGCTGAGTATTTCCAGCATTTTCTGTTTTTACTTCAGATTTCCAGCATCCGCAGTATTTTGCTTTTGTGTAGCTTGAAATCTATCTTTGTATCACAAACAAGATAAACCAATTTTATAAGAATATTTTGTAGTTTTCACTGTCACAAGTTACATCTCTTCATTTCCATAGCATTTGTGATGAGTTTCAAAGAAATTAGTTCATGCTGAATTGTGATTTTTTTTAAAGAAAATTAAACAGTCCACCTTGTAAGGGAGTTGTGAACACTCCAATAAGAAATCCTTACCAGCCCACAGTAGTAGCCTGTTAGCACAGCACACCAAAATGTTACATTTAGTTTTGCTACAGGAGGTCAGTGTCGTAGACTACCATCAAAGTCCTTTCTTTCTATAAGGCAGTCCAAAGTAGGTCGAACAACTCAGGAACACAGGCCTCAGTGTCATATTTCAATCCTTTGGGGATGTTTGAAAGTGTGTGCACAGCAGAGATACCAATGAAATACCTGGACTTGCCAACCCATTCCCCTCACATTAATTCTGCAGGCTCTTATAATACATTAAAATATGACCCACTATAAATGGTTGGTAAAATTAATATTTACTCCAAATCTAACCCAGTGAGACCTCTACAACTCCCCTGCACCCCCATCGATTGGTGATCCAGGGAGGTTACTGCATTATTCACACCTAGCTGAGCTAATGTTTTTTTTATTAATTCCTGGGATGTGTATGTCGCTGACAAGGCCGGCATTTATTGCCCATCCCTAATTGCTCTTGAGAAGGGGGTGGTGAGCCATCTTCTTGAACTGCTGCAGTCTGTATGGTGAAGGTACTCCCATAGTGCTGGTAGGGAGGGTGTTCCAAGATTTTGACTCAGCGATGATGAAGGAACAGCAATATAATTCCAAATCAGAATGGTGTGTAACTTGGAGGGGAACTTGTAGGTGATGGTGTTCCCATGCGCTTGCTGCCCTTGTCTTTTTAGATGGTAGAGGCCGCGGGTTTGGGAGGTGCTGCTGAAGAAGCCATTGCGAGTTGCTGCAGTGCATCTTATAGATGGTATACACTGCAGCCACGGTGCGCTGGTGGTTGAGGGAATGAATGTTGAAGGTGGTGGTGGTGGATGGGGTGCCAATCAAGCGGGCTGCTTTATCCTGGATGGTGTTGAGCTTCTTGAGTGTTGTTGGAGCTGCACTCATCCAAGCAAGTGGAGGATTATCCATCACACTCCTGACTTGTGCCTTGTAGATTTGTGCTAGGTATGACTCCAGCCAGTGGAGAGTTTTCCCCCTGATTCCCATTGACTTTAATTTTACTTGGGCTCCTTGATGTCACATTCTGTCAAATGCTGCCTTAATGTCAAAAGCAGTCATTCTCACCTCAACTCGGGAATTCAGCTCTTTTGTCCCTGTTTGGACCAAGGCCGCAATGAGGTCTGGTGCCCAGTGGTCCTGGCGGAATCCAAACTGAGCATCGGTGAGCAGCTTATTGGTGAGTAAGTGTCGCTTGAAACCACTGTCAACAACACCTTCCAACTGAAGTCTTCTATTCCCAATCAGGAATTCAACAGGCAAGTTGATACTCAACAGGCAAGTGTCCAAATTATGATAGGATTTAATAATACATAAAGTCAACAGAAGGGGGGGGCACGATTACTTAAATATGTTTGAGGTTAAGAGAATGAGATCCTCAACTCAAGTACTCAGACTTCTTCCTGATATATGCTTTGCTAAACACATTAAGACACAGACCTCAACCATTAGTACTCAACTCAAACGGGTTACAGACAGAACATTTTACCTTCAGCTTCACACATCCAGACTCAAACCGCCCCGGAATGAATCACGAAGCGGAATTTATTTTTTAAATGCCTGGTCAGAACAATCTCTCGATTATTATTTATTTATGTTTGGGGAGTCCTAACATTTCATTTCTTTTAAGCTGTTGTGTAGCAAATGTTTACAAATTCTACCCCTCCTATTTAAGTTAAATTGTTTTAAGCTTTAATAAGTTGTATTTTAACTACGGAGGCTCTGCCACAGAGATACGACGAGGGAGGTCGATTTAAAATTGACAGAACTCTGCCTGAAATTGACAAGTTGATCAGGTAACGCACATATTCGAAACAAAACGTTGGGAGGACAATAAACAAATATAGTACGTATCGTACAGGATGCCAAACACAAGTATGTTTGTAGGCCCGAATAAGTTAGTTTTCACAATTTTGAAATGCGCTTTATCATATTTTTTTATTTCTTACCTAATCCTTCCATCACATTGAACTGTAGCAGCACCGTTTTGTTTTACATATTTAAAATGTTACGTTGTGATTTGCTGTCAAGTCTTGTGCTGCAATAACAGGCTCTCTGCCTCTCAGTCACGTTGGTGTAATTGTGGAGCTCATTTTGCTAAATAGGTTTAACAAGCCTGCATTCGCGTTTTAACGCCAGCCCACGAAGTTCTCGCAGAAGAAGGTAGTTTATGACCCAGCGCATTTGACATTGGGACATTGCAAGGAATAACGAATAATAGAGGAACACGAGTGTGCAAACCAAAATACCACCTCTCAGACCAAAGACACAAAACACAACAGTGGCCTGTGAATAATCAACTCCAGTCTCTCAGCTACTATATATATTATAATTGCCGAAACAATCTTTGAATACATTAATTATGCAATCTATCCAGCGTATATAAGTGGGAGGGCAACAATTTGCAAAGCCTACCTCCCTAAATAATCTCAAGAGCCCGTTTACTTTCCAGACTATTTCTGTGATTGCGTTTTGAACACAAGTCGGCAGATCCGATAATAAAAGAGGGGAGGGAGAAAACAGGCTCAGTCACTCGTTGCAATGAAATGATGCCGAATTATTTAATGGAGTAAAAGTTGCAGAGGCAGATATTGAGTTCTGAAGCTTTGCTACACGAAGTGAATTAAATTACGCGCTCCCAGCTCCAGCACATCTTTAGTAAGCAATAGCATAATTACAGCGTTATCAAATATAACGTTAGTGTTGAATAGAAAAGGAGTTGGATGACCCAGAGACAGCGAGTATGGAAACATAAAGGTGCATCTTTACACAAATGCAAAAATGATATACATATATGTATTCTATTTTACAACACTGACATATTATTGTCTAAAAAATATTTATCTGGGGGTGGATATACAGGAATAGCACTTATAACGGATTGAGTTTTATTTAGCGCAAATGCTGGGAAAAATAGACACTGCAACACAAGACTGGCTGTTTCGTTTGTAATGCCCATTGCATCAATGCCCAGTGCATCAATGCCCATTGCATCAGGCTGTGCACACTTGACCTCAGGTTGTACCCTCTCGAGGGCAAAACCTCAAAGGCTAAAATCCGAGTGACAACATCCCAGGTGACAAGAGAAAAGTGGCAGAGATAGGATGACTTGGCTGATGAAATATACGTGTAATTGCTAAAGAGATACATCTTTTGGATGTCTTTGCAATAGTTATTGCACTCTGTTGTACCTAAAATATATGCAGATATAGCTAGAGCAGAAACAATGAAGGGGACTTAGTGCTTTATAGAAATGTATGTTATGGAGAAAGTTAAATCATAACAGGTGCATTTAATGATCAACAAAGTCTGCTCCCAAATTATGCATCCGATTGCCACAAATCTACCCGGAGAGGAGTGCGCTGGCTAGTTCCCCAATCACACTCACTAAAACACACGGAGGCGTGAAGGGACGGGGGTTAAACTGAAGCTGGGCTTAAAGGGGGAAATGCTAACAGATTAACTGGGGCATTTTAATTTAAAGAAGAGAGAGGGCAAAAGCGATGCTGAGGGTCCAGTATGTTTATGCGTATTATATACTATATATAAAACCTACTTGTTCCCTTCAATGCTCCGATTGACAGAACCCATAGGCTCACCTCAATGTGTACAATGAAAGCTGCAATTCAGTCACTTTATTCCCCCACACAAACCGAATGAATTACGCAGCACTGCGGAATATTTGCTCAAGGAAATTACGTTCGATATTATAGTATCTGTTTACAACTGGCTTAATTTTTTTAAATTGTACTAAATTTTCTCTCATTCGAAGTTTATTAGGTTGTCAAATATCAGGGTTCCCGTTAAAAACGATTTGTGGCAATGCAAAGAAATATTTCATAAAGTTAACATTATCAGAAGTAAAAGAATATATAAATATTTAATCAAGTAAATCAACCGTGAGAGGGCCATGCTGCACAACTGAGAGTTGATAACTTCTTAACGTTGTTTGGTGTTTTTAAAAATAAAATATATATAAAAAGAGATGTGAAAATCTCTCAACCCAGTCGGAGAGACCCTTTAAGAGCTCGGATCACCGCGAAGAAATCAAACTGTACCATACCTGCAGCACGGGAAATGCAATATAAAGATACATTTTGTTCGTATTTCTAAGTTGTATTTGTAGTTTATACAATTCTAGTCTCAGTCTCTTTTAGTGTTGTAAACTTTTGTTTAAAAAAAGTGCTGTGTTTATACAATTATACAAGTAATTTTTTAATACTTACGTATCGTATATACTGTATAGGTGTAAGTTTATAATAATCTAGAACACCATAAACTACATAAAGCATGCCTAATTGTATATACATATATATATTATGCACATAGCTAATTCCAAAATTGTGCTCTTGAGATACAATTATTAGGATACAGAAAAAAAGCCAGCGCTCTCTATTACATGGACTAGAGTTAGTGCACGGAATAATTATAGTGAAGTTAGAGGCGTGTTAGATGTGTGAGAACAAACAAACCAAAACGACCAGCTTCCATATGAACAACTCGCACATGAAATTCAATTTTAGCATATTCTCAGAAATGGAAGCGCTAAATTGAAGCACGCTTTAAAGTGTATATTAGATGTGTACGTGTGAGCGTGATATACAGGTTAGGAGCATGTGTGAGCGGCGGAGTATTACAGTGTGTGTCTCTGAGTGTGTGTGAGTTTGAATAAGCGTGAGTGAATGAGAGGATTTGCGTATGTGCTTAAAGTGTGTTATGTGACTATACGTGTATGAGAGTGTGTCTGTGACTGAGTGTACGTGTGTGGTCCAGTGCACAAATGTGCCTGTTAGAGTGTATGTTTGTGCAAGTGTGTATTTGTGCCGAGTGATTGTAGTTGTGTAGGACTGTGGCAGTGTGTGACTGAAAATGTGCATGCAAGCACTATTTCTCATTTCTGGTCGGATTCCAGTACACCGTACTGTATGAGTTTAGCTACAACGCATAAATCGCACGAATAGATAGCAAAATTATACTGATTGCATTTGATAACATCTTAGAAATCCCCATCTCTCCCGAAGTAGGAAAAACTAGCAAGCTGAAAAAGTTGCGCCTCTTTAATTTCGCCTCCCGTGAGTTGTGTGTGTGTGTGTGTGTGTGTGAGAGAGAGAGATTATGATCTGATTTGTGCGGAGTGCGAAAGATTGCAGGAGTCAACGTGAAGACTGAAGAGTGGAAGCTGTGGAGTGCCGCTGTGATGTGCAGTAATTCGTGGTGATTTTTTTGAAAACCACGGGGTGGTGAATCAGCTGTTTCTGCTAGAGAAGGGAAAGAGTGAGATACTGCCAATGAAGAGGTATGGGCAGAAATAGGGAATATATAAGAGAAGAAATGAGTGCTACAGATAGTAAAAGGCAAAGAAGCAATGTGTCAGAGAGAAAAGAGCGAGGGGAAGAAGATGGTGTGCGGGAGATAGGAGTGATGCAGAGTTAATGATATAGAGAGAAACATATATGAATGCATATAAATATGAAGATATATGAGAGAGAAACAGTGAGTGGGAGAGAGATAAACCGAAAGAGGGAGATAAACAGTGAGAAAGGGAGAGAAACCCCGAGAGAAACAGAAAAAACAGAGAGAGGGAGGGAAAAACAGTGAGCGAAATGGTGAGAGAGAGAGAGAAAGCGCGCTCTGGCTCCAACCTCTTTCCCCTGCACTCTGACCCGATTACCATAGCAGCATATTTCCTCGCTTGTAACTCGGAAAAATGTCTGATTGCCGAGTCAGATTATTGTAAGGAAATCAAGCAAAGGGGGGTGGGGGGCGATTAGCCCGGGGGAGGAGTCAGAATACTGCCAGAATACGCAAACGTTCTTCCGACAGTGCCTTGCACAAGCCAAGCAACACAGCTCCTGAAGTTAGCTGTTTCCCTCCTAACCAGGCATTCCCATACTCAAAAAATGTTTCCTTATCATTTTAATTTATTTGAGCCTCACAACACAGCAACATGTGCAAAGCTCTAAAATATTTTCTGTAAAACGTTTTGAAATCATAATTACTACATAGACGAGGATTGAATTTAGCGAGAAAATTAATGTTTTTATAGTAAAAATGACATATAAAGCAGTTTATAAAAATAAATTTACAATACAGACAAAATAGGAGGAAAAGATTACAGCTGATGTAAATATAACATGTTCCATTATATAAGGGCTTATAATACGTGTGTATTGTGCAATTGATTTTTTAAATCTACATGTTTCATATAGATTGACGTGTCTAAATATATAAATGGCAGTCATTTTCCTAATCTAATATCCGAATGTACACAGAGACCAACGTTTAGTATTAAACGTATTAATCTCCACTGTGTATAAATAAAACCCTTTTAGAAGGTGATGGGCTGCCCTTGAATAGTTATCTTGCAAGCGTGCAAGAAAAATTGATCTCCATAAATTAGGATATTGGCATAACTCAGAGTTGTTAAAAAGACCCTTTAAAAAGTTTTCGATAACTTTTATTGAAACCGTCAATTTTCACATTGATCAGACGTGCTGTTCCAATTTACCTTAATTATCGAGAACTGTTTCTTCAACTCCCCTTCTATTTTGTCAGTTTCTCTTATTGTGACAAACAACTCGATTTCAAGTTAAGAGCATTCTCATCACTGGCTCCCCTCCCCAATGTATGAAATCTGTCCTGTCCACATTGATCCTGGCCGCTCAGCCCCCGGGTGCAGTAATTGCTTTATTGGAAACCCATTACCGTGGCCACTTTCCCCCCGTGCAGCAGTTAAACATCAAAATCTTTCACAACTTCTTTGTTTACTGTTTCAATTATTTAGTCTTAATAAACAATCCATTACTTTCTAAACATCAAATCATAAAACACTAGAAATTAGCACTCCCATCTACTGTTTTTAAAAATACCCCAGAACTGTCGGGAGAAATTTACCAGGAGTTGCTTGGTGCAGTGCAGTCCTAATTCTTTCTGAATTTACAATCCAATCTATAATAAAACAGTGGCGTATTGTAATTACAATATCTATATTACTTAATTGTTTCACTCCATTTTTAAAATAAGACTGTACCTTCATATATTTGATATTTTAACGCTGATCCCGGTTTTAAATCATCCCGAAACTACAGAGAAAGATCCAGCGGTGAGGAGATTTTTTTTAAACACAAAATGATCAAGCGAGTAGTTAGACATAGGGCAGCGCACCATTAAATAAACACGCGAATGTTTAAAAGGACATTAAAACCTTAAAGGTCCCCTTGTTGTAAATCTTCCAGGTGTGCACGAGTTTGACTGCGTGTGCGTGCACTTTAAATACACGGTGCTAGAGCATGAAAAATAACTCATGTCTCCTTGAGGTGCTTCAACCTACCGAGTGGAAATATTTACAGCTGTTCAAGTTCATCTGCACGTTGAAACTTAAATATCTGCTTAAATAAAACACCGATTAATTCCTTCAATGGTAGCTAAACGAGCGAGCATCGATTTCCCCCCCCCCCCCCTCCATGTTCAAAAGTGTCTTGTTTAACTATCATTCAAACTATCCATTCATTAAAAAAATTACAAACTCAAAAAAGTGTAACGGACGGAGGTATCAAACTTCCTTAGAAATAGAAATACAAATAAATAATTTTAGATGATAAAGTCTGATATATTATATATAATATATATGTGTGTGTATGTTTATGGGTACATGCGCATATATTATATACACACATATATGTACACACATACATATGTAAAAAGCAGAGAACAGCCTTTCTGTGTGGCCACGCACAATTACACTGTTATACACATGCTGAGTGCTATTGCAGTAGTGTCTGGCAATCCTATTTGTTTATTTTTAGCTATGGCCTGAGTTGAATTGTGGTTTCTCTCTCTCCCCCCCCCAACCCCCTTCATGAAAATCATATTGGAGTATTGTTAAAGTTAATAGCGCGGAGGCACATATTATCACGGGGAACAAGTAATGTTATACACGTGTGTTGTATTGCATTCTTCCATTGAAAAGCGTTCGACCCAGTCCCAGTTTAATACGGCTGTTTGGGAACGTGCTTTTCCTTCCTCATCTCTCACCCTACACACACACATAACATTTGAAAAAAAAATCACCATCAATCCATTTCTTGTTGCGAGCCCCATATGAATGTAATCAAACCTCCTGACTCAATTAAATACACTTTTCTTCCTGCCTGAAGCCGGCATTTACTGCACATCATTTTTAATGGTAATAATCAGTAATCCGAGCTCAGCGGGGACCGTATCATGCAGACTAAACACACATTTATTTACAAACAAAACAACTTAGAAAAATACTGGGACACAGCCATTCATCAAACAATTTCGCCACTTGCAAACAACAAAAGCTACTGCAATATAAATAAATTGTGAACTAAAATTATACCCAATTTCTAGAAAAAAGTGATTAAATCCATTAGCCAATTTGTTAATTAATGCGGTTAATTGTGACAGTTATATATTTATAAATACTTTTACATCTGATATATATACATATATACACACGCATACATACACACATATCCCTGGAACTATATACACTTTAGAATACAATCACACATATGAACAGGCTATTTTAAAAGCGCCCTCAGAAATTAATTCTTCTCATTAGGGATATGAAATCAGGGATCACTGAATACGAAGCCTCTCCAGAGAATAACATAAAACAAATGGTATTCTGCCCGTGCAGCATAGAGTAATATAAATATATATATATATATATATGTGTGTATAATTCAACTTGACCTAAATACTAGGAAATAAACTTTAATTTCCTCTTCCATTTTTGTAAATGACTCGTCATGTCAATTAATCAAGGACATAGATTTATTAAAACTTCAAAATACATAAATATATAATATCAAGTATACAAATATATAAGAACTATTATGTATACATACTATTATATATGAATGTGCAGACTTGTTTCTGCATACAGCGGTGGACTGTTAATAGTACCGACAATTCAAAAGTAAAAAGTTAAATATTTTGCATCTTTTATTTTTCAGAAGGGTTCTGTTAGGTTAAGGAGAGTCCCCACTTTCTTACAGTTTGAGAAAAATAAGAAGCAGACGAGAATAGCGAGGTTTCAAACTGAAAGTAGGAGCAGAGCAGACTCACACACACATTCACACTGACCAACGCGGTCGTGTAAGAGAGGCGGAAACAGAAAGTGTGGATCATAACAAAAAATACATTTTCCAACGACAGAACGGCCTATCTCCTTTAAAAACCAACAAACAACCGAAACCCGCACAGATCTAACCTAGATTCGGCCTCAAACAAACGTCTAAACTCCTAACACGTGAATATAATTGCATTTAAAACACACACACACACACACATGCTTTTTTCGGGCTACGGGTTAAAGATTAATATTCAGCGCAATTCCAACATTTGACACACTACGAGTCAAAAATAAAATGCTTGATAAATTAAAATATATTTTAAAAAAACATAACGCTTTGAAAAACTCCATCCAAGATCCGAGACTTCCTTCACTTAAAACACGGTCTCACGATCTGGCATGGTTAAATTGAAAGTTTAAACTTGTCAGTTGTGTTATTCCAAACGGATCCCTGCACGTCCTGAGCGATTCTCTCCCGCACTAAATTGACACTGTTAATTCCCCGAAGCAGCCCCCAAACATTATTCCCGGTTTCTCAGAAACCCCGGTACGGCTCGGCTCCTAGTCGTACTCAGTCTATTAAACCGACTCCCCCAAGATATTTTGCCCCCTTTCAACCAGAGACGAGCAGTTGGCCAGCAGCTTCCAGCTCTTCAACGGTGCTCTAGCGCCCACTATTTAAGACTCTGGGAAAACTGTTTATACTTTGCAATGGCTCTAAATATATATATATGTTTTTTTAAGTTACATATCTTTTCGTCAACTTCGATAACTTTCATTTTATTTTTTTGTTGTTTCTCTCCAACTTCTCAACCTCTCGGGTCGAGACGCGGGGGGCATGGAAGTTTCTCTTGAATGAGAGAAATAAACAAGGTAGGGAAACTTGTGCAGAAAGAGAGCTCCGCGCCGCTCTTGTGGCCAGAGCGTTCAAGTCTTAAGTTCTTGCGCCCCAGCCTTTTTGCGAGCCCATGGTGCACATCATTCTAATCGTCCCCACCGCACCGACATCATCTGGAGGAGAAAATACATTCCTGACCGCTTCTTCACAAAGACCATGGGTGTACAGCGGATCGTCTGGTGTTGTTGCTTTTTTTTGGAGGGTCTTTTTGGAAGCCTATACAGAGGATCTAAAAAAAAAGTGCGGAGAGATAGGAGAAGAAAATAGGGACCTACTTTTGGCCAGTTTTCTCGCCCTTGCCTTGGATCTCATGTTGTCTGTCGGCGTTTGGTCGTGATTTCAGAGAATCGCACACGCTATCTCCCTGGCATTGTCAGTTTGGACACCTTCGCACATGCGCACAGAGCCTTCAATCTGACACCATCACGCAGGGAAAAGTTTGAATATATTCATCATTTGGCCGCGATCTGTCCTCGACTCCATCAGACCAATTATCTCTGCCTCCCTAACGCCATTTCACACTTTATTCCTCTCCCACTTGCACGAACCCCTCTTCTAAACTTTGGGAAGTATCTGCACGATAAAGACAGCTTGGCTAAAAAAAAATCGTATTACTTTTTCTTTAAAAAATTCTAGAACTCATCTGACGATAATCTGTTTTGGAAATTTACCAAAACAAAATCAAGTTATCACAAAAAAGTAATTTTAATTCAATGCACAAGTTACTCGCGTTAAAAATTACATGTTAAGCTAAGTGACAGTTAGTAGACTTGACCGATTTACAGTATATAGCTTTAGCACAACTGGTAGTGGCAGGGGAACAGATTGGCATGCTATCCTAACTCAATAATGCGTCCTAATAACCCCCATCAGTTATGACAGTATTAATTAAAGCTATCGATAGCCTTAGCTGAATGAATAGTCCCGGATAACAGCAGTGATTTAACACCAGGTGCTCGGGCTATGGAATAATAAACGTGGGGTTTGGACTGCACAGTCACTACAGCTAATTGGCGCTGAGAACCGGACATTTAAACAGACATTTTATTCTGTTCCTACAGAACATTTTATTCTGTACCTTCTTCCCTACATTAAGCCCAGTACAAACCTGAGTGTTTCAATTAATGTGCGTTATTTTAATGAAAAAAATAATCGGCAACTTTGCATTGTCTTCTCAGACCGATTCTCTTCAAGTTCTTCCTCAAAATGAATGGACCCTGTAGTTTGAGAAAGAGAGAGAGAGAGTGGGAGAGTGGGAGAGGGAGAGAGAGGAAGAAGCTGGGTTTGAACACAGTAAGTGCTTCACGTTTCCATCCGTCTCTTATGTGCGGTGTTTTATATAGCCAATGTATTTAATTAGGACATATTTTAGTGCACCGAGAAAGGTGGTGGGAATTATCTCTTTTAAAAATTGTACTGCAAGTTAAAAGGAGGAATTTGTTATTTTAAAAAACATTGCTTACCAACAGAAAAATGGATGAAAATAAAATTGCGGCTCAAATTGAGTACGTTCAGAGTGTAGCTAGTATAGTTATGGTTAGTTTAATTGAAACAGTTACAAAATCCAAGAATCACTTGGATCTTGAAAAAAGCGAACAAGCAAAATCTATGTTAATAATTCTGTATTCGGTATCTGGTTAGGGGGTTTAGTTATATTAATGTCATGTTTCTATCCCTCTGTCAGACTAAATGTCTTTGAACTTCAGGGGTGAGACACAATGCAGTCGCCACGTTTCGGGCTGTACAGCGGGTGAAGGGTCTTTGGAAGACTGCTACATGGTCAGTATTCACTTCTTCACTGACTACCACACGCACTTCACAGAGCAAGACATTCTACCAGTTCATTTCTAATTTGGTTTCTGAGAATCGCTAGAGTATGTTTGCATTTGTTGTAACAGCTCCTTATGGCAAATGTTTCATATCTAGATATAGTAAATATAGATCGTGTAGCATAACATGCACACATAACGCCAAGGTGGGGCTGTAGATACAAAGCTGAGGTGATGGTTGGAGGATGGAGTTCTCAGTGCACACCTTAAGACATTTCAAATTCTGTATTAGATTCGCCATGCTTCTTTGGGTGAGATTTACTGTTGCTATATATTGATTTTTTTTTAATTGGTAATGTTTTACTATAATTAATTTTATAGAAAACTGATCTTTCCACAATGGACAGTATTTGAGTAAACCCTTAAGTAAAGTTTCACCGGAGCCTGCGAAGGGGAAGCAGTAAGATTTTAAAGAAGGAGAAAAGGCAATACATAATTATAACGAAAGAGCTATTTGCAAATGAACTGCACACTCGGGCAATCCACTCCAATAGCATGATATAAATTCGTAACTGCGAGTCGGAATAAAATCTTATTTTTTTTTAAAGTAGGATTGTGTCACAACCTGTGTCCAGTGTGGGACCCCTTCTACAAATCCTACCGACAATTGAGTGTCAGCGCAGTTCTCTTTGTTGCTAAAATTAATCTAATAAAATACACCAATGCAGACGAAATAAACACGGGGCAAATATCTCCGAGGGAAGGGACACCTCTTAACTAGTAAACTCTTATTTTCAGAAGCTTAGAAGACTTGATAGTGTGTATACAAAGTATCCTCTCTCACACATACACAATTAGTGTTACTATAAATATTATTTATGAATTTGCAGGCCTAGGTATAACAGTTAAATTTGGCGCATTCTTTATTTTATCATTTAAACGCGGGATTGCAATTTACAATTCCAAGTATATTACAAACACCGCCAAACTTGCTCTCCAGCAATCGGAAGCGCGCACAGAAGAGACAGAGGTCTCTTGTGTGCTGGTCTATAACGTGTAATCGAACTATTTTTTTTACACTGGGAGATATTTGAATGAAGGAATAAACACATCGATTCATTGTTAATACCCAAGGAAAATATCACCCACTAATTCAACTTATTTTCCACAATAAATTTAAATTTTAATTACCAGGAATATCACACAGAGCGGCAACTATAAAACACCATTTCGTTCAGTAAAATGCAATAGAAAATTGCTAGATGTATTCACAGTAACAAGATGTTTTTAAAAATCGAGGTTGGAAATAAATAGGTAGTTGGAAAGTATTGAATTAATTTGGTCATAATACTAATTAAAGTTGAATGAATTCAGGTCGAAAATGTGTTTGAGAAAGCATTTGTTAAAGACCACGGTCTCAATATAACCCGTACTATTTCTATTCTACCTCACACAGTGTCCATTGTTAATACTTTAGATCATGGTTATATGCAAGGAATTAATCTCCATAGTAATATATATCACAATGTAATCCTTATCACACGCAACACGCGATGAGACGTTCGTACAGGTACTTTCAGTTTTTTTTATAACTCGTCAATTTCAATTGTGTAATGATTCTCGGTCGTCTTTAGCTGATTTTAAGTGAGATGCAACGTTTTGTCCGGTAACATTGGCAATTACGGTCTATGCAGATCTGTAGAATGTAATGACATACCCCTGACAAAATTCCTTACTCTGATAAATATAAAGCAGTGAATTAACCCTTAATGTGGACAATTAAGTGCGTGCAAGTAGTAAAGGTACAGATTACAAAATCGCTGTGTGGGTGGAGTTGTTCAGGTTGAAGCCAAATATCTCTGTATAAAATCGATATATGAAATGTATACAGTGCGTGACTCCCTCACCTGACTCAACAATCTGACTGTGTCGCCTCTTGTATAATCTAGCCGGGGAGTCTGTTTCAACCCGGTTGTGGTTTAATTATGCAGAAATCACCGGATGTAATATGACACGCTACCTGGAGACGCCACTGGTAATATGTAGGTAAATATTTATTATGTGCGTGTGTGTATAAATATGCATTTAGTAGTTCCCTGTTATAAACGAGAGAAATAGATTGTTTTAAAGAAAGGCCTGTGCAGGTGAATTTACAGCATGGTTTATTCTTGCTGTGACCACGACTGACACATCCCGTTTATCCACATAGAGTGGAAATGTAATTGGGAATCAACTCTCCTCTATAGCAACGAAATGGTCAGAACAGAACCTAAGCAGTAACTGCACTTCGCTTCCAAACCCTTCATCTAGAAGCAAACTTCACAGCTCTACTTGAAAATAAAATTGTTGGGTATAACGGATCACTGTCTGATTGAGATTATGTCTTGGTAATAAGGGTTAGAGTTGCAGCTGCTAATCGGGTTAGGATTATTAATTGGAAAACCGAGTCTGGCATTTAGAAATCCCACTTCTACATCCTCTAATTGTGTCAATTGGTAATTAAATTGCGTTAAACAGTTGCTGATGAAGGTCTTCGGGGAATATTTTTCTGCTCCATTTAAACAGACACATTTTCCAGAATCAAGGATATTTTGAAATTATATATATATATAAAATCGGTTTAGATGTAGGAATTGCTGCTGCCTGCTCTCTGGGAGCTGAGGACGAGCAGGTCTGCTCGTACTGAGTGTCCGCAGGACAGACGTTCTTTACCGGTTCAGCTGTCAAAAACCACTCGTTTCCGCTTTCTTGATCCAATATTTCCATTGTATTTATGAATTTGTTTTTTAACTGTCTCATTTATGTGAATGTCAAATTATTCGGCAAAATTAAACTTACACATAGACATGTGCTAACTGCATCTCTTACCGATAAGGTATAATATGCTGATTCAAAAGACAAATGGGGAACGTTCATAGAGAATAATGAAATAATTCACGCAACTTAATCTACTATAGACCAGAGATTAAAATCTCAGAACAAAATTAACTCAGGTTGAAAAATGATTTCAAAATCTATTAACTGAAATTACAGACAATCTGCAATCAGCCTAAAGCCTCGTGATCCTTCTTATCTTTCTATGTTCCCATGTTTCCACCACTAAGCCTCCTCCCTCTCTCTCCGTCCCAATACCCAGAGGAAAATGGGGAAAAAAACCTAATCTTTAACTGTTTCCGAATATGATGCTATATTCGTCTGAGTGTTAAAGCAGAGGTCAGACTGTCCATGCAGCGGAGACTAGTAGTGGTCTCTGAGTGTCTCTCTCGGTGGACATATAATTGGCAAATGAAGTTCAACACAGATAAATGTGAGGTATTACATTTTGGTAGGAAGAATAGGAAGGTCACTTATTACTTGGAGGGTGCAAGTCTAGGTGGGGTAGAGGAACAAAGGGATCTCGGAGTACAAATACACAAATCGCTAAAAGTTGTGACACACGTTAGCAAGGCCATAAAAAAGCAAACCAAGCAGTGGGGTTTATTTCTAGAGGGAATAGAATTGAAAAATAGGGAAGTTGTGCTAAACATGTATCAAACCTTGGTTAGACCACACTTAGAGTACCGCATAAAGTTCTGGTCAACATATTATAAAAAAGGATATAGAGGCACTGGAGAGAGTGCAGAGAAGATTTACAAGGATTATACCAGAAATGTGAGGGTATACATATCAGGAAAGGATGAACAGGCTGGGACTCTTTTCTCTTGAAAAACGAAGTCTGAGGAGTGACCTAGTAGAGGTATTTAAAATTATGAAAGGTTTTGATCGAGTGGATACAGAGAGAATGTTTCCACTTGTAGGGAAGAGCATAATTAGAGGCCATCAATATAAGATAGTAACCAAGAAATCCAATAGGGAATTCAGAAGAAAATTCTTTACCCAAAGAGTGATGGGAATCGTTGAAGCAAATAGCAACGATGTATTTAAGGGGAGGATAGACATGCATATGAGGGAGAAGGGAATAGCGGGTTATGTGGATAGATTTAGATGCGGAAAGACAGGAGGAGGATCGAGTGCAGCATTAACTTTGGCATGGACTGGTTCGGCTGAATGGCCTGTTTCTGTGCCATATATTCTATGTAATCCCCCCCCCCCACCCCGCCCACCAGATTCAGATTGCACAGTATCAGTCAAAGGTTTTAATCATCTTCCCTATCAAATCCTTTAAACACATTAAATATCTTAATTAGATCATCCCTTAATCTTCTATTCTCAAAGGAATACAAGCCTCGTGTATGCAACATATCCTCATAATTTAACCCTTTTAGCCCCGGTATCATTCTGATAAATCTATGTTGCACCATCTCCAAGGCCAATATATCCTTCCTGAGATGTGGTGCCAAAATTAAACACAGTACTCCAGATGCAATCTAACCAGAGCTCTATACAACTGTAGTATAACTTTCACCCCTTTGTATTCCAGACCCCTTGAGATAAAGGCTAACATTCCATTAGCCTTTTAAATTACTTTTTGTACCTGTCCACTAGTTTTTATTATTTTATATATATGGACCTTTAAATTTCTTTGCTCCTGCACAGTTCCTAGCTTCTCACCATTTAGAAAATACTCTTATCTATCTTTCTTATGTCCAAAGTGGATAACATTACACTTTTCCACATTGAACTCCATCTGGCACAGTTTTGCCCACTCACTTAATCTATCAATGTCCCTTTGCAACTTTATGCTCCCTTTTACACTTCAGATAGAGGAACCAGGACATGTCTTTGGCGTTAGACACAGGCCCCAAATCATTTTATCCTAAGGTAAGGAATCCCTTTTATATTCTTTAAGATTTGATATGCATTTCGCACAAGATTACAAGACAGTTTCTTCTTGTCTTCATGACAGCTGTGGTTCAGTAGGTAGCACACTCATCTCTGAGCCAGGAGGTTGTGGGTTCAAGCCTCACTCAAGGGACTTGAGCGCAACAAAATCTAGGTTGACACTCCAGTGCAGTGCTGAGGGAGCCTGCATTGTCTTTCAGATGAGACATTAAACCAAGGCCCCGACTGCTCTCTCAGGTGGACGTAAAAGATTCTATGGCACTATTTCAAAAAGGAGTTAGATGAAGTCCTTACTACTAGGGGAATCAAGGGGTATGGTGAGAAAGCAGGAATGGGGTACTGAAGTTGCATGTTCAGCCATGAACTCATTGAATGGCGGTGCAGGCTAAAAGGGCCGAATGGCCTACTCCTGCACCTATTTTCTATGTTTCTATGTTTCTAAGAGCGGGGAGTTATCCTTGGTGTCCTGGCCAATATATATCCCTCAATCAACATAACAAAAAAACAGATTATCTGGTCATTATTACATTGCTGTTTGTGGGAGCTTGCTGTGCACACATTGGCTGCCACGTTTCCTACATTACAACAGTGACTACACTCCAAAAGTACTTCATTGGCTGTAAAGTGCTTTGAGACGTCCGGTGGTCGTGAAAGGCACTATATAAATCCAAGTCTTTCTTTCTTTCTTCCACCTGTAGTTGTCCTCAGCAGACTAGCCTTATAATGCTGAACAATGGGCACCCATTCAGGCACAAAATATACCACTCGCAAATCAAAGGTTGTTGCAAATTAGTCGCCAGTATGGGGGGGGGGGGGGGAGGGGGTGATGGTCAGATAGACTGTTTTTGATCAAGGTGCAAACTGCAGAGGGCAAAATTGAACTGATAACGTTTAAACACATGAAAAGAAAATGTCCTATTCATTTGAGTTTGGATCTCAGTGTTCCAGAGAGTTTAGAATTTCTACACATAGCGTGTTACAATTTGCTGCCTCTCATGTTAAATCCTACTCTAGTTCCTTAAACATATGTTTCTCTCTGCTCTCTGTGATATATTATCAATTTTGGCAAGCATTAAGAAATAAAATGTGACACATTTACAAACGGGCTTCATCGGGCTTTTGAGTCAGCCTAAATCGACCATTTTCAAGAATTTAGTACAATTCCCATGATCAGTATGGTGTGTCGATTCTAACATAACTGTAGCAACATTCATAATATTTAAGACGTGCACATGGTCACTAATGAGATGGTGAGTACATAGAGTCATTGTAGATATTCAAAGATGGGGATGGCCAGTATTAATGCAGTTTCTGGCATGGATGCATTGGTCATTAATGATGGGATGGTCACTACTGGCAGCATGGCTACCACCTGCATGTTTTGTAGATGGTCATCAGTGGTGGGATGTCAGTAGATGCAGGGCTTCCGAATGGTCACTAATGGTGGGATGGTCATCAGCCAAAGGGTTTCAGCATGGCTATTAATAATGGAACAGTCAGTAGAGACAGGGTTCACCCATTACCCCTGTGCTCGCTGACTTACATTGGTTCCCGGTTAAACAACGCCTCAATTTTAAAATTCTCATCCTTGTTTTCAAATCCCTCCATGGCCTCACCCTTCCTTATCTCCTGTAATCTCCTTCAGCCCTACAACCCTCTGAGATATCTGTGCTCCTTCAATTCTGGCTTATTTGGACATCTGCCCAAATATCTCTTATTGAATGTTGGTGCAGGCTCGAAGGGCCGGATGGCCTACTCCTGCACCTATTTTCTATGTTTCTATGTGGCTCGATGTCAAATTATGTTTGATAACGCTCCTGTAAAGTGCCTTGGGATGTTTTACTACGTCAAAGGTGCTATATAAATACAAGTTGTTGTTATGGTCAATAGATGCAGGGTTTATGAATGGTCATTAATGATGGTATGATCAGTAGATGCAGGGTTTAGAGATGATAACTAAAGGCAGGACAGTCCAATGTGTGGTTTCTAGATGGTCATTGATGGTAGGACATTCAGTAGAGGTGATCTTATCAAAACATGTAAGATTATGAGGGGGCTTGACAAGGTGGATGCAGAGAGGATGTTTCCACTGATAGGGGAGACTAGAACTAGGGGGCATAATTTTAGAATAAGAGGTCGCCCATTTAAAACTGAGATGAGGAGGAATTTCTTCTCTCAAAAAGAGGGTTTTAAATCTGTGGAATTTGCTGCCTCAGAGAGCTGTGGAAGCTGGGTCATTGAATAAATTTAAGACAGAGATAGACAGTTTCTTAACCAATAAGGGAAAAAGGGGTTATGGAGAGTGGGCAGGGAAGTGGATCTGAGTCCATGATTGGATCAGCCATGATATTATTAAATGGCGGAGCAGGCTCGAGGGGCCATATGGCCTACTCCTGCTCCTATTTCTTATGTTGTTATGATAAAAGGTAGATAGCTAAGATTGGATTGGTGAGTAAAGGCCAAGTAAACGGCCACCAATGGTGTGATTGATGGTCAGTAGACGAGGGGCTCTAGATAGTCACTAATAATATTTGAATTAAGACAGATGCTGGACGTATCACATATGTATGGACACATCAGAAATGAGTTTGCAACAATAAAGTACAGGTGTTGTGAATTCATTTGAAGGTAGCTCCCAGTTACCTTTATCCTTCTCCATACCCTCGGTAACATTCTGTATTTCTGAAGTTCACTGAATTTGTTCAGGACATACTTTGGGGTCACTGGCGTTTCTTGGAGAATGCAGAATGTATAGGTAAATCGGTTTGCTGCAGCTAACGGTTAATATTCTCCAGTTAGTAGGCTATGCACGTTTCCTCATTAACTGGTAGCTGTCAAGCCGACATTTGTTTTCCAAAAATGTAGGACACATCCAATATTTAATAGCCACAAAGAGGGATCTTTATACTTTAAATATTTTCCTCGATTGTGGAGTCTAGCTGCATTTCACATATGAAAAAGGAGGGTGATACCCATCCACAGAGCTGTATTAAAAAATCCACCCAAATAGTTACATTTGTGATATGTGCACACAATTCACAGCTATTATGATAGAAGCTCGGCTAGTTTTTAGACCAACAGTTTTTTTTCCATCTCTGCATAATGAGGATGGTAGACGGATCAAGTCACTCAAGAGCTTGATCATAGTGGATCCTTCTCATATCCGGAGCTCCGACTAATGATGCAGGGAGGGATTGTGGAGGGGTTTAGAGTGTAATTATTAGCCATTAATTGGGTTCAGGACCTTTGTGGTTGTGGTAAATGAGAAGTCTGACCGCTAATCCCAATCAGGATATACAGCTGGGGGCTAGTGAGAGCCAGGACTGGCTGGACTCAGCCTGCAACACTGCAGGGGGTCAAACGCACAGATAACAGCCACATCTAAGCCGTAAACTAGAAAGGAATGGTAAAGGGAGCATGAGAAAGCACAAGGGCTACTCAGCATATTTAGATCTATGTGATCATTTAGAAAAATGTGATCATTAGATATATCTTCATAGGTTAGATGGAATAGCAGACGGCAGAGTGCAATATATTGCTGAACTATACATCAATAGGTGTATAAATCAATAGTTCTGTTTCAAGTAAATCCCGTTATACTTTTTGCAAACCAATTAATTATAACAGACAACAAAATGATTGTGTGTGAAGGGGAGGAGCGGATAAATCAATACAAACTGTTACACGGATGCACTGGTGATCCATTCACAACCTCCACATATAATATTCCTCTTACTGTTGAATTGTGAATTAGTAAATTATTAAATGCTATAATTTCTAACAGACACACGTGGCACTCTGAAGGTTAGTTTGGTTGTTTAGATGCAATGGTTGCCCTTGAATGCTAGAAGTGGTTGCTTACTTTCAGATTAATCCTTAATTTTCATTGCACTAAAATGCCACTCATTATAAACCTCAACTCAAATGGGTTAGCAGGTCAGAATTTAAAACCCCGCTGGTTACAATGGAACATATAATTCGATTCATTTACAATGTGTACTTTATTAACAATTTTATTCTTGCATAAATATCTTTAAAAAGCGAACGAAAAAAGGAGGACGGAGTCCAGCGTTATTCCAGCGTTGCTAGGTCATTGTAATTAACTAGATCCACTTTGGAATGTAGCAGCGCTAGACTTTGCGAAACGTTAAGACTCAATTTGTCAGCTTTAACTGGTAGGTTTTACCTGCACTGGATTCGGTTGTTTGTTCCTGGGAAATTACCGCAATACTGTGCGCTCGGCGGGACTGGGCACAGAATAAATCCAGAGTAAGGTACCAAAGATTCATTTAACTTTTCAGAAAGTTCTTTCGAAAGGAAATCAGTAACAGGCCAATATTAAAACCAAATTCTTCTCAAATATATATATATATATATATTTATTAATATATTAAACTTAATTTGGGATTTTAAAAATAAATGTATAACTGCCGTCCTGAATTAGACATTCACGCACTCCACTGAATAGGGGTGGAGTCACTAGAAATAAAATTCACTACAAAAATATCTGTTAATATATTGTTTCCACATTTAATATAATTCCAGTGAAGATTCCTGTCACTAACAACATCGAGATAAACAGCAGTCCCATTAAACACAATCTATACACCATTGAATGAGTAATTATTTTCAAAACAATGAAGTATCTAAATAATCGATTGTTTTGTGGAATAACAACAGAAAGTCATTGATGAACAACTTATGGTATTACGGAGCAGGAGAATGATCTCCAATACACGATTCTATTTTTTTAAAAGCTGGTGTGGAGCAGATGGACTCGTTTTTTTTTAGATATATCAGAAAAAAGTAGTCAATATTCTAAATATATTGTCTCACAACATAGCACCCAATATTGGTTCAGGAGTATTTATATTTTGAGGGAGTGATGGAGTGCTGCTCGTCATTAAAGGCACTCATTTCTCCGGTCTGATACAGTATCCCCCCTTTCAGTATCCTTTCATTTTGCATCGC
Source organism: Pristiophorus japonicus (assembly GCF_044704955.1). Lineage (NCBI taxonomy): Eukaryota > Metazoa > Chordata > Chondrichthyes > Pristiophoridae > Pristiophorus > Pristiophorus japonicus. Next base: position 101,514,714 of record NC_091994.1, read on the forward strand.
TTACCCTATGAGAGTGTTGTAAACTTATCCACTAATACGGGACAGCGCCTGCAGCCCCTAACTAATGGAGAAGGCTGTCACTCACAACGGTAAACAAATTGCTTATATTCAGGAACGCGACAACATAAAGGCAGAGCCCCCTTCCCCTCCTAGGACACAGGTCTAGTGTGTGAAGCCCGACTCTAGCCCAGGGCGTGGAGTGTCGCGTGTTTTGGCGTTGCCTTTTGATAGAATTGCCCCAGGCATCTCAATGAAAGGTGCCTCTGTATTCATTACAGTTTATCAACCTGATCACTGTGGTCCACGCCACCCCGCCCTGGACAGCACCAGATTTTACACCGTGACCTCTACTTTGTGCGTTTCTATTAATTTGACTGATTGTCTTTTGTTTCCACAATATACATTCTTTTAAAATTTTATAGATGGAGAGAGGGTGAGGGAGAGGCAGAAAAATAGATAAGCAGATGGACACACAGAAAGAAAGAGGAACACACACAAGTAATCAGATAGACATGAAATAAATATATAAATATATAAACACAGAGAGAGAGAGAGAGAGAGAGAAAAACGAACAGATATGGACAGACACAGGAAGGCAGACAAAGAGGTACGAGTAGATGCTGTGTCCATATAACGTGATAAAATCTTTTGGTGCATTTGACATTAGAAAGTGTTTCCATCCTGTCTCAAACTTCGGGCGGATTTAAAGTTCTCGGCCAGAAATCCTGAACACGTTCGAGCGAAGAGATCCTGAGACGTTTTCAGAATTCATGTAAATGGCAATCGCACTCAGCTCATTTCATTTCATTCCGAAAACATTGTCCCTTAACTTTTCTTTGTTTTGGGTTTAATTAAGACACGTTTCTGACATTTCCCAAATAACTTCTTGAAATGTTTCAGATTTAAACAGGTAACAATTACAAAATGTTTTAATATCATGATTTGTGATACTTTGTCACTCTTCCCCGAACTTAGCTAAATTCAAATGTATTTATTTCGCTTGTCTCTGCTCCCATTTCTTGCACTCACGTTGAATATCTGGGAATCAACTGAGCCACCCCTCCCCCACCCTCAGCCTGTATCTATCATCACAGTAATTGCTGTGAAAAATATATTTAAATAACTGTAATCTTGAATTGATCTTTTCTGAAATGAAACTTTAATAACTGTTGTTGTATATTTGAAGCGATCTGTCTCCAGTCACTTTTCAGGAGCTGTATATACATTGTGAGGGGAAGGTTTTGGAGACAGATGTAGGGTAGGATTTTTTTTCATAAATGGACGGGACCGCCCCTTGGAACAGCATCAAATCTTGAACTTGGCGGATCCTGAGTGCCCCCTTTGGTAGGTGTTTACAAGCAGCCTACATTAACCAGGCTGCATCTCCTCCAACGTTTCTGTGTTACTTCTGTTTTTGTTTGGTCACTGCGGCCAAGGTGCAACGGTTACAACAATGAGTGCTTATTGTATACGTGGGTGTGCACGTGTGCGTATGTATGTTTGTATGAATGTATGTGTATGTGTTCTGTGTATATGCATATATATATTATATGTGTTGGTAAGATATTTTTGTAGTTTTTGACTTTTTAAATTATCGTTTCAATGGTAATAAATATAAGCAGATTTAATTTTGAAAGCTTGAATAGGACCAGCATTTTCTTGAAAACTCAGCAGCCTTTGGTTATCAAGGATAGTATGCATTTAAAGGTACATTATTCTTGACATCTTTGGGTATATATTCAAACCATTAATAACGTGCCATTGTATTCTCACATCTTACTATTGGAGACCACAAATATTGAAGCATAGAAATAAACCAGTTATATAAATATAAATCTTCTGTGTTATAAGATCTTGCGATACATTATATGTAATTATTTGTAATGATCTTTGACTAAATGAATATGATACATCACCATAGGGTTGTATTTTTCTGGATGCAGTAATATGTATTAGTTGTGCAGCCCTCATGTTTTACTGCTGTGCTGGCCTTTCCGATTATGTTTGAAAGAAATATTCCCCTATATTTTTGGGAGACGGTTTATATTTGGTGATATTAATATTTCAAGGTGGTCAGAGATAATGAACCACGTGCGCTTGTCATTTGTATTAAAAGGAATATTTAAACCGTTACAAATACTCCAAATTCAGAGAGGGCGAAAAGGGGTGACTGTTGCCACTTTAAGACCCATGTCCTGGCTGTATAGGCAGTTCGCCATTGCAGTCCCTGTTTCACTTCATTGCACTCAAGTCATTAATCCATACGACTAAAACAACGAAGCTGCACGTCTCCAAAGTGTGCAATAAAAATGCGCGAATGCAGAGCCCCGGGGCAAAAAGAAAATTACCAGAAGTAGAAGTGACCTTAGGATGATGTAATCAATCAAACGACCCGTAGGGACACGTATCACAGTCTTAATCTTTCAAGGGAAGCTAGATGAGAGAGTCACGTGATTTTAGAAACACCTCTTTTTTTTACCCCTTTAAAAATGTTGTTACCTCGGGCACGAGAGGTAGAGAATAGCAGAGGAGGAGTGAATAAATCTTTTATGAAATAATAATATCGGACCGAATAGAGCCCTTAGCACAGGGAGCTGGGTCATCCCTGTGTTCGGCCTTTTTTTTACTGTAAACGAAATGACAAATATTTAATTTACTCTAATATGCCCATGGTCGGGAAATATGTTATTTAAAACATTCCCACTGCTTTGGAGGTGGGTTAGAAGGCAGTCAGGCTATTTACTCTAGAAATGAAATGCAAAGTGGCGTCTGGTTCAACTAGGGGAAGCTACTTTGTAGGTGATATATTGTAATGCCGTTTATAAGCCAAAACTATATTATTGCAGCATCCATATTTTACAAAGAAGCTAATTTTTATGTGATAGTACACCAGATCGTTTTCTTGAGTCAAGTTGACAGATTCACGATGTATAATTGCCCTAAATTCTTTACCCAAAGAGTGGTGAGAATATGGAACTCGGTACCAGAAGGGGTGGTTGAAGCGAATAATATAGATGCATTTAAGGGAAGCTAAACACGCATATGAGGGAGAATGGAATAGAGGGTTATGCTGGTAGATTTAGATGAGGAAAGACGGGAGACAGCTCCAGTGGAGCATAAACGCCGGCATGGACTGGTTGGGCCGAATAGCCTGTTTCTGTGTCGTATATCCTGTGTAATCCTATGTAAATTATTCTATGTATTAAACAAATTATATGAAAATGACGAATATTATACTATTTCAACATTTTTTTATGCCCCACTGTAAACTGTCGAGATTACCAGTCTGTAACATTTCGGTTAAAGGGGAAAACGTCTTCTGATGGATTGCCTTGTAATCGTAACATGTTCTGTAACAATAATTCTTAGCCCTTTCCTAAGGGGACCCAAAGTAGGTGTAGCAAGTTAATGTCAGGAGCTGATCGAGTCAAAGCTCCTGCTTTATGGAGACTGAATAAATCAAATTCATTTTTTTAAACCGGGAGGTGTTTTGGAGATTGTGCTCGGCGATGCTATCAGAGATTCCGGGACTTTCGATTCACATTCTGTGATTCTGTCTATTGTTCCTTAACAAAACAGCGCTCTTCAGGTTGGTTTAACCGTGTACCATTGCAACAGACAGATTGACTTACAACATTTTATAAATTAAAATACTAACCCAGAATATTAAAATATTAGTCTTATATTTAAACTATTAGATCGTATTATTATTGAAGAGAAGTTAATGCAGGCACATGTCAGCAATTCTTTTGCAGCTTATTCCTTTCCTACCTGAGACAATATGCAACTTGTAGAGAAAGTGTCTAGACACAAGAGGATTCGCCCCCAAGCTACTTTTTGGCAGTGACCCTGGGTCAAGAAGAATGGTCCTAAAGTGAGAATATTTGTATGCGGACTGATATCTCTCAGTTGCTTCTTGTTACGTCAATACTGTTAATCCATTTGCGTGATACGATGAATGGGATCCGCAGCTCACTCTCCCCATTCATAACCTCACTGGAGTACAACTCAATCGTGCCACCTGGGGAACGGGGCAGTTTTTTTGCACAAAATGTAACCGGCAAAAAAAAACACAAAATGTAACCGGATGATTAAAAGAGTGAAAAGGGGCGACTGAGGAACCGTGCTCAATAAAAAGAGATATATGTACAACATTTGGGCACACTCAGCATGATATTCTCTCATTTTAAATATGACTAAAATCGTAGTTTATAGACACATTGAGGCGATGACTGCAAGAGTTAAAGCCCCGGTTCAAACCTGTCTAGCTCCAAAGACTTGACTATTCTACAACCTTTCAGAAAAGGAACTTTAACATAAACACACAAAGGATTATCATTAATTTTACAATCTGTTTTGTTTCTCTGATTTAATACTAATTATTTTTCGTAAAGAAGTGGGTCCTGATAACTAGGGTAACTATTTTGAAGGAGTTGCCGAGCTTCAATGTGAAGGTGCTGGATTAACACGTGCTTGAAAGCACAGTTACTAAAGTACGTTGGATTAAGAGTTGAATCTCTTGTGATAATCTCCTCGCTGGATTGGCTCAGAAACTCCTTCAAATGTGTTCCATAATTATTTTATTGTCAGCACTGCTGAATATTATCTACCAGAGAGCCTATAGACATTGGCAGAAAAATATACGTGTTGTAAGTTGTAACCATCTTTTAAAAACTGGAGCACTAATGACCAGACTCTCAATTTAAAATAAACCCAACAATAGGGGAGGGTTCAATGCGGGTGAGAGTGATAATTTGTTAATGCCCAAGGGAGTAAAGACTTCATTTGAGAACGGCCAGGAGACAGTCTTACCTGACTCAGTGGAACACGCCTGTACAGACAAACTGATCTATCATTGTTTGTGCTAAGGACATGACGTTCTGTAAATAGGGTTCTTGAGGGTAAGGATTCGGGGTGCAGCTTTCATAGAACTATCCCATCTCGGGATAAACTGTAGTCTCCTTGGCTAGGACGAGTTCCTTCCATTTCTAAGAAATAAAGTACAGACCAATTTGTTTCTGTGAAAGTTAACAAGGAGTACACTTGTCAGTGAAACAATACCGTTCAACGGTAAATAGCTCCATAACTCCTGAGCTGCCTCGAACGCAGTGTGAATATTTTAAACAACACATTTCGAGTCCATGGGCATATTAGAGGATATGATGTCTATGTCCATTTACAACAGCCTCTTGATATGAAACGTCGTGTCCCAAGAAAAAACCCCAGGGGATTAATAGCTTGTTCTTGCCTAGAGGGCTCGTATTAACCCTTTGAGATCTGCACCTGAGTTATCCTCCCCGGGGTGAGGTAAAATTCCCTTATCACCTCGAAAGGGAAAATATTGAATCCTTAAAAGGAGCCATTGTACAACCCAACATATCACTGTGTCTCCCTACAGTCGGTTCACGATCTCTCAGCCTGACCACGCCAATCGGAGCTATTTCTAGGATGCTTGCATTCGTATGTATTAGCTCATAATATAACTACTAATACAAACAGCGTATACCTTTTCACTTCACAGAGTGGGTTATGTTTTCACTACAACCTCATTAGGGGCGCTAAAACAAACACACACTAAAATCCTGCCGCATTATCGTTTGATAGACAAACTGCTTACCTAAGGATCTGGGTGTACCTTTTTCTCTTTTTGTAATTTAGCTCGTATCCCCCTATCCCCTCCCATTCATCTGCCTATGTTTGAGAAACAGCACTTCTTTGTGTTTTCATTGATCGATCATTGCAATGTACCTGGCAGAATCTTTTAAATTAACCCAGGTAAATGTCTTCAAAGTATTTCCAGAAAAATCATGATACTTGTATTAATAAAATGCTTATAATTAGCCAGGGAATGTTTTATCTGACCCCCCCCCCCCTCCCCCAGAGATTGAGCTACATTTCAAGGATGTCTGAAATTGACTGATAATATAATTGAATCGATATTTTGTACATGGATGCTAATATTTATTTCAGTCTATTGTGTCTATGGGTGAATACCACAATCCAGACCTGATAATTTACATATGGCCCCAATGCTCAATCTTTTAGAAATTATTTCAAGTGCTTTTTAAAAAAACTTGTACAGCATCAGTTAGAAAATATCATAACTGCACGTTCAAAACAGTTTAAAAGGGATTGGGGGAGCATTAAATGGACGATGGCTAGTTGTCCAATAGTTCTGCTGTAAATCATTTTAATTATTAATGATCACTTTCAAATGGGACTGGGTGTATCCTGGCTAAAAATATAGATGCACGCATAATTCCTTACGTGTGTGCGTGTCGCTCTCTCTATCGGCTGGTGATATTTAACTTTATTTCTAAACTTTTAAAAGACAGATCTATTTATGCTGTTTCCAGAGTGTTGGTCAGCTGTTAATATAAATTTCAAGGGATAATCGAATTGCTTTAACGTTATGCTTATTTCCAAGGCAAGTGATGTACATATTTCCAGAACTCTTAGACCTCTTAATTTGTCTCGTTAATTGTACATTTTAGAAAATTGGTACATTATACATGCAATTTTTTTTAGCAGATGTATATACTGGTCCACTTTTATTTTTGCGGTAGGATGTGAACAGAACAACTCGAATCCTATCTCTCTACCACCCACTATTATACCGACAGATTTACTCTACCTACACATTTACTCACAGATACAGACTGGTATATACTACATATATACGTACTCACACCGAAAACACACAAGCAGACTTATGCACATCTACACACACATATACACACTGGAAGAGTTACACACAAATCACAATATACAATTACACGCCTCAAACAGGCATACACACACATTTGGACACTAACGCGCATACACAAAAATACATTCACACATACATAGATTCACATAGATTTCGCAGACTTACATGCGCACAGACTCAACTTTCACAGTTTAAAGATCTCTCATGAACATGCAAACAGACTCATGGTATTTACACACATAGCCACACATCTGTCCATGTCCTTTGACTTAACGAGGAAAACAGAAAACATTTGGCTATTTGCTGGTTTAATGTTTTATTTTCTTCAACAATTACCTTAAAAAATCAAAATATTGTCTTGATTTAATACTGGCTAACAAGGGTGACTTAATTAAGATTAAACCGCCATAACGTAACTAACGACGTCACGATCATTAAAATAACCTGTAGAAAATCGTTCCCTGGTTCTCCTGGAACTAAATTCTAAATGGAGCCTATTTTAATTCCATACAATTAGGGATCTACAATTATAGTCAGTGTAATTCGTTTAACAAAATACTGATCATTAACTGGACGTATTTAATATTATTTGAGCAAATAAATCAATAGCCCGAGCGAAATTTCTGTAAATTATTTGAACGAATGATCCCTCTCGTGTTTATTCTCTTACGTCTCAAACTCCCAGAGATTGACAAATAATCACTGCATTACCGGACCTAGTGTCCATCGCAACTATATCGATATGTACAACATGAGAAGTGTTAATTGGAAACGCTTAAAAGCTTTAATAATTTATGACTGCCTGATTTTTTTGCGTGAAATCTACATTTCCTCTTATGCAATGAGAACTGATTTAATCATTTTAGCTGTTGCATTTCTGTATGTATTTGATTGGAACTCATTGCTGACAGTTCGTAGTGTTTTTAAGAAGTTAAGGTTTTCGAACTTTTAGGGTTTTGGTGAATGGGGGAGGAGAAAGACGGGTTGCTGGTCACATCTGTCTCTGCTCCTGGGCCAGATGCCAGATGAGGTACCTGTTTCATTGTAGTTACATATTATTTTGGCAGCTTAGTTAAACTGCCTTTTTAATTAGCAATTTCAAACCAGAAACTACATGGCTACAAGAAAAAGTAGAGAGCGCAGTCGGAAAAAGGAACAATGTAAAGGAAAGCCACTTATTTTCAGAAAAAAAGTTTTCATTTTACAAATAAACAGTATCAAACATTGAACATGGTTCATTAAATGGAGCCAGTTGAATACACCAGCTATTAAACAAAGAATAATGCCGCCCTACTTGACCCATTCGTGCCAGTGATATAGAGGTGATTCTTGTCGGAGTCGCATTGAACTCTCATATTGTGTTGGGAGCAGAATGAGAGGGGTTTAAATGTGACCAGTTGTATTTTGTTAGTGTAAAAATCATTTCACACAACACTGCAACTATCCCAGCATTTCAACACCGCCGTAGTTATTTACCTACATATTTTTGTCTCGTGGAAGTACTGGTTGAGAAAAAACTAAATACAACTGGGAATAGTAGCACCAGGATGATGGTTTATAGTTACTACAGGAGTTTCTAGGTCCTACTCTTCAAGGTGAAATAATTGGGGTAAAATTACTTGAATAAAATGTATGTTTTGTAAATAAATATGTTTGCCAAACGGCTGAGCGAATCCCTCACCTACACCGATATTTAGAACTCCGTTGAGGTATATGCACTAACACAGAGGTCACTTACGACAGGCGGGAGATATGTTAATGAGATACTCGCCCATTGGCAATGTCCATTTTGCAAAAGGTAAAACCAACTCGGTTTGAATTTTTACATTAATCAGATTTATCAGTCGGTAGGAATGAAACACATATGAAGCTTGTTCGAAATATTGCTTGACCCGATGCTTGAGAATATAATGAGCATCAAACCAAACACGCCCCTTACTTAGCAGTAGATTCATATCTAAATTGATATGAGTCCAAGAATTGGATAAGAGAGACATTCACACTTTTAAAGATTAATCCTTTAATATAAAGCCAATTAATTTCAATTCGTGGTGATCTGTTTTCATATTTATTATGACGGGTTAGACTTTTGCAGGGTCACATTTTTAAAGAATTGATTAGTGTCTAAGAAAGAAATAGAGGGAAAGAAAAAAGAGAAAACACAGAAGGATAAAAGGACAGAGAGGGGGAAAGAGAAACGAGGTGCATTTAAAAAAAGTCACAATCCAACAATAATCACTTGCCAAAAGAGATAAAGGAGAAAACAAGGATAACGATTTCAAATATAATAAAGGATCCAGCCAGCAAGGTACAATCAACTTCAGGTAATACAGAGGACCCGCGATTCCAGGGGGTAAGTTTAAATTATTTCAGTGTAGCAGGAAATACACGAATGCAGTTAATTGCAGATTAAATCATTTTCAAATGTTTGTCCCCCATCTCTTCATTCGGTTTGATGGATTAATCTTTGAGGAGGGACAAACTGGAAGACATAATTGTTTTACGAGTTATAATGTTACTAGTTAAAACGTGACTTGTACATCACGGAGTTCCTTCAGCACTATTCACAGAATTAGAACTTTTTTATTCCCAGTCATTATGATTAATTCTACAGCGTTCCCGCCAGCATTTATTAAACTTGGATTCCGCAACTGACATGAAATAAACAGCAGCAACTAAAAAATAAATTACACAGCGATTGAAACAACAAACAACAAAGATCGACCTTTGACCAACGCGAATCTGACAGCCTGTGAACACGGTCACTTAATGTTTGTAAACGTGGATTCAAATTAAACATATCCACTTTTGGTTGTGATGGGAGGGGGTATTAAAGGCTTCATTCTGCTAAAATGGACCGATTTCACTCTGATCTAACAGCAAACAGGATTGGACTGTTTCAAAGTGAACTTCAACCTGTCAGAAGCGTGTCCCTCCTTCCCCCGCCCCCCATTCACACAATCTATCCAGAATATAAACAGTTTGATATTTTAAGTCAGTTTGAACTAAAAGGGCGTGTTAAAATCGAGTACCGATCCTACTCTCCAAAACTGCACCCATTATTATCACAAATTCAAATTCTCTGTTCTATTAGAAAAATGTAATTCGATTTCGTCTCCAATAATAATTTATTCAGATTTACCATAACGCTGAACAAGAATTTAAAGATGTAGTGGTACCAACATTTTAGTGTAGAGGGAGTAAACATGTATTATCTAATTAAAAAGTTCGGTGTAAGTAGGTATTGATTTACTCTGGAAAATAAGACTGCTGTGAAGGCGATTTACTGGATGTTGGTGTTTATATGGTTAGAATTTACAAACATTAGACTAACGGAAGTTGCAATCTCTCAGCTCTACCCTGGCTGCATTCTATTTTGATTTATGACAAAATGATTCCGTAACATCTAGTCAACATTATTAAGCAAACTAATGTGGGTTAACTGGTATCTTTGGGTAGGCATTTGCGCCAGTTAATAGTTACAGAAATTCGGACACAAATGTTTTCATCGTTTACCCTACCTATACAATTCAGAATTTTATTATTTACATTCAACATAATTCGCCAATTGACTTGTGTTCCAATGGACTATTATTTGAAGAATATATTACATTTTTACGTTGATATTTTTATACCTCCTTAAAAAATATGATCCCGAGAAAAGCTAATTTCCGTGTTATTTTAGACTAGCATGTGATGTTGATGTTCCACCGTCCCAACAAATAGTTAATGCATTGGGGTTTAATCTTAGCGACTTAAAAAAAACTATGAGTGCGATTTGTATTAAAATATTTAAGGTATTTGATTTGTTTCCCAGAATGATTTTAGTGCAAAAGGTACGAATGATTCTGTTGGGTTTAATACACCTAGAACAAATTATACCTTAAATTATGTCGCATAGAGGTCGTGGACGAAATTTTCCCTTTGCAGAAAGATCACAAACAGAATCAATGAGATGGAAAACATATGAAATTGTTTTTTCCGCTCTCTTTTGCACTGGATCAGTTTTGGAAGTTTCCTGTTTATTTTAAAATGCTTTTCTTTTTTTATTTGCCCTTTGCAGAGTGTACATGGCTTGAGACTGTGGAATTAGTGCGTTTAAACCCGCTGGGGTGTGAAGCCCTCCGGTGTTCATTTCCTGCTAGATCCGCCGCAGTTGTCCTTAATTGGCTTCACCGCTGTATAGAATCCGTCTTTTCAAACGAAGGCGAGGGAGTCTCTGCAGTTTCTTCACATTATTTACGTATTATCCTGTTTCTTATAGTAACTCCCATGGTTACGGTGACTGGCCCAATGCAATCACACGTTGCTGAAATGGATATTCTTTACTTCTAATCGGTATCTCGTTGCAAGCGTCAGATCCTGCAGCTGGCAGACCAGGGTGGTAGAATATGTCTGGACTCTGGACTCCTCTAAATGTCACTCCTAAGCCCTCTGGAGTGACATGTCCGACTGTCTGTTGCACATGCTTTTACACCTAATGTTTTCCGCTTATCAAATTATGAAGTTCTACTTATCCAGTCATTGGCAGTGGGTCATGCCTATTTCTCCAGTCATTGGCACTAGGTCCATGACTATTAATCCAGTCATTGGCACAGATTGAATGCCTTTGTCCAGAGGTATGCCTACTTTGCCTGCCAGTTATTGACATAGGCTGTTTCTTTTTCGCATTACTGCATTAACTGAGCTTTTACCATAGATACATTTTAGATTTATTTTCATTTCCACGTTAATTTCCCATTTTTGGGGATATCTTTTATCCTCCCACTCACATGCTTCCAGATGAAGTCAAAGGGACAGTCGTGCTCCCAGTCATTTGCCATTGCAGCTCTGGAATCAGCCAATAGGAGTCGAACAGTGACCAGCCCTTTACTTGCCTTTTACTTTATCTCTTTCCTGTGGAGACATGTGTTGCGTGTTCTCAGACAGGTACAAATAAATAAAAATAAAAACAAAGAGATAAAATCAATTGTGCAATGAAGCAGCAGGCTTCCCTGAAGGGTCAGTGAGAAATGCACGGTGTAGCGCATTACTGAGTCATAGAGAACAGAAAGGTTCGAGATTTGATTCCTCGGCTGGGTTGTGATTTCCCTCACAGTTGAACAGCATGCTGACATTCACTGTCAAGGCTCACACATGAAGATTGGCTAGTTGGATAAGGTATGGGAAGGCTGCCTGGATTCATAGAATATCAACAATTAGCTCCATGAGAAAAGTGGTGGTGTTGGGGGGCATTTTAAAAAACTGAGCAAGAAAAACATAGTAGCAGTTCATTGTTACCTTTACCAGGGCTTTTGGCGACTGAACAAATCCTTGGCATTAACAAATCTCTTGCCATATCTACGGTCCTGTACCTTCCAGGTCTGCAAACCTCCTGCTGTGTTAACCAAACGCCACTTACCCTCCTTTATAGCATAATCGTGAAATTCCAAATCCGTAAAGTTCGTTTCGATAATTAAGGGGTTGAATTTGAGGTCGGAGGCTTCCCGGGCGGATGCCTCTGACCTGCAAATAATCTATGAATTTACCTGATGGTCACGGAGGTTCGGCCATTTGCGCTCCTGGGACTCTACATGTCGACTTGCGTGGAGACCCACATATCCCAGGGGTGCATGCGATTCGCAAATGCCCTGGGATCATGTGGGCTTGCCCAACCAATCAAATAAGGGAATCCCCATACATGCTTATGAAGAATCCGTATGTATGGAACTCCCATAACTATGAAAGAGATCACATAAAAAATACCTCTACACATCAAATATATTTTTTAAATTACATATCTAAAATTAATTAAAATGGCATTTAATTAAATATTTAAAACAAAAATGTAATTTTCTGAAAAATAAATTTACATGTTTCAATGAGGCTAAAAAATAAAGTTACCTTATTGCACAGGGTTTTTAATGTATAAATGATACAATTTTTTTCCTATTTTATAAAACACATACGCTGGTAAAAACAAGCCTTACCTGCATACGCTGAGCAGAAGCTGAGCAAATAGCCCAACTGTCCGCCAGCAAATACCCGTTTCCAGGGGATTCGTTTGGTCTGTCAAAAGAATTCCTGACCGATCGCAAGTTCCGGGTTTTAACGCATGCACAGCGCATGCCTAAACCTGGAACTTGCGTGGCCCCTATGGACACGTGCGCACCTCGTAGGTGCCACAAATTCAGCCCCATTAATTAAGCCTTTCTCATGTCATAATACAGTCTGTACTACATTTTCAAAAAGCCAAAACAAGCCTAAATGTAATCTCCAAATATGTCTAATCTTTTGCTTAACTAGCCCAGGTATGACTGATTCTGCCATTACGCCCTTTGAATCTACCATCTGAAGATATAATCTTCTAATCCTTTCTCACTTATCTTTGCAACATTTCTACACCGAATTAACTGTGCAGATAGCAGTTAACGGATATGATGTAATTGGCATCACAGAGACATGGCTCCAGGGTGACCAAGGCTGGGAACTCAACATCCAGAGGTATTCAACATTTAGGAAAGATAGACAGAAAGGAAAAGGAGGCGGGGTGGCATTGCTGGTTAAAGAGGAAATTAATGCAATAGTAAGGAAGGACATTGGCTTGGATAATGTGGAATCGGTATGGGTGGAGCTACGGAATACCAAAGGGCAGAAAACGCTCGTGGGAGTTGTGTACAGGCCACCAAACAGTAGTAGTGAGGTTGGGGACAGCATCAAACAAGAAATAAGGGATGTGTGCAATAAAGGTACAGCAGTTATCATGGCGACTTTAATTTACATATAGATAGGGCTATCCAAACTGGTAGCAATGCAGTGGAGGAGGATTTCCTGGAGTGTATTAGGGATGGTTTTCTTAACCAATATGTCGAGGAATCAACCAGAGAGCTGGCCATCCTAGGCTGGGTGATGTGTAATGAGAAGGGACTAATTAGCAATCTTGTTGTGCGAAGTACCTTGGGGAAGAGTGACCATAATATGGTAGAATTCTTTATTAAGATGGAGAGTGACACAGTTAATTCAGAAACTAGGGTCCTGAACATAAGGAAAGCTAACTTCGACGGCATGAGGCATGAATTGGCTAGAATAGACTGGCAAATGCTATTTAAACGGTTGATGGTGGATAGGCAATGGCAAACATTTATAGATCACATGGATGAACTTCAACAGTTGTACATCCCTGTCTGGAGTAAAAATAAAACAGGGAAGGTGGCTCAAACGTGGCTAACAAGGGAAATTAAGGATAGTGTTAGATCCAAGGAAGAAGCATATAAATTGGCCAGAAAAAGCAGCAAACGTGAGGACAGGGAGAAATTTAGAATTCTGCAGAGGAGGACAAAGGGTTTAATTAGGAGGGGGAAAATAGAGTACGAGAGGAAGCTTGCGGGAACATAAAAACTGACTGCAAAAGCTTCTATAGATATGTGAAGAGAAAAAGATTAGCGAAGACAAAATAAAAACTGACTGCAAAAGCTTCTATAGATATGTGAAGAGAAAAAGATTAGTGAAGACAAATGTAGGTCCCTTGCAGTCAGACTCAAGTGAATTTATAATGGGGAACAAAGAAATGGCAGACCAGTTGAACAAATACTTTGGTTCTGTGTTCACGAAGGAAGACACAAATAACCTTCCAGATGTACTAGGAGACCGAGGGTCTAGTGAGAAGGAGGAACTGAAGGATATCCTTATTAGGCAGGAAATTGTGTTGGAGAAATTGATAGGAGTGAAGGCCAATAAATCCCCGGGGCCTGATTGTCTGCATCCCAGAGTACTTAAGGAAGTCGCCCGAGAAATAGTGGATGCATTGGTGATCATTTTCCAACAGTCTATCAACTCTGGATCAGTTCCTATGGACTGGAGGGTTGCTAATGTAACACCACTTTTTAAAAAAGGAGGGAGAGAAGGCGGGTAATTATAGACCAGTTAGCCTGACATCAGTAGTGGGGAAAATGTTGGAATCAATTATTAAGGATGAAATAGCAGCGCATTTGGAAAGCAGTGACAGGATCGGTTCAAGTCAGCATGGATTTATGAAAGGGAAATCATGCTTGAAAAATCTTCTGGAATTTTTTGAGGATGTAACTAGTAGAGTGGACAAGGGAGAACCAGTGGATGTGGTGTATTTGGACTTTCAAAAGGCCTTTGATAAGGTCCCACATAAGAGATTGGTGTGCAAAATCAAAGCATATGGTATTGGGGGTAATGTACTGGCGTGATAGAGAACTGGTTGGCAGACAGAAAGCAGAGAGTTGGGATAAATGGGTCCTTTTCGGAATGGGAGACAGTGACTAGTGAAGTGCCGCAGGGCTCATTGCTGGGACCCCAGCTCTTTACAATATACATCAATGATTTAGATGAAGGAATTGAATGTAATATCGCCAAGTTTGCAGATGACACTAAACTGGGTGGCGGTGTGAGCTGTGAGGAGAATGCTAAGAGGCTGCAGGGTGATTTGGACAGGTTAGGTGAGTGGGCAAATGCATGGCAGATGCAGTATAATGTGGATAAATGTGAGGTTATTCACTTCGGTGGCAAAAACACAAAGGCAGAATATTATCTGAATGGCGGCAGATTAGGAAAAGGAGAGGTGCAACGGGACCTGGGTGTCATGGTTCATCACTCATTGAAAGTTGGCATGCAGGTTCAGCAGGTGGTGAAGAAGGCAAGTGGCATGTTGGCCTTCATAGCTAGGAGATTTGAGTATAGGAGCAGGGAGGTCTTACTGCAATTGTACAGGGCCTTGGTGAAGCCTCACCTGGAATATTGTGTTCAGTTTTGGTCTCCTAATCTGAGGAAGGACGTTCTTACTATTGAGGGAGTGCAGCGAAGGTTCACCAGACTGAATCCAGGGATGGCTGGACTGACATATGAGGAGAGACTGGATCAACTGGGACTTTATACACTGGAGTTTAGAAGGATGAGAGGGGATCTCATAGAAGCGTAGAAGATTCTGATGGGATGGGACAGGTTAGATGTGGGAAGAATGTTCCTGATGTTGGGGAAGTCCAGAAGCAGGGGACACAGTCTTAGGATACGGGGTAGGCCATTTAGGACTGAGATGAGGAGAAACTTCTTCACTCAGAGAGTTGATAACCTGTGGAATTCCCTGCCGCAGAGAGTTGTTGATGCCAGTTCGTTGGATATATTCAAGAAGGAGCTAGATATGGCCCTTACGGCTAAAGGGATCAAGGGGTATGGAGACAAGGGGTACTGAGGTAAATGATCAGCCATGATCTTATTGAATGGTGGTGCAGGCTTGAAGGGCCGAATGGCCTACTCCTGCACCTATTTTCTTATTCTCTTGTTTCCTTTTCTTATAATACTTCTTTTCCATTTTGGTTTTGAAATGTCATAGCCTCAGAATTGTGGCTGACAAAATTGGATGATATGAAGGCCCCACTATATTAACATTCTATCTAGCTTATGCAGGGGTGCGTTAACTCAATCCACCATTACCTAACCAGTTATTATAGTGAATCACAGACAGCATCATGTGAAATTAGAAGAGAGAACTGTCCTTAACGAAGTTGAAGTGCTTTTGCAGAGAGCCGGCACAGGCTCAACAGGCCGAATGGTCTCCTTCTGTGCTGTAACCATTCTTTGATTCTATGTTTCTTAAATAAGCACATCATTTGGTTTTATACAAGTACTGCACACTTAGGACAATAGTCTTAGAGTGCACATTTCACAATATTTGCAAGTAAATGCAATGGCAGCCATACATAGTTTTACAGTTATACAAGCAGAGAACCGCAAAACATTTGTGGTCAAATTAATATCTTTATTGCAACAGTACTTGTTTAGACTGTTGTCATCTTCGTCTATAGAATCAATGCAGATGTCCTCCCTCCCTCCCCTCTCTCTCGCCTTCCCTATTTCCCTCTCTCTCTCCCTGCCTCTCTCCCCCTCCCTCCTCTCCCGCTCTCCCTCCCACCCTCCCCCCCTCACCCCCTCTCCCTCCCACCCTCTCTTTCCCTCCCATCCTATCTCTCCCTCCTACACTCTTCCTCAGTCCCTCCCTCCCATGCTCTGCCTCCCTCTCTCCAACCCGTTCCCCTCTCCCTCCCCCTCTTTCCCACCCTCCCCCTCTCTCTCTCCCCTCCCTCTCCCTTCCCCCTCCCACCCTCTCTCCCACCTCCCTCCCTCCCTCTCTCCCTCCCCCTCACTCTCTCTCTCTCTCACCACTCCGCCATATGCTCCTCTCGGATTCGCAGCAATGCCCAGGGAGGCCCCGCCCTCCTGTGCCCGCGCCCATTGGCCCCGCCGCATCCACTGCCGCACCATTGCTCCCCGCCCTGATTGTTTGCGAGCACGGTCGATGCAACTGTCACTCAGTCCAGACCACGTGCTCACAGAACCCGGTTACACCCCCACCCCAGGACAGATGAAAACTGACTATTATTATTATATATACTTTAGGACAAGGGGTGCTTGGTGACAGGGCTGAAGTCCTCTCTGGTCATGAGGTGCTAGAGGCTTGCACGATGCAGTATGAGGTGCTGCAATAGGCTTCAAAAATAACAGATCCCTGTTGGCAATCTGGATATTGTCTCCTCAGTTGGTAGCCTTGGGGTTAGTCAAATTTTGGGGGCTTGGGTGGGTGCGAGACTGGCCCACAGAAAAGATTCTAGTGTTTCTCCAGCGCAATGCATAACTTGTACATTATTCACCTCAAATGGCTGATGTCTCACATGTTTGTTGTAGGGGATGCTGAATTGAACCACAACATGGGATACATCTACTTGTTGCCAGAAGTGAGATCTGTGCAAACCTACAAGTGGTTTGGATTCCTTGCCCTGCTGGTAGCAGATACAGTATGCATAGCTCGGGGTCAGAGGGTTGGTCAGGCCTGTCATTCCTTCTGAAGATTCTGAGTTATCCTTTTGTCACTCTGCTACATATAGAGGTACATGAGAACCAGTCTCAGTATCTCTTTCCTGTCTTCCCGAGAGCAGATGTCTAACATTACATTCCCAGAAACCATATAGTTTTCTTTGTGCTGTCAGATGCAGAGGCGAGTAAAGGACTGAGGTTCACCCATGGACTGACTCTGTGTTGTAGAGAGTCACCTCAAATGGGGTTGGTTTGAATTGGATTTTACAGATCACAGTGGATGAAATGGTAGCCTCAGAGTTGGCAAAGTAGGATTTTTGGGTAATATGAAATTTGTCAGCCAGTTGCTAGAAAGCTATGTTCCAGCTCTGCTGGATCAGTT
This sequence comes from Pristiophorus japonicus, assembly GCF_044704955.1. Classification (NCBI taxonomy): domain Eukaryota; kingdom Metazoa; phylum Chordata; class Chondrichthyes; family Pristiophoridae; genus Pristiophorus; species Pristiophorus japonicus. Next base: position 101,532,617 of record NC_091994.1, read on the forward strand.
TGTCCAACCAATGATGTCCATCTCATGCCACACCTTGAAGTTAGAGAAATCCTCCAGTAGGTTTTTGCTTTGCCATGGTGGCAGAAAGTCAACCTTTGGTAATGGTACAGGCCTCCCTCCAGATGGCCATGGTCAGGTGTACAATTGCATGCTTTGTGCACCCATTGATTATTTATGAGATAGGAGTGATCGGGTGCCACTTGCCTCCATGTGAAGACAGAGTCTTTGGGGTGAGGCCTGTTCTAGGCAGTGGTGTCCTAGTATTGCGTTGCCAAGTAGTAACACAAAGTCTGGGAGACTCAGTTCACCTTCTACTTTGGGGAGTTGGAGTTATCTCAGGTGTCATCTTGGCCACCATTTTGTCATGGGAAAGGTGGTAATTTGCTTTTTGAGGTCCTGAAACAGCTGAGCCAAAATGCAGATTGAGAATATCTGGAACGTGCATAGGGCAACACCTTCAGAAGAAAAAAAAGAGCTAAATAATTTAAGCTGCAATGATCCAGGATTCTCATCCTCATTCTCAACTCACCAACTAATCCAGAGAAGTAGAGGAGTTTTATATATTAACTTGACCATTATTGAACATTGGTTTACCAAGTTCCCACTGCAATCCCTGGCCCCAGAAAGGCAGCAGATGACATCATTACTGCAGCAGCACAGAGCGCATAGGAGCTGCAGTATGTGAAATGCAAATGCGTAGCGACAATGAATTAACTTTGCTTTATATGATTATGCTTTTGTTTTTGAAGCAGATGAAGAAAAAAATCCAAAATTAAGACAAATTCTCAGCATTCAGATCTATCTACATTAGGTTGGACTGTTGATACGGATTCTTTCCCCTCAATCTGTTTCAGCGAATACACTGACTCGAACACTTTAAAGTTTAGTTCAGAATAACTATATTCAGGCTTCATCGATGAAGTCTTGCTCTGATAAAGGGGCACCGACTCCATGAGTATGTAGAATCCACCAGTGCAAGCAAAAATCATTACAAAAACAAGACAATTATACAGTTCATGATCGGTACAACCCCTTTTCATTGTCCTATCACATCAACTACCGTGGCATAGATACAAGCTAAATTAGTCATTTACACAGTGAAGTAAGCAATGTCCCTAATCATGAGTGACGATTAAGTCATCTCCAGCTTATCTTTGTTTTGCAGGCAAGGAATGCACAGTTCTGCTTCTCTGGGTATTCCTACAGTTTGGCCCCTACATCTGTTGCTACATTCCCATTATTATCAGACGGTTCCTCAAGGCTGTTTCACAAAAACAAGTTACTCATTGTTCTCCCCTATAGTGAGATCTGAAGAGTCGGCGATAACCATGAGTGGCCATTTTAAAAAGAGTTAATACATTTGAAATTAGTACGGATAATACATATAAAGTTTGTAGCTACATTGATACAGATTCTCATTCCCCCCTTTTATCATTTTATGATAACTCAGTAGCTTAATCCAGGAGTATGGCATTTAATCTTTCACATTCTTGCTCCACGCGATCATAATCCTTATTTCCAGTAGAGTCTCCATTCCCCTTGGTCAGAAACATCATCTGCGGGGTGCCTATGTTATTAAGGGAGTCTCCCATTTTGGCGAGGAGACATTTTACATAAGGGTTAAACATATAAAGATACAAAGGATTCCAATGCCTAGGTACGTTGCCATGTTGACCCCACAATCGTACCAGCCACCAAAACCCCATTGGCTCCAATAATCCGTTTTCTTTAATTTCTCAACTTCCTTTCGGATGTACCCCACCAAGTCATTTATTTCCTCAGAGTTGTCAGGGATATAGGTGCAGCACTCAGATCCTATCAGGGCACATGTCCCCCCTTTTTCAGCTAACAAATAGTCTAGAGCCATTCTATTTTGCAGGGCCACTCTACGGATGGCTACCATTTCAGCGTTAAGTTCACTCATGGCCTCAGCGGTGTCGTTGGCCACTTTTTCCAGAATGGAGGCAACTAGTCTTGTTTCCTTGATTGCCCTAGCTGTGCCATACCCAGGGAATAGGATAGCAAAGAATCGCTCGGTTTCCGTTATCGCTCGTTTGGGTCGGTAATGGTGATGGTCTGCTAGCGAGGGCAAGTGATGGATATATGGTACCACATATCCCAAGTAGCAGGATCCCACCCAATTCTGTGGGAGCCAGGGGTAGGCTTTATGGCCGCATATAAAATAGGTACCATTGTATGGGGAATGGCGGTCACCCCCTATCGTTACCCATCCCTGGTTGAAGTTCTGGCCCAGATTGGTTTTGTTTGTGAATTTCAGAAAGCTCTGCACGCTCCCTTTGGTCATATTTACGTTTTGGTTACACATACTATTTCCCATTCCCTGCCCTCCGGTCTGATTTTTGATTCAGCACACTGATCCCTGGGGCCTTCCTACCCCCGAAGTGTTAGTAAGGACCAGGAATGGGGGATTCAAGGTCTGATTATACAGGGGCTGGTACCACTCCAGAAAGGTGTTTAACCCATACCCTGCCGAGTGCCATTCAGCCTTTGGGGAGCTTACGCCCACCCCTAGACTATTGGTCCTATCCTTGGTTGTGCGGTTCTGGCAGAAGAACCACTCTGCCATTTCGGAATCACTGAGAGGAACCGGTCTCAAGGGATTTCCCCTTTTGAGTGAGTGGGTACATGTGCACATATCCAACAGCTAGAGATGTTAGCTTCCTTGGCGTAACTATATGCCATGTACAAGAACGTATTCACATGTAGCTCCACATTGCAGAGGGGTAGGGTCAGACCCACAAGGATAATTAGTCCGAACATTTTGCTGAGTTCAAGAGTTCGATTTTTTTTTTCCTCTTTAGTCTATTGTCAGTACAAATGCTCGTCTATCATGCCGGGCGGGGATCCAAACTATCTTCCTCGGGATTCACTCTGCCAATCGGAATGCCTCGAAGAAGGTCCTTATTCAGAGTGATGCAGGTGAACCCAGGCGCTTCTTCCTTCGACCTTGGCGGCAGTGGGGGGTAATGAGTAGCACCTGGAAAGGCCCCTCCCATCGAGGCTCCAATCCCTTCCGAATCCATTTCTTAATCAGGACATACTTTCCTGGTGCCACGAGAGACGATTCAGGTAAGACTGGGAGGTCGAGGTGAGCATCTCGGACCTGGTTGTGGGCTATTCGCAGAGCCTGAGTCAAGGCAAGAATATAGATAGTCATTTCCTCAGTCATATGGTGGAATTGGACAGTGGAGGGGACATTCTGATTCCATGGGGTCCTAAGGGGCCTACCATAAATGACCTCAGCGGGGGTCAGTCTAGCATTACCGCGGGGGTAGTTCGGATCTGGAATAGGGCTATGGGAAGGAGTTTGAGCCAATTGAGTCCGGTTGACGCTACCAGTTTCGCAAGCTTGGTTTTAAGAGTTTGATTAGCACGCTCAACTAGTCCCGCAGCTTGGGGTCGGTAGGCACAATGCAGCTGCTGGTTAATGCGCATCTGGGAACAGAATTCCTTGTTAACTTGGCCAATAAAGTGAGGGCCATTATCGGAACTCAGTCAAGCTGGGATACCATATCTAGGAACAATTTCCCTCATTAACACCTTAACAACAGTTTGAGCCTTATTATCCAGAGTAGGGTAAGCCTCGATCCATTTGCTAAACACATCTACTATTACTAAAACATATTTGTAACACTGAACCTTTTGCAACTCAATGTAGTCCAACTGCAAGGTCTCAAAGGGACCTTCTGGTAGGGGCGTCCTACCCCAATCACAGGGACTCCTTTCCCCGGATTATGCTGTTGGCAAACAAGGCAGCGACTACTGATATTCTGGGCCAGCGCCTGGAGTCTAGGGTGCCACCAAGTGGCCAAAAGCGTGTCACTTGTTGTCCTTGCTCCACAATGAGTAGCAAAGTGCATACATTCAATAACCCATAGGGCCAACTCGTCAGACATGCAAGTCTGTTCCGCGGGAGTGGTCCAGAGTTTAAAAACATTGTCATAAGTACATGCATAATCTTTCCACAATAGTTTATCTTTTTCAGGAGCGTCCTCCTGTGCTTTAATGACATCTTGGATGGTTGGCATTGATTTTTCCGAGGCTGACTTATCCTTTGCAGGGTTTTTAGTCTGACTCATCATTTTAGGCGCCACCATCTGTTGTCCGCGAGAGGCCTGCTTGGCCTCTTCGTCAGCACAGCGGTTCCCTATATCAACCGGGGACTTTCCGGTAGTGTGGGCAGTGCATTTAACCACGGCAATATGCTTGGGGAGCATGAGGGCCTGCAACAAGTCTGATACTAGTTGCCTATGGGATATCTCGTTTCCGTTTGAGGTCAGGAATCCCCTATTTTTCCACAGTTGCTCAAAGTCATGGGCTACCCCAAAGGCATACCTACAGTCGGTATCGATATTGACCTTGAGGTCCTTTGCTAGAATACAGGCTCGAGTGAGGGCGAACACTTCAGCCTGTTGGGCGGAATAGGCAGTCTCAAAGGCGGCAGATTCTAGGACCCGATTCTCCTGGTTTACTATAGCATATCCCGAAATTCGCCCACCCTCCGGGTCAATGGAAGAGCTTCCGTCAACATACATAATACAGTCGGGGTCCTCCATTGGTGCATCAACTAAATCTTCCCTAACAGAGGTACTCCCTTGGATCAATGACAGGCAGTCGTGGCTTGGTTGCTCTTCGGCTTGGGGTGGTTCGGTAAGGAAACAGGCTGGATTAATAGCCGTGCAGTGCCTAAATGTTAATAGGTAAATCTCATATCGACTTTGTCTGGCCATAGTAAGATGCTGGGTCTGTAGTTGGCCCAGAAGTGCGGCCACAGAGCGAGAGGTATACACAACAATATCTTGCTGGAGGGTCAGGTTGGCAGCGGATTGGAGACTGTTATATATAGCAGTCAAAATTTGGGTACACACAGGGTGTCCCAAAGCAACAGGGTCTATTTTGGAAGAATAGTAGGCAACAGGCCGATGCTTATCTCATGTTTCTGAGTTAGGACAGCGGTAGCACAGTCTTTCAGGATTGTACAATACAGCTGGAATGGCCGGTCATATAAAGGTCGGCCCAAGGCTGGGGCCTGTAGCAGAGCCGTCTTTAATTCCTTAAAGGTTTGGATGTCTGCGGCTTCTATTTCAAATATGCCTTCCTTAGTGGTGTAGGGGGTGAGGTGTTTAGTCATCAGGGCAACGTTAGGTATCCAGGATCTACAGTAATTGATCATTCCCAACCATTGTTGCATCTGTTTGGCGGTACGAGGGACCGGAAATTGGCAGATGGGTTCAACTCGGCTAGCCTCCAGGGCTCGATGGTCCCTGACAGAATAATCCCAAGAAATTTAACTTGGGACTGGCCAATCTTGACCTTCGATGGGGAGACTATGTATCCCAGGGAGGACAAGTGATTCAGCAACTGGTTGGAATCCTCCCGATTGCTTGGTTCGTCTGCGCTAGCTACCAATAAATCGTCCACATATTGGATCAAGGTAGATCCTTTAGTCAGAGTCAGAGACTGTAGTTGCTCCTGCAGACATCTTGAAAATAGTGTTGGAGAGTGAATGAATCCTTGAGGTAGCCTGGTTCATGTGTACTGCTGTCCTTGGGAGGTAAAGGCAAAGAGATACGGACTCGTCTGGGCCAATGGCAAGGCAAAGAAGGCGTGTTGAAGGTCCACCATTGCAAAGACCTTGGCGTTTGCCGGGATCAACGACAGTATTTGTGCTGGGTTGGGAACCAGGGCGTGTAGGGGCTGGACGATGGCATTAATGGCTCAAAGGTCCTGGACCAGGCGGAACTGGTTTGGTTTGCCTGGCTTAGGGACTGCCAAAATCGGTGTATTACACGGGGAGTGACATTGAACCAAAATCCCCTGTTCCACGAGGCCCTTGATCAATTTATGAATACTCGGTATTGCCTGTGGTTTCAGTGGGTACTGACGAATGGAGGACAAATCCACATCACCCTGTACTAGGATCTCGATTGGGTCGATAGGAGTATAACCCACTTGGGTGGAGTATTTCGCCCACACGTGGAGGTCCACATAGTCAGGTACATTGGTGCTGGTATGGTGGTGTAGTGTCAGGACCTTCTTGGGGTTCCTGTGAAACTGGACCATCCGGCCATGTCCCACAATCTGCAAGTCTGGACTAGTAGGGTCGGCCTCGTCTATCGCTTGACGTACCATGATTCCTAAATCTTTAGCATGGTGGGGAGGTAATACTTCACGAGTGACATGCGGTGCTACGGTCAGAGGCTGTCTCCACAGGGTCATATACATCTCAACGAAATCTGCTTTGCCCTCCGGACCAGTCACTGTGGCTCGCGGCTGGATCTCCCATTTCTCCCCCTCGTGATCCCGTTAAAAGTCTTGGAGTTTCTGGTTAGTACCACTAGGGTCGTATGCCAAGGTCACATGATAAGGCGCTTGAGGCAAGTCTAGGGACCACCATTGAGGAGTCCGAGTGGTGTAACATTGCCGTTTGAAAGTCCCAGGTCTTACAATAATACCTTCGTCTCCGCATTCTAGATGGAGCTGGAATTTACAGAGAAGGTCCCTAGCCATCAAGTTACAGTCCAGATTGGTTGTAATGACAAATCGATGATCCACAGATTCTTCCTTGTAAACTACTTTAACTGGTTCAGACACAGGGAATGTAGAGACTTGTCCCAGGAACCCCGACAGTCCCTGAGTCTCGCTAGAGGTAGGGAGTTTAAGCTTCAACTGTACAGAGGACATGGAGGCTCCTGTATCTATTAGAAAGGGTTGCCACTCATTTTTAATCTTTAATGATATCATCGGCTCCTCGTCCGATGAGGGTCCCTGTACAATCAAGCTACGTAGTCAATACTGATGTTGGGGTTGCGGTTGGGCGAAAGGGTTTGTCTGGAAGAAGTTAGTGTAGGATCCCCGTCCTCTTCCCCCTTGCCATCCTCATATCCCTCCCTGTTGTCTTCTTTCTGGTCGGCGGGAGAGACACTCTCTGCTGCAATGTCCCTCTTGTCCACAATTAAAGCATGCTCCCTGATTCAGTCTGCCTCCCTTTGCCATGCCTGGTCGGGGACAATCGGGCGGTCCGTAATTTGGACCATTTGGATGTTCAATATAGCCACAGCCCTGATTATCCACCCAGCCCGGCACACAATACTGAGGCTCCATCAGGTATCCTGTAGGGTTGGGTTTTGGTCCTGCAACCTGGGGGAACTCCTCCTTCTTAGTTACAAATTCGGTTTTGACTCTAGTTGGGGGCGCATTACCTCCTTCTCCCTTTCTTTCTTGCCAATAATACTTCACTGCTCTTTCCATTTGGGCCTTACTATTATCTGCCCAATTCATATTATTGGGCCGGATGGCGTGAGCGATCGAATGAGGCAAGCACTGGAGCAGAATAGCGCAGAATTGAGGTGAATTTCATCCTGCCCGGAAGGCCTTATCTCCCGACTGGCCTCCATAAATTTCAACAAATCTTTCCAGGAATTCATCTGCATTCTCATCTCGCTTAGGCTTTGTCTCTAAAACATTTGCCATGCTAGTAGGCTCCTGAAGGGTAGTATCCAGCACAGCGAAAATGGCTCCTTGACGGGCTCCGTCATTGTTATGCTGCGCTTGTAAGGCTGCATGGTCGGCAACATTTAAATGAGTCAGGAACCGGGCATGCTTAATCGGGCTCAGGGTTTGATGGACAAGGGACCATAGATCCCTAGAATCGGCGTTATAGATGGCTATCGTGCTGCGGAGAAAGTCCACGAACTTGACAGGTTCCCTTTTCTGGTCCGGCATTCCGGTCAATATGGCCATAATCTCGTTGGGCTTCCAAGGCATGTATACTTGAGTCGTCGGGTTAGCGACAGCAGCGGCAGGATCAGGGTTCGGCATGTCTCTTTCCGGGAACTGTCATAGGGGCCTTTTTTGTTGGTTGGCACAATCAGTGTCAGACTCAGATCCGAGTCTGATAGGGAAAGGGAGCCCAAGTCGGAGTCACTTGAGCTCTCAGAATCGGGGTGACGGGCTGAGCCCTGGAAGGCGCGCAACTGTAGCGATGGTTTTCATCTAGCTCCATGTTTCGGCGTCTCCCTAGCGGCCGGAGTGAGGGACTTCTTATCCTTCTGTTTATTTGCGACCTGGTCCGTGTAGCGACTGGGTCCACAAAAGTCAGAGGAGTCCAGGTAGGATCTGACTGCAAGGTCGGACCTAAATTAACAAAGGGCGCGGCGGGAGTCGAAACGCTAGGTTGGAGACCTGCCAGCGTAAAGGGTTGTTGGGGGACAGGGACAAGTCCGGGCGAGGTAGTCGAGACTGATACTAATACAGGGTGTGCAGCTGACAGAGGGAAGACTGTAGGAACCGTCTGGGGACCCACTAGTGTTACGTTTGATGGTGTATCAACAGGCACCGGTGGCGGCGAGGGTGATGGTAGAGCTGAGGGCAGAACGTGATCTAAGGCTTGGGGATTTACGGCTGGTGGAACATTGCCTGTAGCCGTCGGAATGGCCGGGTATATTCGATTATACGATGGAGGTTCAACGGGACCGTGGGGCACCGGAGCAGTGGGACATCGCGTGAGCGGCCACTCTTCTATCTCATCGTCCGTCTCAGTCAATGCAAGGCCAACCATCTGACTATGTAGTCTATCAATACCCTTTTCAGAGGTCCGAGTGGAGCTCTTGGTACGTTTTTCGTGCGTGCACTCTTTCTTTAATACATCTAGGGGTTTAACATGTCCTCCTTCTATTAATGAGAATCCTAACTTAGTGGCATTTTCCTGCCAACTTGACAGAAGTGATTCATCTTTTAGTTTTTGACAATATTGTCTCCATGGGACAATTAAGCTTTTATCCCTTTTTCTTCGTCCCTTTTTCAAAAATAATTCCTGTGCCCTTTTTGCCACCTCTACACTCATAGTGCCTCCTAGGGGCCATTGATCATCTCCTAATAATTTGTTCAAGGCTCCAGATAACTGTCTAAATTGCTCAGACTTCTCAGGGAAATCTTCGCATAACTTCTGTAGCGGGCTGCCCGCATCCATAGTACTGTCTAAGTGATTGCCCATTCTCGCGTCGCCCCGTGGTAAAAAGGTAGTTTATCTTATCCAGAGCCTAGGCGGGCCAAGTGACATACAAGGTCGACACCATACCTGGCATAAGTACAAGTTAACTTTACACAATCCCTCTCGCGTCGCCCTGCGGTAATCATATCCCGGTTAGTCCGTTTAAGTCCAATCAGCGCCAAGATGGGCCAAGTGATATACAAGGTCGACGTCGTACCTGACTTGGACACTTATTTCCTAAGTTTAAAAGGTATTCGCCAGATTGACCTGGATCTCGTTCAGATGCTACCTGAGAACCAGCGAGCAGCAAAACTTTCTTCGGACTTTTGGACTGGAGGAAACCGAGGTGGTATTTAAAAGGTACTTACTCTGGTGGCCATTTTCCTCCCGTCTTGTCCGAGGCTAGTCCGGCTCTTAGTTCGCAACTTCCTGGCGGTCGTCCGTTGAGATCCCAAATGTTGATACGGATTCTTTTCCCTCAATCTGTTTCAGCGAATACACTGACTCGAACACTTTAAAGTTTAGTTCAGACTAACTATATTCAGGCTTCATCGATGAAGTCTTGCTCTGATAAAGGAGCACCGACTCCATGAGTATGTAGAATCCACCAGAGCAAGCAAAAATCATTACAAAAACAAGACAATTATACAGTTCATGATCGGTACAACCCCTTTTCATTGTCCTATCACATCAACTACCGTGGCATAGATACAAGCTAAATTAGTCATTTACACAGTGAAGTAAGCAATGTCCCTAATCATGAGTGAAGATTAAGTCATCTCCAACTTATCTTTGTTTTGCAGGCAAGGAATGCACAGTTCTGCTTCTCTGGGTATTCCTACAGTTTGGCCCCTACATCTGTTGCTACATTCCCATTATTATCAGACGGTTCCTCAAGGTTGATTCACAAAAACAAGTTACTCATTGTTCTCCCCTATAGTGAGATCTGAAGAGTCAGCGATAACTATGAGCAGCCATTTTAGAAAGAGTTATTACATTTGAAATTAGTACGGATAATACATATAAAGTTAGTAGCTACATTGATACAGATTCTCAGAGCCAAGCAATAAACAATGATGATAGCAGAACTGAGAGGATTATATGTACCAGAGAAGGCTGAACAGGCTGGGGTTCTTTTCTCTTGAAAAGAGAATGTTGAGCGATGACCTGATAGAGGTCTTTAAGATTATTAGAGGGTTTGATAGGGAAGACATAGAGAAAATGTTCCCATTTGTGGGGAAGTTCAAAAGTAGAGGTCATAAGTATAAGATTGTCAATAGGGAATTCAGAAGAAACATCATCACACAAAGAGTGGTAAGAATGTGGAACGCGCTACCACAAGGAATAGTTGAGGCGAATAGCATAGATGCATTTATGGGGAAGCTAGACAAGCACATGAGAGAGAAAGGAATAGAAGGATATTGGGTTAGATGAAGTGGGGTGGGAGAAACTTGTGTGGAGCATAAAAAGCCAGCATAGACCAGTTGGGCCAAATTATCTGTTCCTGTGTTGTAGACTATGTAACTCTATGTAACAATTAGGTATAAATTGGTCCAATTTCACAGTGCTATGTCCTGCACTCCAAAGATGTTTGACATACGTCTGATCCCATATTGGGTTGGGTGATTTTTTTAGGCGTCTTTGGCGGTTGTCTAAAACGGGTGTTAGGACCCTTGCATTTGTTAATGAGGGGCCTAACACCTGTTTTAAGATGCTTTTGCCCTGAGTGGAGCAGGCCAATTTGGTAAGAGAAGGTACTGCACCGCAGGCAGTGTCCATGGAAACGTACTTCAGCAAGAGTAAACACCTTCAGGAGAGGGGACAGAAAATTGGAAGAATAAAACTGTAGGAATTTCCTACTTTAAAATTGACACAGTAAATTGATCCTCTGTCAGCAGGTCATTAGATAATAAAGCAAGGTGATAACTAGCACCAGTTCTGGACATAAAGAGACTTACAAAGGTGTCTTTTATGTGGGTTTAATTAAATAAATGCAAGGAGAGGGCTGGACACATCAGATACTAAGGTGCAATCAAGAACCTGAGCTCTTTGTTGCACCCAGTGTGTAAGACTAACTAAGAGAATAAAAAACATTGTTTGCCAATACAGGGCATATGACTTCATGGAATAAATTCTAACATAATATCCCACAGTGACGTTTGACTGTTACTCCAGTGTTAATTTCTTTCCCACCTGAAGAATATTATGTGGTAGTACATCCCTATAAAGAATATAAAGTATTGAATGAAAAATGTGTGTGTGGGCAAGATGTCCACCAACTTTCTGACCTACAGATCTAACAGAAGGATTGAAAGAAAAGATATGCGATAGAGTCTCCACTTTGCGCATAATCTGGCCACAAATTGCACTGATTTTCTGAAGTGAAGCTATGGTTCAATTTTCCACTCAAACTTATTTGCATAATCACAAACGTAAAGGGGGAAAAATTCGATCACGCCTCTGTTGTGGCGTTAATCCAGGTGGAGCGGTACTTTTAGCGGCTTGAAAAAATTTGTGCCTCCCACCCAGAAATTCATCAGAATTGGTCGAAGAGCTGACAGGGGCGATAAATCAGCCATTGCACACCAGAGCTCTGGGGGACGATAACAAATGTTTGGTTAGTACATTTTGTGGGCCCATTGCACATGCGCGGAACTCCAAATCAGATCCTGGGAAAAGCCAAGTCTTAAAGGTACGACATAGTAATGCACCCATTAAAGTTTTCAAAATCACTTGTTTTCAACCTGTACTGTTATGTCTGTCTGCCGCTGCAAACTCGGAGGCTCATGCACCATGCTCTGTGTAAATGTTGCACTGACTGTGACCGCCGAGGGAAGTGCTTCCTCATCCCTTTAAGTAGCCATCAGTTAATGACTCTGAAAGCCTGTTGCCAGACATTGTTATTGGTGGGCGCTCAATGAGGCTCATACACCGAATTTAGCGACCAGGGCGCAAGCATGCGCGTTACACCAGGAATATGTCATGATTGGAGTGATCGTCAGAAACCAGGTGCTGGCAGTTTGCGCCCCCGGTGAGCCTCGAATAAATACTCCGTCAGGGCGATAAAAGTTGTGCATCCAGTTGCTAAGCTCTAATGTTCGCATTAACACCCCCTCTGGCCATTAACGGAGGCTATAGATAACTGAAAATCCAGCCCGTTATCTTCCATGAACAATTGCAATCGGGCATTGTTTTAGAATGTAATTGTTTATTTTTTTCCCCTTGCATTAAAAATATTCCTTGATGTATTTAAGAGTGGTAACTTGAGCAGTTTTATCAATACAGCTAAAATTGGGTTTAATCACAAAAACTAAGCATTTTTAATAATACTGTCGAGTCCACCACCTGTGAATGACCTGATTTTAAATAATTGAAAATGACTTAAAAAAACTATACAGAACTATTTAATAGTTTCATTGGTGTACGCTAGTCAGTCCCTTAATAAATTAAATACCTTTTAATATTTAAAAATGTTTAAAATGTGCCTACTGGTGCTTTAGCGCCTAAAAAAGCGCCCAATCTTAATAGCCTCATCGAAGGGTTGCAAACAGGCGCAATTGTCAGAAACGCAGCATGCTCATTAACTTGATCTGGGGCGTGGTCAGTTTTGTGGGCAGGGCTGTCTTCCAGCTTGATATTTTTTAAACCAGCATAAAAGATTGTGGAAACTCGATTTGCACCAAACGTAACTTGCACTTGAAATTCCTCCATCTCTTATGCTGGTTTGGTTGATTTTGGGCAAATTGTATTAACCTAGTGGAAGCTCTATCCCCTTAAGATACAAATATTAGTAATATTCTGCATGACTTTGCATAGATTTGATCTGAAATTAGCTGACCCGGAACAGAAGCATATTACATTGTGAGATTAGTAATGCATTTATCATAGTTACTGGGATTTGAGAAAATATATTCTTGACAATTGATGTGCAGTGGAATCAAAGTAATATTTGAAACTGTATCTCTCTTAGGTTGTTACCAATGGAGACCTTGTGTGCAAGCAGCCAAATCTCATCCCAGACCTCATCTTCATTGGAATTATCTAAATCCTTCTTCCAGATGATCCAACACTATTACAGATATCTATGGTCATGGATATAAATAAAGCTTATTCCTCAGAGACTAATTCCGCCTGGACTTATTTCTTATCAAATAAACTATGCAAAAGAAATGAGGATTGTTAAAACAGTCAAAAAATCCCACAAGGTGATGTGTGATTATCACAAATATAAAGCAGTGAATGAGTAAAGGCCACTTAGATTTTCAAGCCTTCTCACAAACAATTTGTTCTTGAGAAACATATCAATGCACTTGCCTTTCTTCTCAGATATTTATTACAGCCCATGTTTGAAAGTGCCACTTTAAGAACCATAGAATAGGAAAAGGTTATTAGGCCATCTCTTTTTAGAGATAAACTTCTCCTACCTCCTTTTCATCCTATCCTAATCAAGGCTGACACTTCAGTGCAGTACTGATGGAGGTGCCATCTTTTGAAAGAGGCAGTAATTAAGGTTCCATCTGCCCTCAGATGGACCTAAAGGATCCCATGGTACTATTGGAAGAGCAGGCTGTTCTTCCGGTGTTCTGGACAATATTTATCCCTCAACCGACACCACCAAAAACTGATTATCTGCTGATTTATCTCATTGCTGTTTGTGGGATCTTGCTGTGCATAAATTGACTGCTGCATTTCCTTATATTACAACCGTGATTACACTTCAAAGTACCTCATGGCTATGAAGTGCTTTGGGACATCCTGGTGACATGAAAGGTGTTATTTAAATGCAAGTTATTTCCTTTTTTTCTCCAGAAATGCATCTAATGACCTAATTAACTGTTCACCTAGATGCCTTTCCTGTATCACAAGACTGTTACCCTTTCAGTGGAAAAACATTCTGCTCAACATTCCTTTTTACATCTAACTTTAGCATAGTGAAAAATAGGCCTGGATCTGCTTTGTCAATCCTTTTCATAATGTTAAATTTATTGACCTATTAATTTGTGTGTATACTTTAACATCGCTAGTTATTTTGGGGCTACCCATTTTGAATGTCAGAGTTGTAACAGTCTATGTGGTTTTCTTTCAACAAATTCTGCTACTCAATGTGTGAAAGTCTTTTGGATTGAGCTCTATAATTGTGGAAGACATGTAAGCCTTGGTTTTAACTCCCCCCACCTTGCGGAAATTAGATGGGGCAGTTAAAATGAACTTACCAACTCCTTTCCTGCCCCAATCTTGCCAACTGCAATTTTAAATTGCAGATGGCAAGGGCACCTGCCCCAATCCAGCAGGGTCCTCTTTAAATATACAGATTGGGCCCCAATGATGCCATTTTAACCTGAGTCCTGAGCGAAGGAGCAGTGGTGGCTTCCCTGCCAGAACCACAGAAATCCATCGAGGTAAGTTTTACATTTTTTTTTCTTTGTGGACTCACCATGAAACCTTGGGCCACTTCTGCCCCGAGCTTCCACCCTCCCTTGATAGGGATTCCGTTTCTGGAGCCCTCCAATGCACTTGCCTTCTGTAGGGGACAGTTCCCACGGGTCCCCAGTGGTGGCTTCCTGCCACCAAATGTTGTTTCCGCCTGCTGAATAAGCAGTATCTTTCATATGTAAATGAGGCCCAGGAACGAAAATCTCTCCGGGCCTCAGCTTGTGAACTTATCACTTCCCTGGCTCCCACCCACCGATTCAGGCCTGAGTTAAAATAAGTCAGTATTTTCTGTACTTCACAATTGCCTGTAACGAGTTGCATCCCAATAGATAGAATTATCTATTTTACAAAAACAGGAAGCTTGCATGGGTTTTAAGGAGGTGAAAAGACAGAGGGGTTTAATGAGGCCTAAGATGGTTGAAAGCACAGCTGTCAATGGCGGAGCAAATGGAGGAGGAATGCACAAAAGACCAGTGCAGGAGAATAGAACATTTCACTTTTGGTACCCAGTGTTGGCATCAAGAACCCCAAGGTCAGGTAAAACAAAGAACAGGATAAAAGACCCTCTGCTTGCCCCTAACAAAGTGCTTCAACTGCAGCTTCACAAGCATACTTCATCAACATAAATGTTTCTGTTATGACAATATCCTCCTTATATCGTCTTTCAACAAATTAGAAATCAATGCTGAATTATGGGCAGTTTATATTTCACTAATACCTTGGTGACCAGCAGGGAAAGGAGGCTTTCATTTTATCAGCTTGGACTGGGTTCAACTCTGAGTTCAAGTCCCACTACAGAGGCTTAAGCACATAACCAATGATGACACTTGAGTATAGTACTGAGGGAGTGCTGCATTGTTGGAGCTGCCATTTTTTGGATGAGACTTAAATTCCATCTGCTCTCTCAGGTTGGCATAAAAGATCCTATGATACTATTCGAAGAAGAGGAGTTGTCCTGGCCAATATTAATCTCTCACTATTGACAGATTATCTGGTCATTATCTAATTGCAGTGTGGGATTGCAGTGTGGGACCTTGTGCACAAATTGGTTGTCGAGTTTCCTACCTTCATCATCATCATCATCATAGGCGGTCCCTCGAATGAGGATGACTTGCTTCCACATGAGTTCACAGATGTTTCAATGAAGGACCCGATATTCCAGTCCTGAACTCCAGTTGAAGGGGTGGAAGATGCCTGTGCATGAATTTTTTTAACGTTAATGTGACCATTGCACATCAGCCACCACACGGGCTTGACAGAGCTGGGCCTTTATCCAGTGGCAAGGGTTAACAAGGACGACTGGAGACCTGCTCTGCTGCTGCACGGACCTAGAGCGCATGCATATCGCAGTGTGGGCTGGCCTGAGCTGCCCCTGGGCCCTCGGTTCTTCTGGGCCCCGTACCCTCATTTGCCACACTTCCGCCACGATCTCTCGCCGCTCCTCCACCACAAAACACTTACCGCACCTTTGCCATGATCTTCCACTGCATTTCCATACCAAACATTCGCCGAACCTCCGCCACAATCACCCACCGAATTTCAGCTGCGATCCCTTCCCGCTCCTCTGCTTTACCAGGGCCCCACCGATGCTCCTGCCCACGCTCCAAACAGCGACCTGGGTCCTGATGACTTCACCCAGTCGCCTACCTCGAAGCCGTCGCACACCATCCAGCGCGAGCTGCTCCAAGTTTCCTACATTATAACAGCAACTACACTTCAAAAGTACTTAATTAGCTGTGGTGCGCTTTGGGAGGTCCTGAGGTCATGAAAGGCACTATATACACTATATAAATGCAAGATTTTTCTTTATTCAATTGTTTCTTAAATTATTTCAGATTTTCTTTGCCTCCAGTACCCTACCAGATAACAATCCTAAATTTGGCCTTTGCCAGTTTGAATCTGTGCTCCCTAGTCCTTCCATTACGATTTAACTTGAAGTACAATGTACTTTTTCTATATCTTTTAATACCTAACTAGTTGATCTGCCATTGAGTTGCTCATGGAGCATCAAGACCAAGTGTAGCCTTCAGGTGAAGGGAGGTTAGAGAGCAGGGGATGATTGAATAAGGTATAAATATATATTGATTAATATATATATATATATATGGTCTCTTTTTTCTCTATTTTATAATATACTTTGATTTGATATTTATAATTAAAAAGCAATTTGGGAAGCAGAGCATTACAGTTGGTTGCAGTTTCTATGAAGACCTGTAAGACGTAAGATTAAGTACTACACTGGTGGGAGGCTGTAATCACAGCTTGACATGTTTACATGGACACTTTCCATCATAAATGAATTTATAATGGTAAAAGTTGACACAGAAATATTACAAAAGCACAACAGCAAGAAGTTAAGTTTTTTGCACAAGAAGTGCACATGGATATAAGCTTTTTAAATAACTTATAAATATGTATATATACCTCTACCGAGGCATTTGGAATGTCTTGTTACAATCTAACAGCAGAGAGATAAGGTCAGAACACTCCACAATCAAAGCTACTCACAGAAATATTAGTTCCAGTTGTTTATTTTTCATTCAACAGTAAGAGACCATGGCCGATTAAAGTATCTGCTATTTTTAGCGATAGTTGTTATTCATACAGGAGTTCCTAGAAACATTTTCTGTGAACCACACACGGCCCCATCTCCAGGTACTCTGAAGCCGTAATCCACATTTCCTGAAAGGAAGTCAAGCACGTGAGAATGGAAGCCCCAATCCAAACCGAGTATTTCCTCTCTGGAGGGGCGATTACTTTCACCGGCACTCCAGCAGGAGCCAGCAACTGCAGCTCCTTCAACAGCCTTTCATCCAGACCTGGGAAGAGCGTGGAGCCGCCGGAGAGCAGCACGTTTGAATGGAAGCACTTTCGCAGGTCGATGTCACATTTCAAGATGCTCTTGAAGACCAGCCTGTGAACACCCGGACATTCGAAGCCCACGCAGGCAGGAGAAAAAAGTATCTCCGGGGCTCTGAAAAGCTGGCTCTGGACCTGTATGACATTTCCATCAGGTAGCTTATATTCCTTCTGGATGTCTTCTCGCTTCTTCCTCATCTCCAACTGTGGATCAACGGCCACGTAGCACAGTTTCTCCTTGATGTCCTTCACGATCTCCCTCTCTGCAGAGGAGATAAAGGAATACCCAACTTCCATCAAGATCCTGACGAAGTACTGGGTGATGTCTCTGCCAGCTAGGTCGAACCTGTAGACGGCGTGTGGGAGACAGTAACCTTCGTAGATGGGGACGGTGTGGGTCACGCCATCCCCACTGTCCATGACCAAGCCAGTGGTCCGCCCTGAAGCGTACAGAGCTAGGACAGCCTGGACAGCCACGTACATTGCGGGCACCTTGAAACTTTCAAACATCATCTCGGTCATGGTCTCTCGGTTGTGTAAGGGGTTCAGGGGAGCTTCGGTCAACAGTACCGGCCTCTCGTGTGATTTTAAACGAAGTTCACAATCGTAGACATGTCTCCAGACCTTTTCCATATCGTCCCAGGAGGTCACTATACCATGTTTAATTGGGTATTTCAAGCTCAAGACGCCCCTCTTAGCTTGAGCTTCTTCCCCGATATAGTACTCCTTGTGACCAGCCCCAAGCATAGTCGCCTTGGCTTTGGGACGCCCGACGATGGACGTAATGACCGACCTGGGGGCATTGTCCCCGGCTATCCCTGCTTTGCAGATACCCGAGCCGTTGTCTATGATCACAGCGGAGTTGTCCATGGTTTTGATCCCGTTAATGCTAGTGGCGACGTTGGGGAGTCAGTTCAACCTGACCGGGGAGGTTGGAGTGAAGGATGTGGGGTTGGAGTGTTTTCTTTTGATGAGGTCAACTGTGGATCAATGGCCAGCCGTGCTCTTTTCCTCTATGCGCCAATAAGAGGACCTGTCTCGGAGTGTCCGAAACTCGCCCGCCTGCGGACACATTGTTACGCAAGATGACAGGGGCGAATGCACAGATAACGCAAATCATAGAGGTAAATATTCAGCTATACCGAGTGCAGAGAACAGATAAGCAACAGCGAATTATACAGAACAGGTAGGTACAGGGCATAAACAATAGATAAATGGAAAACAATGGGATATGGAAGTTAGGCAACGGTAGGCAATACAGCATAAAAGACAGACAATGGTGATTAATTGGTTGATGAGAAAGGACAATTGGGAAACAGTAGCATAAGAAAGTTGTTCGGTTGGGACGGGCTTCACTTGAACTATGCTGGGACTATTGTCCTGGCGAATGGAATAACTAGGGCTGTAGAAAGGGCTTTAAACTAAATAGTGGTGGGGTGGGGGGGGGGGGGGGCGGTGGGCGGCAGAGGGTTCAGGTGAGCAGAAATTTAAAATGTCAAGGAGCAAGGAGAAGGCAATAGAGCAGGGTAGCGGTGGGGGAAATGATAACCAGAGTGTGACAGGAAGGGACAGGTTGTATAAAAATAAGAGTATCAGAAAGTGGGGTCAAAGCGGGGAAAATGGTAAAAAAAAACATTAAAATCTCTTTGTCTGAATGCACACAATATTTGTAAGAAGATGTTGACGCCACAACTAGATATAAATGTGTGTGATCTGATAGCCATTACAGAGACATGGTTGCAAGGTGACCAAGGCTAGGAACTGAATATTCAGGGGTATTTGACAATTCGGAAGGATAGACAGAAAGGAAAAGGAGGTGGGGTAGCTCTGTTAATAAAGGATGAGATCAGTGCAGTAGTGAGAAATGATATTGGCTCAGAAGATCAAGATGTAGAATCAATTTGGGTGGAGATAAGAAATAATAAGGGGAAGAAGTCACTGGTGGGCATTGTCTATAAGCCCCCTAACAGTAGCTACACTGTTGGATGGAGTATAAATCAAGAAATAATAGAGGCTTGTAAAAAAGGAACAGCAATAATCATGGGCGATATTAATCCTTATATTGATTGGACAAATCAAATTGGCCAAGGTAGCCTTGAGGAAGAGTTCATAGAGTGTATCGGGGTGGTTTCCTTGAACAGTACATCACAGAACAAACCAGGGAGCAGGCTATCTTAGATCTGGTACTGTGTAATGAGACAAGATTAATAAATGATCTCCTCGTAAAGGATCCTCTAGGAAAGAGTGACTATAGCATTGTTGAATTTCAAATTCAGTTGGAGGGTGAGAAAGTTGGATCTCAAACCAGTGTCCGGATCTTAAAGGAAATTAGAAAGGTATGGAGACAGAGTTGGTTAAAGTGGACTGGGAAAATAGATTAAAGTGTAAGATGGTTGCTAAGCAGTGGCAGAAATTTAAGGAGCTATTTCATAACTCTCAACAAAAATATATTCCAGTGAGAAGGAAAGACTTTAAGAGAAGGGAGAACCATTCATGGCCAACTAAGAAAGTAAAGATGGTATCAAATTAAAAACAATGGCATACAAAGTGGTCAAGATTAGTGGGAGGCCAGAGGATTGGGAAAATTTTAAAAACTAGCAAAGGACGACAAAAAAAAATAAAGAAAGGAAAGATAGATTATGAAAGTAAACTAGCAAGAAATATAAAAACAGATAGTAAGAGTTTCTACAGGTATATAAAAAGGAGAGAATAGCTAAAGTAAACGTAGGTCCCTTAGAGGACGAGACTGGGGAATTAATGGGAAATAAGGAAATGGCAGAGACTTTGAACAAATATTTTGTATCGGTCTTCATGGTAGAGGACACTAAAAACATCCCAATAATGGATAATCAAGGGGCTATAAAGAGGGAAGAACTTAAAACAATCACTATCACTAAAGAAAAAGTACTCACTAAAGGTGGACAAGTCCCCTGGACCTGATGGCTTGCATCCTAGGGTCTTAAAAGAAGTGGCTGCAGAGGCAGTGGATGCATTGGTGGTATTCTACCAAAATTTCCTGGATTCTGGTGAGGTCCCAGCGGATTGGAAAACCTCAAATGTAATGCCCTTATTTAAAAAAGGAGGCAGACAGAAAGCAGGAAACTATAGACCAGTTAGCCTAACATCTGTTGTTGGGAAAATGGTGGAGTCCATTATAAAGGAAGCAGCAGCAGGTCATTTGGAAAAGCATAATACAGTCAAGCAGAGTGAGCATGATTTTATGAAAGGGAAATCATATATTACAAATTTGCTGGCATTCACTGCCGATGTAACGAGCAGGGTGGATAAGGGGGAACCAGTGGATGTGGTGTAGTTGGATTTCCAGAAGGCATTCGATAAGGTGCCACATAAAAGGTTACCACACAAGATAAAAGTTCACGGGGTTAGGGATAATATATTAGCATGGATAGAGGATTGGCTAACTAACAGAAAACAGAGAGTCGGAATAAATGGGTCATTTTCTGGTTGGCAAACGGTAACTAGTGGGGTGCCGCAGGGATCGGTGCTGGGGCCTCAACTATTTACAATCTATATTAATGACTTGGATGAAGGGATCGAGTGTAATGCAGCCAAGTTTGCTGATGATATAAACATGGGTGGGAAAGCAAGTTGTGAGGAGGACACAAAAAATCTGTAAAGGGATATAGACACACTAAGTGAGTGGGCACAAATTTGGCAGATGGAGTATAATGTGGGAAAGTGTGAGGTTATCCACTTTGGCAGAAATAATAGAAAATACAATTATAATTTAAATGGAGAAAAATTGCAAAGTGCTGCAGTATAGAGAGACCTGGGGTCTTTGTGCACGAAACACAAAAAGTTAGTATGCAGGTACAGCAAGTAATCAGGAAGGCAAATGGAATGTTGGCCTTTATTGCAAGGGGGATAGAGTATAAAAACAAAGAAGTCCTGCTACAACTGTACAGGGTAATGGTGAGGCCCCATCTAGACTACTGCGTACAGTTTTAGTCTCCTTATTTAAGGAGAGATATACTTGCATTGGAAGCAGTTCTGAGAAGGTTCACTAGGTTGATTCCTGAGATGAAGAGGTTGACTTATGAAAAAAGGTTGAGTTGGTTGGGCCTATACTCATTGGAGTTTAGAAGAATGAGAGGTGATCTTATTGAAACATATAAGATAATGAGGGGGCTCAACAAGGTGGATGCAGAAAGGATTTTCCCCTTGTGGGGAATCTAGAACTAGAGGGCATAGTCTCAGAATAAGAGGTCATCCATATAAAACTGAGATGAAGAGGAATTTCTTCTCTCAGAGGGTTGTAAATCTGTGGAATTCTCTGCCTCAGAGAGCTGTGGATGCTGGGTCATTGAATATATTTAAGGTGGAGATAGACAGATTTTTGAGCGATAAGGCAGTGGAGGGTTAGGGGATGCGGGCAGGGAATTGGAGCTGAGCAAAAGATCAGATCAGCCATGATCTTATTGAATGGCGGAGCAGGCTCAAGGGGCTAAATGGCCTACTTCTGCTTCTATTTCTTATGTTCTTATGTTCTTATAAGCAATTGTTAAATATAGATGACACACAACAGGTAAAAGAAGAACTTGCAGTTCTGTAACACCTTCTTCAGGAATTCCAAGGCACTTCACAAACAATCGATTACTCTCAACATTCCGTCGCTGTTGTCATGTAGACAAACGACTTTAACACTCGCACTACTTTACCGGAGTGCCAGCCAAGATTATGTGGTTGTCCATATTGGGGTTTCAATCCATGATTTTTTTGACAGAATCATGATTGCTTTCACTGAGCCAAGCCAAGGCTATGGCGGTATATATAGAGGAGAGACACTAGATAATAGTGGGATCAAAAGGACAGATAATAGGATACAGTAGAATTTAGAGATATTCAATAGGTACAAAAAGACGTAGCTGAGCAGCAATGTGAATTGTAGGTCATTATGGATAAACAATGAGCAATAGTGGGATACAGAGCAAAGAAATCAGTAGGAGGACTACGTATTCTTTGAAACAATGGGATTTCAGAGACATGGGGCTAGACTTTCCATAAGTTTTGCATCGCTATCTCCCACTTAACGTCCATTTTAACGCTGAGATGAGGTATAACTCCCATTTATCGCTAACTTATTGCCCAGCGTTACTTTCGACATATAGTTAACACCGAGAATTAATAATACCGCCCACCCATTTTTCTTTGCCGTAAACGTCAGAAAAATGGAAACGAACGCCCATAATATCGCCGAGCGTTACTTTCGGCATCTCGCCCACATATCGCCAAAAATATCGCTCGCTGAAACAAATGCTGAGAAAAAGCTGCTCTCACCTGACCTTAACTCAGCGGTATGGACGTCATTTTGTAAATCGGAGGACTTTTCATATAAAAGGCTGCTTCAACTTCTGGGGAGTTTTGATGTAATCTGAAGTTATTTTAAGGTGATTTGAACATCTGAACAAACATCTATCATACTGTGGACGAATTGAATTTATTTTATTTGTTTTAGTAGGTAAATTTATTGTTTGTGAACAATAGGTATGATACTGATTGTTATTGTAATGGGACCTGTAATTTCCCAGCCTGTCTTGATGACTACGCACATGCTGCAGACTAGAGGTGGCAGAAGGTATATTGTGCGCAATCAAAGAGGTGGCAGACTGAGGAGAATGAGGACGAGAACTTACACTCGACGCACTTACAGGGAGAAGCGGTCTTACCTGAACTTGTCCGATTACACTTGCCTTAGGAGACTGCGCTTCTGCAAAGAGGTTATCAGTGAGATATGCCAGCTCATTAGGGGAGATCTGCAGCCTACCACCACCACTGTCCATTAAGGTCAAGGTAACTTCGGCACTTTCCTTCTATGCATCAGCTTCCTTTCAGGCCTCAGCTGGCGACATTGCCCTATCTCTCAGCATGCCACACATTGCTGCATTCAACAGGTCACTGTTACGCATGCAGGATGGACTTTATCAGCTTCCCTATGACCAGGGATGCACAGTCTAAGATTCTCCAGAATAGCAAACTTCCCCAAGGTGCAGGGAGCAATAGACTGTACGCACATTGGCATGCGGGCACCTTTTCAGGATGCAGAGGTTTTCAGGAACCGCAAGGGATTCCACTCCCTGAATGTGCAACTCGTTGTCAACTACCAGCAAATTATTATGGCAGTGAATGCTAAATTTCCAGGCAACATTTGTGATGCTCACATCCTGTGTGAGAGCACTGTATCTGACATGTTTACCGGTCAGCCACAAAGTCAATGCTGGATGCTTGGTGACAAAGGATATGGCCTCGCCACCTGGCTGATGACCCCCCTGTGTAACACCCAGACAGAAGCCGAGAAGCGATATAACGAAAGCCACATAGCTACACGCAATATCGTCAAAGAGACCATTGGAGTGCTTAAGCAGCGCTTTAGATGCCTGGATCACCTAGGAGGCGAGTTACAATACCACCCTGAGCAGGTAGCTCAATTCGTGGTGGTGTGCTGGTTCAAGATGGCCACCAGAGTAGCAGCTCCCTAGGGAGCTTCCC
Organism: Pristiophorus japonicus; assembly: GCF_044704955.1. NCBI lineage: Eukaryota > Metazoa > Chordata > Chondrichthyes > Pristiophoridae > Pristiophorus > Pristiophorus japonicus. The sequence goes on from NC_091994.1 coordinate 101,556,429, forward strand.
TGCCTAACAACCTTAAACTTATCCTTGCCATCCGTTGCCATCCGACCCCCAATCTCCCCCCTTCCACTGTTTAAACTTCCCCTGGCCCTAATAGGGGGTGCATTTCTTTCTCTTAAAACCCTAAATCCCACAAATCCCACAAACTTGGGCCTACCTCAGGCGCGAACCTTCCCTCCGAACCGCCACCCATCGGCGATGACCGGACTGTCCTCCAACCACCGGCGACCGAGCCTCCTGCAGTGTCCAAGCCTCTTCCCTTCAGCGGAAACCTAGACCTCTTCTCTCCTTCAGCGACCGGACCTCCTCTCCTTCAGCGATGGACCTCTTCTCCCTCTTCTCACTCCCGACTGGACGTGGCCGACTCAGCTGCCCCATCCGATCCCCGACGATACCCGCTGAGCCCGGTGAGCCTCCGACCACAAGTTTGGGCCCATCTCACGCTCTCCACTGGACGTGGCCGACTCAGCTGCTCCTTCAACGGCGATTGGACCTCCTCCTTCAACGGCGGCTGGGCCTCTCTTCCTTCAACGATGGCTGGGCCACTCTTCAATGGTGATCGGGCCTCCTCCCCTTCAGCGATGACTGGGCCTCTTCTTCTCCATTTACGACCTCTGAGGCCTCTTCTCCTCCAGCACGCAGTGAGCACAATGGCTGTGACCACACTGACCTCCTTCCACTCTGAACACCAACTAACCACTGACCCTCCCAATGCCTGCCCCCAGACAAACCTCTGATCACCTACCATCTCAACGAAGGGCGCTACTCAGCGCCGAGCTTGCGGCCAACATCTCACCATAGGCAACTAGGCTCATACAGCAGTGCCTGGTCTCCGGTCATCTTGGACTCCCTTGCCACTGCACCAAGACCTTGCACAGCTAAGCCCGTGTGGTAGCCGGTGCACAACGACCATCCCACGTTAAAAGAACACACGCACAGGCACCTTCCACTCTAACATGAAGTTCGGAACCTGGAACGGCAGGACCCTCATGGACAACTCCAACAGCGACAGGCCAGAACGCTGCACCACCATAGTTGCCCAGGAGCTTAGACGCTTCGATGTCAACATCGCCGCCCTAAATGAGACCCGGTGGGCAGGGGAAGACCAGCTCAAGGAACAAGGTGGAGGTTACATCTTCTTCTGGAAAGGGAAACCAGAGAAAGAACGGTGCCTCCCCGGAGTCGGTTTCGCTATCAAAAACGAGCTGGTCGACCATCTCAAAGACTCCCCCTGCGGGATTAATGAAAGTCTCATGATTCTTCGACTCACCCTATCCCGGAATCAATGTGCCACAGTCATCAGTGCGTACGCCCCAACACTCAACGTGACAGATGAGACCAAAGATGGTTTTTACTCCAGCCTTGAAAAATCCCTGTCCCGTGTCCCTGCGGACGACAAACTGATCCTCCTCAGTGACTTCAATGTCAGGGTTGGCAAGAACACAGCCCTCTGGGGAGGCGTGATCGGCAGAGAGGTGGTAGGGAAAATCAACTCCAGCGGTACCCTGCTCCTGACAAAATGTCTAGAACATGACCTTATCATCACCAACACCTTATTTTGCCAGAGGGACAAGTACAAGGCATCATGGCAACACCCTTGTTCCAAACACTGGCGCCTGCTCGACTATGTCATCATCTGAGCCAGGGATCGCAAGGATATGCGCATCCCCCATGCCATGACAGGAGCTGATGACTGCTGGACGGACCACCGCCTAATCCGTTCCATCATTGACATCAACATAGCCCCAAATCGGCGATGACAGCAGAAGCAGTGCTGCAAAAAAGTCAATGCCGGAGCATTCAAAGACCCAGCTAAGAGAAGCCAATACCGTCAGCACCTCACTGCTAACCTGGCATGCCTTGATGACCCCGAGACGCAGAATGCCCACAACACTTGGTCTGCCCTCCAGACCTCCATAACCAATGGCTGCGAAGAGACGCTCGGTCACTCAACCAGTAAACACCAGGACTGGTTTGATGAGAATGACCAAGAGATCCAAGAGCTAATAGATCGCAAGCACAGGGCATTTCTGAGCATTAAACAACAACCCAACTCGGGAGCAGCAAGGCAGCATTACAGATGGCTTAAGGCCAAGGTCCAACAAAAAACTCGGGACCGAAAGAACAGATGGTGGATGGAGAAAACACAGGACATACAGCAGCTGGCCGACATGATGTGCGAGGATTCTTCACTGCAGTCAAGGCCACCTACGGCCCAAAACAGCCAAGGCCCCACCCTGCTGCTGGCCAAGAACGGGGAAACACTCATCAAGGTCACCGAGGCAGTCAGGGCCCGCCGAAAGGAGCACTTTGAAGATCTCCTCAACCGTGACTCTGCCTTTGACTCGAGTGTCCTTGACTCCATCCTGCACCACCACCTCAGTAAAACCCAAGCCCTGCACAAGGTAGAAAAAGCCATAAGACAGCTTAAGAACAACAAGGCTACGGGAACGGTGCAATCCCGGTGAGGCATTGAAGTATGGAGGAGAGGCACTGTTGGCGTGAATACATGACCTCATCTCTCTCATCTGGAGGGAGAAGAGCATGCCGGGAGATCTCAGAGATGTAATGATCGTGACTGTCATGTATGTATGCTTGGGGTTACTAGCCACCAGGGGGCGCCACTGTCGGAGGTCATTGGGCTGTACACACGTGTGTGCGGGCCTGGTATATAAAGCAAGCCACCATGTAATGTAGGCACCTTGGCCCCGAATAAAGTTGAACTAGGTTACCTGAGTGAGTTTACAGTTTTCAATCTATCGAGTTATTAGTATCAGTCTTTTTACAAGTTAAGATGGTCCGGGGCTTTATGCTCAAGAATTGATCGTCTCAGTTCAACTCCAGTTCTGGGTGAGCGTTCTGAATCAGTTATGACTGGAGGCTGGGTAGCCGATCTGACGAGAGTGGTAATGACCATGTCAGAGATTGAAAGTCCAGAATCATTGATGACGGCGGAGTCCTCTGATGAATGAATATAGGTTGGTTGGTCACTCATCATATCTTAGAACATAAGAACATAAGAACATAAGAATTAGGAACAGGAGTAGGCCATCTAGCCCCTCGAGCCTGCTCCGCCATTCAACAAGATCATGGCTGATCTGGCCGTGGACTCAGCTCCACTTACCCGCCCACTCCCCATAACCCTTAATTCCCTTATTGGTTAAAAATCGATCTATCTGTGATTTGAATACATTCAATGAGCTAGCCTCAACTGCTTCCTTGGGCAGAGAATACCACAGATTCACAACCCTCTGGGAGAAGAAATTCCTTCTCAACTCGGTTTTAAATTGGCTCCTCTGTATTTTGAGGCTGTACCCCCTAGTTCTAGTCTCCCCGACCAGTGGAAACAACCTCTCTGCCTCTATCTTGTCTATCCCTTTCATTATTTTAAATGTTTCTAAAAGATCACCCCTCATCCTTCTGAACTCCAACGAGTAAGGACCCAGTCTATTCAATCTATCATCATAAGGTAACCCCCTCATCTCCGGAGTCAGCCTAGTGAATCGTCTTTGTACCCTCTCCAAAGCTAGTATATCCTTCCTTAAGTAAGGTGACCAAAACTACATGCAGGTGCGGCCTCACCAATACCCTGTACAGTTGCAGCAGGACCTCCCTGCTTTTGTACTCCATCCCTCTCGCAATGAAGGCCATCATTCCATTCGCCTTCCTGATTACCTGCTGCACCTGAAAACTAACTTTTTGGGATTCATGCACAAGGACCCCCAGGTCCCTCAGCTCTGCAGCATGTTGAAATTTCTCCCCATTCAAGTAATATTCCCTTTTACTGTTTTTTTCCCCAAGGTGGATGACCTCACATTTTCCGACATTGTATTCCATCTGCCAAACCTCAGCTCATTCGCTTAACCTATCTAAATCTCTTTGCAGCCTCTCTGTGTCCTCTACACAACCCGCTTTCCCACTAATCTTTGTGTCATCTGCAAATTTTGTCACACTACACTCTGTCCCCTCTTCCAGGTCATCTATGTATATTGTAAACAGTTGTGGTCCCAGCACCGATCCCTGTGGCACGCCACTAACCACCGATTTCCAACCCGAAAAAGGACCCATTTATCCCGACTTTCTGCTTTCTGTTAGCCAGCCAATTCTCGATCCATGCTAATACATTTCCTCTGACTCCGCGCACCTTTACCTTCTGCAGTAACCTTTTGTGTGGCACCTTATCAAATGTCTTTTGGAAATCTAAATACACCACATCCACCATGCTCGTTATATCCTCAAAGAATTCCAGTAAATTAGTTAAACATGATTTCCCCTTCATGAATCCATGTTGTGTCTGCTTGATTGCACTATTCCTATCTAGATGTCCCGCTATTTTTTCCTTAATGATAGCTTCAAGCTGTTTTCCCACTACAGATGTTCAACTAACCGGCCTATAGTTATCTGCCTTTTGTTTGTCCCCTTTTTTAAACAGAGGCGTTACATTAGCTGCTTTCCAATCCGCTGGCACCTTCCCAGAGTCCAGAGAATTTTGGTAGACTATAACGAATGATTCTGCTATAACTTCCGCCATCTCTTTTAATACCCTGGGATGCATTTCATCAGGATCAGGGGACATGTCTACCTTGAGTATCATTAGCCTGTCCAGCACTACCTCCCTAGTGATAGTGATTGTCTCAAGGTCCTCCCTTCCCACATTCCTGTGACCAGCAATTTTTGGCATGCTTTTTGTGTCTTCCACTGTGAAGACCGAAGCAAAATAATTGTTTAAGGTCTCAGCCATTTCCACATTTCCCATTATTAAATCTCCCTTCTCATCTTCTAAGGGACCAATATTTACTTAAGTCACTCTCTTCCGTTTTATATATCAGCAAAAGCTTTTACTATCTGTTTTTATGTTTTGCGCAAGTTTACTTTTGTAATCTATCTTTCCTTTCTTTATTGCTTTCTTAGTCATTCTTTGCTGTCGTTTAAATTTTTCCCAATCTTCTAGTTTCCCACTAACCTTGGCCACCTTATATGCATTGGTTTTTAATTTGATACTCTCCTTTATTTCCTTGGTTATCCACGGCTGGTTACCCCTTCTCTTACCACCCTTCTTTTTCACTGGAATATATTTTTATTGAGCACTATGAAAGAGCTCCTTAAAAGTCCTCCACTGTTCCTCAATTGTGCCACCGTTTAGTCTGTGTTCCCAGTCTACTTTAGCTAACTCTGCCCTCATCCCACTGTAGTCCCCTTTGTTTAAGCATAGTACGCTCGTTTGAGACATTACTTCCTCAGCCTCAATCTGTATTACAAATTCAACCATATTGTGATCACTCATTCCGAGAGGATCTTTTACTCGTAGATCGTTTATTATTCCTGTCTCATTACACAGGGCCAGATCTAAGATAGCTTGCTCCCTTGTAGGTTCTGTAACATACTGTTCTAAGAAACAATCCCTTATGCATTCTATGAATTCCTCCTCCAGGCTACCCCGTGCGATTTGATTTGACCAATCGATATGTAGGTTAAAATCTCCCATGATTACTGCCGTTCCTTTTTCACATGCCTCTATTATTCCCTTGATTATTGTCCGCCCCACCGTGAAGTTATTATTTGGGGGCCTATAAACTACGTCCACCAGTGACTTTTTCCCCTTACTATCTCTAATCTCCACCCACAATGATTCAACATTTTGTTCATTAGAGGCAATATCATCTCTCACAACTGCCCTGATATCATCCTTTATTAACAGAGCTACCCCACCTCCTTTCCCTTCTTGTCTATCCTTCCGAATTGTCAGATACCCCTGTATGTTTAATTCCCAGTCTTGGCCACCATGCAACCACGTTTCTGTAATGGCCACCAAATCATACCCATTTTTAATGATTTGTGCTGTCAACTCATTAACTTTATTTTGAATGCTGTGTGCGTTTAGGTAAAGTGTTTTAATACTAGTTTTAAACCATGATTTTTAGTTTTAACCCCTCCTGCAGCCCCTTTATATTCATACATATTGTCCCTTCCTATCACCTTGTGGTTTACACTTACCCCTGTGCTACTCTGCTCTGTTGCCTCCTGCCTTTTGTATTCTTTCTTGGAATTCTGTTCATCTGCGCTCTCACCCACTCTAACTAGCTCAGAGCCCTCTCCTGGGTTCCGAATACTCCTCGCATTGAGGCACCGAGCTTTCAGGCTTGCCTTTTTATTACACTTTGACCCTTTAGAATTTTGCTGTACATTGGTCCTTTTTGTTTTTTGCCTTGGGTTTCTCTGCCCTCCACTTTTACTCATCTCCTTTCTGTCTTTTGCTTCTGTCTCCATTTTGTTTCCCTCTGTCTCCCTGCATTGGTTCCCTCAACTTGTTCCAGTTCATCCGTGTGCCGCAGCTTTATCTGATCAACATGTTTCCTGCATGTTTGCCAATTCTTGAGCATGACAATAAACAATCTGTTACCCTCCTTGGCCGTAACAGTAACGGTGACCCACTTGGGACCTTGACCATAATTTAGCACATACATAGGATCATTAAGAGATGTCGCGTGTCAGCAGCACGATCATGATACCACTGCTGATTTTGACGTCTGTTTTCAACACGATCATTCAAGTCAGGATGGACGAGAGAGAGCTTGGTCTTGAGACCTCTCTTCATCAATAGTTTAGCAGGGGAGACCCCGGTATGCGTGTCAGGTCTTGTCCTGTAACTAAGCAATATGAATGACAAGCGAGTGTGCAGTGAACCCTGAGTTAAACGTTTCATACTCTGCTTGATGGTTTGGACAGCATGCTCTGCTTGACCATTAGAAGCAGGTTTGATTGGTGCTGACCTCACATGTTTAATACCATTAAGTTTCATGAACTCTTGAAAGACTTGAGAACCAAGATCCATTGTCACTCACAACGATGTCAGGCAGATCATGAGTGGCAAACATGACACGAAGGCTCTCAATGGTAGCTGTGGATGTACTGGATGACATGATTATACACTCTATCCACTTGGAATATGTATCCACCACAACTAAAAACATCTTACCCAGGAAAGGACCTGCAAAGTCGATGTGGATCATCGACCATCGGCTCAGCGGAGATTCTGCTGATACTTTGCTTAGCTGCATGCAAATGTTGCACTGATGCACACATGATTCCAGATCAGAGTCAATTTGAGGCCACCATATGTGAGACCTGGCGATGGCTTTCATCATGACAATACTGGGATGAGTACTGTGTAGATCACGTACAAATTTCTCTCTGCCTTTCTTCGGCATAACAACACAATTACCCCACAATAAACAATTTGATTGAATAGATAGTTTTGCGACGGTTGTAAGGTTTGGTCTCATCACACATTTCCATAGGTATAGCAGACCAATCTCCACTAAGGACACAATGTTTTACAACCAATAAAATCGGGTCCTGTCTGGTCTAGGTCCTAACTTGTTGAGCAGTGACAGGGGTTCCTTCACTCTCAAAAGCATCCATAATTAACAGTAGATCTGCAGGTTGTGGCATCTCCACCATTGGTGTGGGCAAAGGCAGACGGCTCAGTGCATCGGCACAATTCTTGGTGCCAGGTCTATGGCGAATGACATAATCATAGGCAGATAATGACAGCGCCCACCTCTGGTTGTGGGACGATGCATTGGTATTGATACCTTTGTTTTCCGAAAACAATGAAATGAGTGGTTTGTGATACGTTTCGAGTTCAAAACGAAGACCAAACAGGTGCTGATGCATCTTTTTAACCCCATACACGCAGGCTAAAGCTTCTTTTTCTTCCATGCTGTTGGCTCTTTCCGCCTTTGGCAAACTTTTCGAAGCATACGCAACAGGTTGTAGTTTAGCCGACTCATTAGCTTGTTGGAGCACGCAGCCAACCCCATATGATGAAGCATCACAGGCCAATACTAGACACTTACACGGATCATAATTTAACAGCAACTTGTTAGAGCAAAGCAGATTTGTAGCTTTCTCGAAAGCTCTATCTTGAGACCCTCCCAAACCCAGTTGTCGCCTTTTCTGAGCAGCATGTGCAGTGGCTCTAATAAAGTGCTCAATCTAGGTAAAAATTACCAAAGTACTTGAGTAGACCAAGGAATGAACGCAGCTCCGTCACATTCTGAGGCCTGGGTGCATTTTTGATGGCCTTGGTTTTTAAGTCCGTAGGCCTGATGCCATCAGCAGCAATTTTCCTCCCCAGAAATTCGACTTCCGGTGCCATGAAGACCCACTTCGAACATTTCAGCCTGAGTCCCACTTTGTCCAGATGATGTAGAACTTCTTTAAGGTTGTTCAGGTATTTGGCAGTGTCACGACCTGTGACCAGAATGTCATCTTGAAACACGATGGTTCCAGGGACGGACTTCAGTAGACTCTCCATGTTCCTCTGAAATATGGCTGCAGCCGAGCATATTCCAAAAGGACACCTGTTGTGGATAAACAGTCCTTTATGAGTGTTGATGCACGTAAGTTTCTTGGATGTGTCAACAAGCTCCTGTGTCATATAGGCCGATGTCAGATCCAGTTTAGTGAATGACTTCCCACTGGCTAGCGTTGCAAACAGGTCATCAGCCTTCGGTAACAGGTACTGATCTTGTTTCGAAAATCGGTTGATCGTAACCTTGGAGTCTCCACAAATCCTGACAGTGCCATCACTCTTCAACACAGGAACAATAGGACTGGCCCATTCGTTATATTCGACCAGTGATATGACCCCTTCACGTTGGAGTCTGTCCAGCTCAATTTTGATCTTCTACCCCATCATGTATGGAACAGCCCAATCTTTGTGATGGATGGGTCTTGCACTCGAGTCCAGGTGAATCTGCACCTTGGCTCCTGTGAAATTGCCGATGCCCGGTTCAAGTGCTTTGATATCATTCCAATTCCATTTCATTTTTTCAAGCCAATTTCTGCTGAATAGCGTTGGACCATTTCCTGGAACAATCCATAATGGTAGATCATGAACCACACCATCATACGACACCTTGATTACTGTACTGCCAATCACCAGCATGAATTCTTTGGTGTAAGTACGCAACTTGGCATTGACTGGATTCAGCTTAGGCTTCACAGCCTTAGTGTCCCACAGCTTGTCGAATGTCCTTTGGCTCATTAACGACTGACTTACATCCGTGTCCAATTCCATTGATACCGGCATGCCATTTAGTTTCACATTAACTATTATCGTTTGGCTCTTTGTCAGGAACGAATACAGTCCATACATTTCCTCCTCGGGTATCTCGGGTTGCATATCCAGGTCCACGCTGGACTGGTCATCATCATCCACGTGGTGAGTCGCAGCACGCTTGCTCAGTTGTGGACACATTCGTTGAAGATGCCCCACTTTCGAACAGCCTTTACAGATGTACTGTTTAAAATGACATTGATGATGCCGATGATTGCCCCCACAACGCCAACAGGGTGAAATTGGATTCGTACCAGTTGGCGGACTTTGAGCAGCTACAGGTTTCACATATGCACTCGAGTAGGCCCTGCCATAAGCAGCTCTGCCAAATGACGACACAATTTTGTTTACAGTACTTGCCGTGGAGCTCCGACTCTTCGATGATATCTGCCTTAAATTATCATCCGTCGTCATGCATGCCTGGGCAATCGCGATGGGCTTGCTCAAATCCAGCGTCTCCGCAGCCAATAACTTCCGGAGGATCACCTCGTGGTTGATTCCTATTACGAAGAAATCTCGCATCATGTCTCCCAATGCGTCTTCGAACTTACACGACCCAGCAAGACATCTTAGGTCGGCGACGAATTCCGACACATCCTGGCCCTCAGAACGAACATGCATGTAGAATCAATAGCATGAGATGATGATGCCTTCTTTTGGTTTGAGATGGTCATGTACCAGAGCACACAATTCCTCATAGTCCTTGTCCATTGGACGTGCAGGTGAGAAGAAATTCTTTATGAGGTTATAGATTTTTGGACCGCAAACAGTGAGGAAAACTGCCCTGCGCTTAACTGCGTCAGCAGCTTCCTCCATTTTGTTGACCATGAAGTACTGGTCCAGGTGATTGATACGCCTCGGTGAAAATGTTGACTATGACTATGACTTGGAGTTCAGTCTCTGTGCGCAGACGCAGGCTTCATCCGCGTACTGTACCTCGACATAGAAACATAGAAACATAGAAAATAGGTGCAGGAGTAGGCCATTCGGCCCTTCGAGCCTGCACCACTATTCAATAAGATCATGGCTGATCATTCACCTCAGTACCCCTTTCCTGCTTTCTCTCCATACCCCTTGATCCCTTTAGCCGTCAGGGCCATATCTAACTCCCTCTTGAATATATCCAATGAGCTGGCATCAACAACTCTCTGCAGTAGAGAATTCCACAGGTTAACAACTCTCTGAGTGAAGAAGTTTCTCCTCATCTCAGTCCTAAATGACTTACCCCTTATTCTTAGACTGTGTCCTCTGGTTCTGGACTTCCCCAACATCGGGAACATTCTTCCTGCATCTAACCTGTCCACTCCAGTCAGAATTTTATATGTTTCTATGAGATCCCCTCTCATCCTTCTCAACTCCAGTGAATACAGGCCCAGTCGATCCAGTCTCTCCTCATATGTCAGTCCTGGCATCCCGGGAATCAGTCTAATGAATCTTTGCTGCACTCCCTCAATAGAAAGAACGTCCTTCCTCAGATTAGGAGAACAAAACTGAACACAGTATTCCAGGTGAGGCCTCACTAAGGCGCTGTATAACTGTTCGTTCTGAGGGCCAGAAATACCACCCATGATGTCTCTGTAAGATCCTGCAAATTCCTTGGGAGGACAGACACACCAACGTTAGCATCTTCGACCAGGCCAACATCCCCAGCATTGAAGCACTGACCACACTATATCAGCTCCGCTGGGCAGGCCACATTGTTCGCATGCCTGACACCAGACTCCCAAAGCAAGCGCTCTACGCGGAACTTCTTCATGGCAAACGAGCCCCAGGTGAGCAGAGGAAACGTTGCAAGGACACCCTCAATGCCTCCTTGATAAAGTGTAACATCCCCACCGACACCTGGGAGTCACTGGCCAAAGACCGCCCTAAGTGGAGGAAGTGCATCCGGGAGGGCGCTGAGCACCTTGAGTCTCATCGGCGAGAGCATGCAGAAACAAAGCACAGGCAGTGGAAAGATCATGAGGCAAATCAGTCCCACCCACCTTTCCCTCAACGACTGTATGTCCCATCTGTGGCAGGAACTTTGGTTCTCGTATTGGACTGTTCTGTCACCTAAGAACTAATTTTTAGAGTGGAAGCAAGTCTTCCTCGATTCCGATGGACTGCCTATAATGATGGTGTGCTGCATTCTGCTATCAGGAGGGGACAAGAATTTCCAGAAGGGACTGCCGGTCCACCTCAGGAGAGAGAAAGGAAGAGGGGGACGAGGAGCTGGATGATGACCTCGGGGCAGAAACCATGCCCCCGTCCCCTGGTAGACCGTAGGAAAGAGCCCGTGGTGGCTACAGAGCTGCAAGACTCTGACATCAGCTGCTCATAAATGAGCGCTTTGCTTGAAATAACATTGGTGGTATTTATAAAGTTGCAAGACTGCTGCTCATACATGAATGGTGTGCATTACCTTGGTAACAGTTAAAGTTAAAGTTGATTCAAGGTACGTTTAATTATCCCCTTTCATGTTCAGGAATCACTGTGCTTAACGTTACAGGTATCTGAGAAAATGCGCAACAATGTTATGTTAAATTAAAAAAAATTAATGATAACATTTGTATTAATTCAGAATTATAACTCAAAAAAACACCCCACCCCAGCTCACCCCACAACAAATTTATAACATCTATATCATTTATTACATTTTTAACATTTCCAGTGAGACGAATAACACAAATGCAAATACAACAAGTTACCCCCCTCTCCCTCCTCGCTTCCCCCAAACCTCCCAACATTTATTAACTAGCAACAAAAGCAAGAACAATACTGTCACGACTCCAACTCCTGCAGCCATGCACCTCATTTTCCTTTCCCACCTGCATCTTCTCCTCACCTCTACCCCTTCCCCTTTCCCTCCAGGCTCCAAGCCGCCTTGCCGCAGTGCTCCTCAGGCGCTGCTTCGTTGGGGGGTGTTGTATATCTGTAAAGCATGCACTCCAATGTTCCACCACCAGGGAGTGCATCCCCTGAAATCCCAAGGGATCCCAGCATCCCTTGGGAGCAGTGTATATAAGCCGGACACTAAGGCCTGTTACTCTGGAGTGTCTTAATAAAGACTGAGGTCACTGTTACTTTAACCTCCATGTGTGCAGTCTCATCTGTGTGCGGAACACAACTGGCGACGAGTACACGAATCCAACACAAAGATGCAGCAAACTGTGGGCACCCTGGAGAAGTTCTCGGAGGCTGAGAACTGGGAAGCCTATGTCAAACGGTTAGACCAGTACTTTGTAGCCAACGAGCTGGACGGAGAAGGAAGCGCTGCAAAAAGGAGAGCGGTTCTCCTCACGGTCTGCGGGACACCGACCTACAGCCTCATGAAGAATCTTCTGGCTCCGGTGAAACCCACAGATAAGTTGTATGAGGAGCTGTGTACACTGGTTCGGGAGCATCTTAACCTGAGGGAGAGCGTGCTGATGGCGAGGTATCGGTTCGAAACATACCAGCGATCTGAAGGTCAAGCAGTGGCGAGCTACGTCGCCGAGCTAAGGCAACTTGCAGGATAATGTGAGTTTGATGGCTACTTGGAGCAAATGCTCAGAGACTTTTTTGTACTGAGCATTGGCCACGAGACCATCATACGAAAACTTTTGACTGTAGAGACACCGACCCTCAGCAAGGCCATTGCGATAGCACAGGCGTTTATGTCCACCAGTGATAACACCAAACAAATCTCTCAGCACACAAGTGCTAGCAATGTTCATAAATTAACTGGAACTGTGTTTGTGAGCAGAAATGTACAGGGTAGAAACCACGAGTCTGCAACTGCCAGCAGGCCTCAGGTGACCCACATGACTCAGAGTCCACAACAAAGGATGAATGCAAGGCAATTCACACCTTGTTGGCATTGCGGAGGCATCCATACAGCTTATTCATGCCGCTTCAAAGGGTACGTTTGCAAGAGCTGTGGAACAATGGGGCACCTCCAACGAGCTTGCAGATGAGCTGCAAGCTCTGGAAAACCTGCTAACCACCACATGGCAGTGGAAGATCGGTCCATGGTGGATCAAAGCAATATTGAGCCTCAGAGAGAGGAGGCAGATGCTGAAGTACACGGGGTGTACACATTTTCGATGAAATGTCCACCTATAATGCGAAACGTAAAATTGAATGGCTTACCCGTAGCCATGGAACTGGACACTGGCGCTAGCCAATCCATCATGAGTAAAAAGATGTTTGAGAGACTGTGGTGCAACAAGGCACTCAGATCAGCCCTGAGCCCGATCCACACGAAACTGAGAACGTACACCAAAGAGCTTATCACTGTCCTGGGCAGCGCCATGGTGAAGGTCACCGACGAGGGCACAGTGCACGAACTGCCACTCTGGATTGTCCCGGGAGATGGCCCCACACTGCTTGGAAGGAGCTGGCTGGGCAAAATCCGCTGGAACTGGGATGATATCCGAGCGCTATCACATGTCGATGAGGCCTCATATACCCAGGTTCTTAACAAATTTCCTTCCCTTTTTGAGCCAGGCATTGGAACTTTTCCGGGGCGAAGGTGCGGATCCACTTGGTCCCAGAGGCACGACCCATTCACCACAAGGCGCGAGCAGTACCTCATATGATGAGGGAGAGAGTGGAAATCAAGCTGGACAGGCTGCAACGTGAGGGCATCATCTCCCCAGTGGAATTCAGCGAGTGGGCCAGACCGATTGTTCTAGTACTCAAAAGTGATGGCACGGTCAGGATTTGCGACGATTATAAAGTAACTATTAATCTTTTCTTGCTACAGGACCAATACCCACTTCCGAAGGTAGACGACCTATTTGCGACGCTGGCAGGAGGCAAGACGTTCACCAAGCTCGACCTGACTTCGGCCTACATGACGCAGGAGCTGCAGGAGTCTTCAAAGGGCCTCACCTGCATCAACACGCACAAGGGACTGTTCATCTACAACAGATGCCCATTTGGAATTCGATTGGCTGCAGCGATCTTCCAGAAACACATGTAGAGCCTACTCAAGTCGGTACCACGCACGGTGGTTTTTCAGGACGACATATTGGTAACGGGTCAGGACACCGTCGAGCACCTACAAAACCTGGAGGAGGTCCTCCAGCAACTGGATCGCGCAGGGCTGCAGCTGAAGAGGTCGCTATGCGTCTTCATGGCAACAGAGGTGGAGTTTTTGGGGAGAAAGATCGCACCGTCAGCATTCGGCCCACAGATGCCAAGACAGAGGCTATCAGGAACGCGCCCAGGCCACAGAACGTCACGGAGCTGCGGTCGTTCCTGGGACGCCTCAACTATTTTGGTAACTTCCTACCGGGGTTAAGCACCCTTTTAGAGCTCCTACCTGTGTTATTGCGTAAAGGTGAGAACTGGGTGTGGGGAAAAAAAACAAGTAATTGCTTTTGAGAAAGCCAGAAACATTTTATGCTCCAACAAGCTGCTTGTATTGTATGCCCCATGTAAAAGACTCGTGCTAGCATGTGATGCTTCGTCGTATGGAGTCGGGTGTGAATTACAACAAGCTAACGTTGTGGGGAAGTTGCAACCTGTCCCCTATGCTTCCAGGAGCTTGTCTAAGGCCGAGAGGTCCTACAGCATGATTGAGAAAGAGGCATTAGCGTATGTGTTCGGGATAAAGAAAATGCATCAGTACCTGTTTGGCCTCAAATTTGAGCTGGAAACCGATCACAAGCCCCTCATATCCCTGTTCACTGAAAACACGAGGATAAATACTAATGCCTCAGCCTGCATACAAAGGTGGGCACTCGCGCTATCAGCGTATAACTATACCATGCACCATAGGCCAGGCACCGAGAACTGTGCGGATGCTCTCAGTAGGCTACCATTGCCCACTACGGGGGTGGAAATGGCGCAGCCTGCAAACTTGTTGATGGGGGGCACAGCCTTCAGACTTGTTGATGGTCATGAAAATGATAAATCACCTGTCACGGCTCGCCAGATTAGGACTTGGACCAGCCAAGATTCTCTGCTGTCCCTAGTAAAAAACTGTGTACTCCATGGGAGCTGGGCCAGCATCCCCGTACAAATGCAAGAGCTAATCAAGCCATTCCAGCGGCGAAAGGACGGGCTGTCCATTTAGGTAGATGGCCTGTTGTGGGGTAACCGCGTAGTGCTACCCAAAAAAGGCAGGGAGACGTTCATCTCGGATCTCCACAGCACACAACCGGGTACAGTAATTATGAAAGTAATAATCACTATCACTAGGGGGTTAGTGCTGGACAGGCTAATGGGACTCAAGGTAGACAAGTCCCCTGGTCCTGATGAAATGAATCCCAGGGTATTAAAAGAGATGGCGGAAGTTATAGCAGATGCATTCGTTATAATCTACCAAAATTCTCTGGACTCTGGGGAGGTACCAGCGGATTAGAAAGCAGCTAATGTAATGCCTGTTTAAAAAAGGGGGCAGACAAAAGGCAGGTAACTATAGGCTGGTTAGTTTAACATCTGTAGTGGGGAAAATGCTTGAAACTATCATTAAGGAAGAAATAGCGGGACATCTAGATAGGAATAGAGTAATCAAGCAGACGCAACATGGATTCATGAAGGGGAAATCATGTTTAACTAATTTACTGGAATTCTTTGAGAATATAACGAGCATGGTGGATAGAGGTGTACCGATAGATGTGGTGTATTTAGATTTTCAAAAGGCATTCGATAAGGTGCCACATAAAAGGTTACTGCAGAAGATAGAGGTACGCAGAGTCAGAGGAAATGTATTAGCATGGATAGAGAATTGGTTGGCGAACAGAAAGCAGAGAATCGGGATAAATGGGTCCTTTTCAGGTTGGAAATCGGTGGTTAGTGGTGTGCCACAGGGATCAGTGCTGGGACCACAACTGTTTACAATATACATAGATGACCTGGAAGAGGGGACAGAGTGTAGTGTAACAAAATTTGAAGATGACACAAAGATTAGTGGGAAAGCGGGTTGTGTAGAGGACAGAGAGAGGCTGCAAAGAGATTTAGATAGGTTAAGCGAATGGGCTAAGGTTTGGCAGATGGAATACAATGTCAGAAAGTGTGAGGTCATCCACCTTGGGGAAAAAAAACAAAAAAAGGGAATATTATTTGAATGGGGAGAAATTACAACATGCTGCGGTGCAGAGGGACCTGGGGGTCCTTGTGCATGAATCCCAAAAAGTTAGTTTGCAGGTGTAGCAGGTAATCAGGAAGGCAAATGGGATGTTGGCCTTCATTGCGAGAGGGATGGAGTACAAAAGCAGAGAGGTCCTTCTGCAACTGTATAGGGTATTGGTGAGGCCGCACCTGGAGTACTGCGTGCAGTTTTGGTCACCTTACTTAAGGAAGGATATACTGGCTTTGGAGGGGGTACAGAGACGATTCACTAGGTTGATTCCGGTGATGAGGGGATTACCTTATGATGATAGATTGAGTAGACTGGGTCTTTACTCGTTGGAGTTCAGAAGGATGAGGGGTGATCTTATAGAAACATTTAAAATAATGAAAGGGATAGACAAGATAGAGGCAGAGAGGTTGTTTCCGCTGGTCGGGGAGACTAGAACTAGGGGGCACAGCCTCAAAATACAGGGGAGCCAATTTAAAACCGAGTTGAGAAGGAATTTATTCTCCCAGAGGGTTGTGAATCTGTGGAACTCTCTGCCCAAGGAAGCAGTTGAGGCTAGCTCATTGAATGTATTCAAGTCACAGATAGATAGATTTTTAACCAATAAGGTAATTAAGGGTTACGGGGAGCGGGCGGGTAAGTGGAGCTGAGTCCACGGCCAGATCAGCCATGATCTTGTTGAATGGCGGAGCAGGCTCGAGGGGCTAGATGGCCTACTCCTGCTCCTAATTCTTATGTTCTTATGAAAGCGATAACCAGATCCTACATGTGGTGGCCCAGTATCGACTCTGACTTAAGAGTCCTGTATACGGCAATGCAGCGTGTGTGCTCAGTTGAGCAACGCGCCCAGAGAGGCACCACGAAGTTTGTGGTCCTGGCCCTCTGGACCATGGTCGAGGATCCATGTCGACTATGCGAGCCCGTTTCTCGGTAAAATGTTCCTGGTGGTGGTGGATGCTTTTTCAAAATAGATTGAATGTGAAATAATGTCGGGGAGCACCACCACCGCCACCATTGAAAACCTGAGAGCCATGTTTGCCACCCACGGCCTGCCTGACATACTGGTCAGTGACAACGGGCCATGTTTTACCAGTGCCGAATTTAAAGAATTCATGACCCGCAATGGGATCAAACATGTCACCTCGGCCCCGTTTAAACCAGCCTCCAATAGGCAGGCAGAGCAGGCAGTACAAACAATCAAACAGATCCTCAAATG
This sequence comes from Pristiophorus japonicus, assembly GCF_044704955.1. Lineage (NCBI taxonomy): Eukaryota > Metazoa > Chordata > Chondrichthyes > Pristiophoridae > Pristiophorus > Pristiophorus japonicus. Next base: position 101,573,817 of record NC_091994.1, read on the forward strand.
AGTCACAGAAGGCTCACTCCAAACCCGCCTGTCCCGAGTATTGTTCAGCTACCGCATGAGACCTCATTCGCTCACAGGGGTGCCCCTGGCTGAGCTACTCATGAAAAGGACACTAAAACCAGACTCTCGCTGGTTCACCCCAACCTGCATGACCAGGTAGAGAGCAGGCGGTAGTAACAAAATGTAAACAATGGTCGTGCCACTGTGTCACAGGAAATTGATCTGAATGACCCTGTGTATGTGCTAAACTATGGACATGGACCCAAGTGGATCGCGGGCACGGTGATAGCTAAAGAAGGGAGTAGGATGTTTGTAGTCAAACTAGACAATGGACAAATTTGCAGAAAGCACCTGGACCAAACGAGGCTGCGGTTCATAGACTGCCCTGACCCACCCACAGCAGACACCACCTTTTCCGAGCCCACAACACACACCCAAAGGATCGACGACACCACCCCGGACCAGGAAATCGAACCCATCATGCCCAACAGCCAAGCAAGGCCAAGCTCACCCACACGCCAGCCCAGCGAGGGCACAGCTAACACACCAGAACAGACATTTGTCCCGAGGCGGTCCACCAGGGAAAGAAAGGCTCCCGACCGCCTCACCTTGTAAATAGTTTTCACTTTGACTTTGTGGGGGATTGATGTTGTGCATCTGTAAAGCATGCACTCCCATGTTCCGCCACCAGGGAGCGCATCCCCTGAAGTCCCAAGGGGTCTCAGCATCCCTTGGGAGCACTGTATATAAGCCGGCCCCTTACGCACTCTGGAGTGTCTTAATAAAGACTGAGGTCACTGTTACTTTAACCTCCCTGTGTGCAGTCTCATCTCTGTTAGGAACACAACAGGGGGGATGACAGCAGATCCGCTGGTTGGCCGGATGCTGGAGAGGATGTTACCAAGGAGGAAATGCTCTCTGAGCCAGAAGCAAGAGCTTCCTCCTGGCTCTCATGTGTCGTTGGCAATGGGGGTGCGGCACTTTGGGGTCCAGTGCCGCATTCCGGGAACACCGGTAGCCCTCTGGCACCAGTGTTCCTGGCTATCACCTCCAGGGCCACCACCATCCACAGCATCTTCTCCGCCATGGTCGCAGATATTGTGGCCAGCTGTTGGGATATACCCTACATTGTCTGGAGGATCTGCTGACCTATGTCAACACTCCTCCTGGACAAATGTATCATGTCCCCGCTGAGATCTGCCAATCGTGGAGCAGTCCTGCTGCGCCGAACCAATCTCCGCGGGGTCGGCGCCGGTATGGAGACACTTGGGGTACCCTGCGGCAAAGTGCTTGGGCCCAATAACTCCCCGCTGGAGGAGGACATGGCCGCAGGAGCACTAAATGTAATCGGTGTGCTTGATATGGCGCTTGTTGCTGCAGGCTCCTCCAACTCCTCACTGTTGTCAGTGGAGAGGCCAACCTGCAGCTCAACGGGCGATATTCAGGGCTCCTCACCACCAGAAGCACGATCAACCGCAGACGCTGCCGCAGGATCATGACCTCGCCTCAGTGTTGTTGCCAGTGACTGCACTCTTGGCTGAGCTACAAAACATAAATTAGGTAATTCAAGGAGAAGGGGGTGCTAGGGTCACGGGGTGATTCAAATGTTACACACAGCATATGCACGAGAACAGTACTACTGCTATCAAAATAATCACAGACATCACATTTAATGAACATAACCAAATTCTGCATTACAATGATTTTCATGAGCCCATCATTAATTACATAACACTTTCATCAATCATCTATCATATATTGTACGGATATGATGTGGCATCTATTGACTTTACATCACGCAATGGTGTATACTTTATTCACATGGGATAACATCAGGTTCTGCTGTTGCACGTGTGGCTGACCGGGTGCGGATCCGTACGAGTACCAGCGCCCGCTCTTGAATGTCGGTCAGCTTGTACATCACTGGTGGGCTGCCATCCGTGCGCTGCTGCTCAGCCCTATTCTCCGAAAGCTTCTTCTGCAAAAGGTAACAACAGCAAGACATGGTATAAGATCACTGCATAAGATCATTGCTAGGTACTATCACAGATACTGATACAACGCATAACTGACAGATGTTATAATAATTATTATTATCATTATTAACCTAAACACGTACACCGTAAACGTAGGATTTGAGTAAAACATTACCGGTCTAACTGCAATACATCAAATCTGAATTTATCTACTCATGACACTTACAATTCCAATGATATAAATATATAAGTAAATGTAAATAAATGTAATACTTACTCTGCCGGAGCCGACAAGGTCGTTCCAGCGCTTGCGTCACTGGTTGCCCTCACGCACCTTGTGCGTTACCGACGAGACCACCTCAGCGATTTTGGCCCAAATCCTCTGATACACCTTCAGGGTGGGCTTCCCACGCACATCCCGGATCAACTGACCCGAACGTGACTCCACCTCCTGCAGGAGGGCAGCATTTGCCTCGTCCGAGAATCTCCTTGCTCTTTCTCATCCTCTCATCTCCAATTCATCTCCAACCTCACTGGCCTCACCAGCCTCCTCCACCTCCACATCGTGCTCTCTCATCTTCACCATGCCTTCCATTTTTTTTTACAAATATTTCTATCTCACCAAACTAAATAGTGCTATTTTTTATGAGTAATCCTCATAAAAATCATTCCAAACTCCCACAACAGCCAAACAAACCACAAACCACAATCACCTATACACCAAGTCCACACAAGCTTTCTCTTCCTCTCTGCTCTCTCTCTCCTCTTCTGCGCATGTATTGATGACCCCTGACCTCCTAAAACGCGGGAAAAGACCGTTGCTATGGCGTTGCTATGGACACCGACATTTTACAACAGAAGAAAAAAAATACCGCTAACGCCCATTTCACATTGCTACTGCTAATGCCCATTTTATAAAGCGGGAACTAGGGGTTTTGAAAATGGGTGATAATCCGTCGATCTCAAAACCCATAATAAATGCCAACGCTGGAAATAGTGCCCATTTTTGGGCGATCTGCATAATAATGGAAAGTCTAGCCCCGGAGTTACAGGAACTCTGTATGTGTAATTGCTGAGAGTAATGTAGATTCAGTCGCAGTTTTTTGGAGTTTAAACAGCAATAATTCATCTCACTATCAATCTCATAATCGACCAAGAACCTGACCGTAGGTGGCAATAATCTGAATTTTCTTTTTCCTGTAACGTTCTTCTCTTTTTTCTTTTCTTCATGTCTGTATAGGCCATGCATCTCTTGTGACAAGATGGCAATTTTGATTTTATACTAAAAACGTTTAGTAAATCTGTTAATAACAAAAAACAGTGTTGTATTTGAACCAGTTTATTGGTCAGATGACAGTGGTGTCAGCTTGTAGCAATCTCATTGGCTGCATTTAATCATGATTTGATTTTCTACCAATCTCATTGCCTGTTGGTAAGGACTTGACTGTGTTTTATTGGTAAGAGTGTGGATCAATGCTAGTAAAAGCAGGCCAGGCAGCGATGGGTTTATATGTAATTGTAACTGGCTCAGTTCCAGTCCTGGCTTTGGCCTTGGCACTAGGCTCTGCTTTAAACATGTTCCAATAGAGAGTATGGGCTGGTCTGTGCCATGTGGGAAATCAGGGATGCTTCCAGTGTCCCTGACGATTATGTGTGCAGGAGGTGTATCCAGCTACAGCTCCTGTTAGACCGCATGACGGCCCTGGAGCTGCGGATGAATTCACTTTGGAGCATGCGCGATGCTGAGGATGTCGTGGATAGCACGTTCAGTGAGTCGGTCACACCACAGGTAAAGGTTACAAAGGCAGATAGGGGATGGGCGACCATCAGACAGAGCAGGAGTAGGAAGGTAGTGCAGGAGTCCCCTGCGGTCATCTCCCTCCAAAACAGATACATCGCTTTGGATATTGTTGGGGGAGATGGCTCACCAGGGGAAGGAAGCGGCAGCCAAGTTCATAGCACCGTGAGTGGCTCTGCTGCATAGGAGGGCAGGAAAAAGAGTGGAAGAGCTATAGTGATAGGGGATTCTATTGTAAGGGGGATAGATAGGCGTTTCTGCGGTCGCAACCGAGACTCCAGGATGGTATGTTGCCTCCCTGGTGCAAGGGTCAAGGATGTCTCGGAGCGGCTGCAGGGCATTCTGAAGGGGGAGGGTGAACAGCCAGTTATCGTGGTGCATATAGGTACCAACGATATAGGTAAAAAGTGGGATGAGGTCCTACAAGCTGAATTTAGGGAGCTAGGAGTTAAATTAAAAAGTAGGACCTCAAAGGTAGTAATTTCAGGATTGCTACCAGTGCCACGTGCTAGTCAGTGTAGGAATCACAGGATAGCTCAGATGAACAGTGGCTTGAGGAGTGGTGCAAGAGGGAGGGATTCAAATTCCTGGGACAGTGGAACCGGTTCTACGGGAGGTGGGACCAGTACAAACCGGATGGTCTGCACGTGGGCAGGACCGGAACCAATGTCCTAGGGGGAGTTTTTGCTTGCGCTGTTGGGGCAGGGTTAAACTAATATGGCAGGGGGATGGGATCCTATGCAGGGAGACAGAGGGAAATAAAAGGGGAGCAGAAGCAAAAGATGGAAAGGAGAATAGTAAAAATGGAGGGCAGAGAAACCCAAGGCAAAAATGAAAAAGGGCCACATTACATCAAAATTCTAAAGGGACAAAGAGTGTTAACAAGACAAGCCTGAAGGCTCTGTGCCTCAATGCGAGGAGTATTCGTAATAAGGTGGATGAATTAACTGTGATTGCAGCTATTAACGATTATGATATAATTGGGATTATGGAGACATGGCTCCAGGGTGACCAAGGCTGGGAACTCAACATCCAGGGATATTCAACATTCAGGAAGGATAGACAGAAAGGAAAAGGAGGTGGGGGGGCGTTGCTGGTTAAAGAGGAAATTAATGCAATAGTAAAAAAGGATATTAGCTTGGATGATGTGGAATCTGTATGGGTAGAGCTGCGGAATACCAAAGGGCAGAAATGCTAGAGGGAGTTGTGTACAGATCACCAAACAATAGTAGTGAGGTTGGGGATGGCATCAAACAAGAAATTAAGGATGTGTGCAATAAAGGTACAGCAGTTATCATGGGTGACTTTAATCTACATATAGATTGGGTTAACTAATGCGGTGGTGGAGGATTTCCTTGAGTGTATGAGGGATGGCTTTCGAGACAATTATGTTGAGGAACCAACTAGAGAGCTGGCCATTCTAGACTGGGTGCTGTGTAATGAGAGAGGACGAATGAACAATCTTGTTGTGAGATGCCCCTTGGGGAAGAGTGACCATAATATGGTAGAATTCTTTATTAAGATGGAGAGTGACAGTGTTAATTCAGAGACTAGAGTCCTGAACTTAAGGAAAGGTAACTTTAATGGTATGAGACATGAATTGGCTAGGATAGACTGGCAAATGATACTTAAAGGGTTGACGGTGGATACGCAATGGCAGACATTTATAGATTACATGGATGAACTTCAACAATTGTACATATCCTGTCTGGAGTAAAAATAAAAAGGGGAAGGTGGTTCAACCGTGGCTAACAAGGGAAATTAGGGATATCGTTAAATCTAAGGAAGAGGCATATAAATTGGCGAGAAAAAGCAGCAAAGCTGAGTACTGGGAGAAATTTAGAATTCAGCAGAGGAGGACAAAAGATCTAATTAGGAGGGGGAAAATAGAGTATGAGAGTAAACTTGCAGAGAACATAAAAACTGACTGCAAAAGCTTCTATAGATATGTGAAGAGAAAAAGATTAGTGACGGCCAACGTAGGTCCTTTGCAAACAGAATCAGGTGAATTTATAATGGGAAACAAAGAAATGGCAGACCAACTGAACAAATACTTTGGATCTGTCTTCACTAAGGAAGACACAAATAACCTTCCGGAAATACTAGGGGTTCGAGGGTCTAGCGAAAAGAAGGAACTGAAGGAAATCCTGATTAGTCAGGAAAATGTGTTAGGGAAATTGATGGGATTGAAGGCTGATAAATCCCCAGGGCCTGATAGGCTGCATCCCAGAGTACTTAAGGAAGTGGCCCAAGAAATAGTGGATGCATTGGTGATCATTTTCCAACATTCTATTGACCCTGGATCAGTTCCTACGGACTGGAGGGTAGCTAATGTAACACCACTTTTTAAAAAAGGAGGGAGAGAGAAAATGGGGAATTATAGACCAGTTAGCCTGACGTTGGTGGTGGGGAAAATGTTGGAATCAATTATTAAAGATGAAATAGCAGCGCATTTGGAAAGCGGTGACAGGATCGGTCCAAGTCAGCATGGATTTATGAAAGGGAAATCATGCTTGACAAATCTCCTAGAATTTTTTGAGGATGTAACTGGTAGAGTGGACAAGGGAGAAGCAGTGGATGTGGTGCATTTGGACTTTCAAAAGGCTTTTGACAAGGTCCCACACAAGAGATTAGTGTGCAAAATTAAAGCACATGTTATTGGGGGTAATGTATTGACGTGGATAGAGAACTGGTTGCAGACAGGAAGCAGAGAGTCGGAATAAACGGGTCCTTTTCAGAATGGCAGGCAGTGACCAGTGGGGTGCCGCAGGGTTCAGTGCTGGGACCCCAGCTATTTACAATATACATCAATGATTTAGATGAAGGAATTGAATGTAATATCGCCAAGTTTGCATAAGCTGGGTGGCGGTCTGAGCTGTGAGGAGGATGCTAAGAGGCTGCAGGATGACTTGGACAGGTTAGGTGAGTGGGCAAATGCATGGCAGATGCAGTATAATGTGGATAAATGTGAGGTTATCCACTTTGGTGGCAAAAACAGGAAGATAGAATATTATCTGAATGGTGACAGATTAGGAAAAGGGGAGGTGCAACGAGGCCTGGGTGTCATAGTACATCAGCCATTGAAGTTTGGCATGCAGGTACAGCAGGCGGTGAAGAAGACAAATGGCATGTTGGCCTTCATAGCTAGAGGATTTGAGTATAGGAGCAGGGAGGTCTTACTGCAGTTGTACAGAGCCTTGGTGAGGCCACACCTGGAATATTGTGTTCAGTTTTGGTCCCCTAATCTGAGGAAGGACGTTCTTGCTATTGAGGGAGTACAGCGAAGGTTCACCAGATTGATTCCTGGAATGGCAGGACTGACATATGAGGAGAGACTGGATCAACTGGGCTTGTATCCACTGGAGTTTAGAAGAATGAGAGGGGACCCCATAGAAAAATATAAAATTCTGATGGGATTGGACAGGTTAGAGGCAGGAAGAATGTTCCCCTTGCTGGGGAGTTCCAGAACCAGGGGTCACAGTCTAAGAATAAGGGGTAAGCCATTTAGGACTGAGATGAGGAGAAACTTCTTCACTCAGAGAGTGGTTAACCTGTAGAATTCTCTACCGCAGAAAGTTGTTGAGGCCAGTTTGTTAGATACATTCAAAAGGGAGTTAGATATGGCCCTTATGGCCAAAGAGATCAAGGGGTATGGAGAGAAAGCAGGAAAGGGGTACTGAGGTTGAATGATCAGCCATGATCTTATTGAATGGCGATGCAGGCTTGAAGGGCGAATGGCCTGCTCCTGTACCTAATTTCTATGTTTCTATGTCTGGCCCCAAACAACATTACTCCCCATTCCCACTTCTAATCATGGTGTCTCTGCCAACACCTGTCAAAAGACTCCTGCGATATGGATAAGAACCTTTCCCGATCCTAGCTTTCCACCCCATACAACTGACTGTCAAACCTTTGCTCTACTATGAAGGCACGGGCCCTACTTGTACTCTGCTATTGCTGTAAAGGCCTGCCTATGCTCCACTACCCAGCTGTGGGCCTACCTCCAGCGCTCTAACAAAGCATGGGTTTAGTTAGCAGCTCTCCCAACTTTGAGCATACCTCCGTTGAATACACAGATCATGAAAAGGCAAAAATAAGCTCACAGGATGAAATTGTCAAAAGGAATTATTTTGCAGCCACAGTTAAATAATGCCTCAGGATTTCTGAATCTATTAAGAACACATTCACACCAAGAGTAACATAATACTATATATGTACAGATACCAATAGCCAGACAGAAGAGGCTTTTGGACTTGAAATTAAGCCAGGTATAAGGTGAAAGACCAGTTTGTAACCCACTGCACCATCCAATCCACTCACTATATCATGCAACTGTAGACCTCCTAATCAGACTCTGGAGTACAGAAGAACAAAAGAACATAAGAAATCGGAGCAGGAGTAGGCCATAAGGCCCCTCGATCCTGCTCCGCCATCAATAAGTTCATGGTTGATCTGATCATGGACTCAGCTCCACTTCCCCATCCGCTCCCCATAACCCCTCATCCTTCCATCGCTCAAGAAACTGTCTATTTCGGTCTTAAATTTATTTCATGACCCAGCTTCCACAGCTCTCTGAGGCAGCGAATTCCAGATTCACAAACCACTGAGAGAAGAAATTTCTCCTCATCTCATTTCTAAATGGGCGGCCCCTTATTCTAAGATCATGCCCTCTAGTTCTAGTCTCCCCCACCAGTGGAAACATCCTCTCTGCATCCACCTTGTCAAGCCCCCTCAAAATCTTACACGTTTCTATAAGATCACCTCTCATTCTTCTGAATTCCAATGAGTAAAGGCCCAACCTACTCAACCTTTCCTCATAAGTCAACCCCCTCATCCCCGGGATCAACCTAGTGAACCTTCTCTGAACTGCCTCCAAAGCAAGTATATCCTTTCGTAAATATGGAAGCCAAAACTGCACGCAATATTCCAGGTGTTGCCTCACCAATACCCTATACAGCTGTAAAAAGACTTCACTGCTTTTATACTCCATCCCCTTTGCAATAAAGGCCAAGATTCCATTGGCCTTCCTGATCACTTGCTATACCTGCATACTATCCTTTTGTGTTTCATGCACAAGTACCCCCAGGTCCCGCTGTACTGCAGCACTTTGCAATCTTTCTCCATTTAAATAATAACTTGCTCTTTGATTTTTTTTCTGCCAAAGTGCATGACCTCACACTTTCCAACATTATACTCCATCTGCCAAATTCTTGCCCACTCACTTAGCCTGTCTATGTCCTCCTGCTGCCTCTTTATGTCCTCCTCACACATCGCCCATCCTCCCATCTTTGTATCGTCAGCAAACTTGGCTACGTTACACTCAGTCCCCTCTTCCAAGTCGTTAATATAGATTGTAAATAGTTGAGGTCCCAGCACTGATCCCTGCGGCATCCCACTCGTTACTGATTGCCAACCAGAGAATGAACCATTTATCCCGACTTTCTGTTTTCTGTTTGTCAGCCAATCTTCCATCCATGCCCTCAGAGGAAATTTGCAGGCAACCTACGAGATATGCACACTGTTACACCGGAAGCTTTGGCCTGGATATCCAACTTAGATATTGACATTTGATTTGTTTTGCTACTACAAAAGAAGACTACATCTACATTAATCTCACTTCCTAAGCTTACATAGAATTTACAGCACAGAAGAGGCAATTCGGCCCAACTGGTCTATGTCGATGTTTATGCTCCACATGTGCCTCCTCCCACTCTATTTATCCTTCTATTCATTACTCCCTCATGTAGTTATCTAGCTTCCTTTTAAATGCATCTATGCTATTCACCTCAACCACTCCATGTGGTAGCAAGTTCCACATTCTTATCACTCTCTGAGTAAAGAAGCTTCCCCTGAATTCCTTATTGGATTTTTAGTGACTATTGTATATGTATGGCCCTTAGTTTTGGACTCACTCACAAGTGGGAACATCTTCTCTATAGCTGATCTATCGAATGCGCTCATAATTTCAAAGACCCCTACCACGTCACCTCTTTTCTAGAGAAAAGAGCCCCAGCCTGTGCAGTCTTTCCTGATAGTTATACTCTCTCAGTTCTGGTGTTATCCTTGTAAATATTTTTTGCACTTTCTCCAGTGCATCTATATCCTTTGTAATATAAGCACTGTGCAGAACACAAGTGTGGTCAAATTAGGGTTCTATGGGCTGGAAATTTGTTACTGCCCATTTTGAGGCATTATTCCTGGCGGATCAGTAAGTATAGCGCCCTCTAAATGTTTGCGCCTCCTACCGAGAAATTTGGTTGAATCACACCAAGAAGGAAAGGGGGCGCTAAATCGGGCGTTTCTCAACTCCCCTCGGGCACTACAACCGAAAATCTCAGTGCTAAAATGAAAACCGAAATGCGCATGTTCTGAAGGTCGCTATAGATCCCGGCCCAGCTGATTCTTAAAGGCGTGGTACGATAAGTATGCACATGCGCAGTTCCAACTGTGCACTCTGAGCAGAGGGGGAAAATGGAGGAGCAGGAAGGTTGCCAGCATGCACACCGCTTCTCTGCCACGGCCGTTGAGGCCTTGATTGAGGCAACTGAAAGGAGGTGGCATGTGCTACAGCTTCCAGGAGGAAGGAGGCCCATCCCACGAGTTTTCCATAGACTTTGGAGGGAGGGGCCCAGGACGTTTCTGCAAGAGACATAGTACCGCACAATGTCACAAGAAGTTCAACAACCTCACTAAAATAATCAGGGTAAGCACCCTATCTATTAATGTACCAATGCCATGATGTGAACCTTACTGTCTCACACAATGTAAAGTTTTTGCAGTACCTGTCCCTTCTCTATGTGTTCCAGGCCATGATTGGTGAAGCCACCTGAAAAGTTGGGGCTCAGTTTACCAGCCGTGCCCTGCACATACAAGTGTCGCATACCTTTTTGTTCCGTACTCAGTCTCACCCCTTCTCGCACTACCCTTTCACTCTTGATATGCGTTTGCAAAATGTCAGCCTGATCTGTAATCTGAGGTGGCTCTCACCTCATCACACCCGTTCCCACACACACTATGCGCAGCAACACAAATTCTAATGAATATCTGCACACTTCCAGACAGTAGGAGCTACTCTACCATGGAAGGCACATATCATCGTCATATCATATCATAGGCAGTACCTCAAAATCGAGCAAGACTTGCTTCCACTCTAAAAGTGAGTTCTTAGGTGAATGAACAATCTAATACGGGAATTACAGTCTCTGTCACATAGAAACATAGAAACATAGAAAATAGGTGCAGGAGTAGGCCATTCGGCCCTTCTAGCCTGCACCGCCATTCAATGAGTTCATGGCTGAACATTCAACTTCAGTAACCCATTCCTGCTTTCTCGCCATACCCCTTGATCCCCCTAGTAGTAAGGACCGCATCTAACTCCTTTTTGAATATATTTAGTGAATTGGCCTCAACTACTTTCTGTGGTAGAGAATTCCACAGGTTCACCACTCTCTGGGTGAAGAAGTTCCTCCGCATCTCGGTCCTAAATGGCTTACCCCTTATCCTTAGACTGTGACCTCTGGTTCTGGACATCCCCAACATTGGGAACATTCCTCCTGCATCCAACCCGTCCAACCCCGTCAGAATTTTAAATGTTTCTATGAGGTCCCCTCTCATTCTTCTGAACTCCAGTGAATACAAGCCCAGTTGATCCAGTCTTTCTTGATAGGTCAGTCCCGCCATCCCGGGAATCAGTCTGGTGAACCTTCGCTGCACTACCTCAATAGCAAGAATGTCCTTCCTCAGGTTAGGAGACCAAAACTGTACACAATACTCCAGGTGTGGCCTCACCAATGCCCTGTACAACTGTAGCAACACCTCCCTGCCCCTGTACTCAAATCCCCTTGCTATGAAGGCCAACATGCCATTTGCTTTCCCAACCGCCTGCTGCACCTGCATGCCAACCCTCAATGACTGATGTACCATGACACCCAGGCCTCCCTGCACCTCCCCTTTTCCTAATCTGTCACCATTCAGATAATAGTCTGTCTCTCTGTTTTTACCACCAAAGTGGACAACCTCACATTTATCCACACTATACTTCATCTGCCATGCACTTGCCCACTCACCCAACCCATCCAAGTCGCTCTGCAGCCTCACAGCATCCTCCTCGCAGCTCACACTGCCACCCAACCCAGTGTCATCCGCAAATTTGGAGATACTACACCCAATCTCCTCATCTAAATCATTAATGTACAGTGTAAACAGCTGGGGCCCCAGCACAGAACCTTGCGGTACTCCACTAGTCACTGCCTGCCATTCTAAAAAGTACCCATTTACTCCTACTCTTTGCTTCCTGTCTGACAACCAGTTCTCAATCCATGTCAGTACACTACCCCCAATCCCATGTGCTCTAACTTTGCACATCAATCTCTTGTGTGGGACCTTGTCGAACGCCTTCTGAAAGTCCAAATATACCACATCAACTGGTTCTCCCCTATCCACTCCACTGGAAACATCCTCAAAAAATTCCAGAATATTTGTCAAGCATGATTTCCCTTTCACAAATCCATGCTGACTTGGACCTATCATGTCACCTCTTTCCAAATGCACTGCTATGACATCCTTAATAATTGATTCCATCATTTTACCCACTACCGATGTCAGGCTGACCGGTCTATAATTCCCTGTTTTCTCTCTCCCTCCTTTTTTAAAAAGTGGGGTTACATTGGCTACCCTCCACTCCATAGGAACTGATCCAGAGTCAATGGAATGTTGGAAAATGACTGTCAACGCATCCACTATTTCCAAGGCCACCTCCTTAAGTACTCTGGGATGCAGTCCATCAGGCCCTGGGGATTTATCGGCCTTCAATCCCATCAATTTCCCCAACACAATTTCCCGGCTAATAAGGATTTCCCTCAGTTCCTCCTCCTTACTAGACCCCCCGACCCCTTTTATAACCGGAAGGTTGTTCGTGTCCTCCTTCGTGAATACCGAACCAAAGTACTTGTTCAATTGGTCCGCCATTTCTTTGTTCCCCGTTATGAATTCCCCTGATTCTGACTGCAGGGGACCTACGTTTGTCTTTACTAACCTTTTTCTCTTTACATATCTATAGAAACTTTTGCAATCCGTCTTAATGTTCCCTGAAAGCTTCTTCTCATACTCCATTTTCCCTGCCCTAATCAAACCCTTTGTCCTCCTCTGCTGAGTTCTAAATTTCTCCCAGTCCCCAGGTTCGCTGCTATTTCTGGCCAATTTGTATGCCACTTCCTTGGCTTTAATACTATCCCTGATTTCCCTTGATAGCCACGGTTGAGCCACCTTCCCTTTTTTATTTTTATGCCAGACAGGAATGTACAATTGTTGTAGTTCATCCATGCGGTCTCTAAATGTCTGCCATTGCCCATCCACAGTCAACCCCTTAAGTATCATTCGCCAATCCATCCCAGCCAATTCACGCCTCATACCTTCAAAGTTACCCTTCTTTAAGTTCTGGACCATGGTCTCTGAATTAACTGTTTCATTCTCCATCCCAATGCAGAATTCCACCATATTATGGTCACTCTTCCCCAAGGGGCCTCGCACAACGAGATTGCTAATTAATCCTCTCTCATTACATAACACCCAGTCCAAGATGGCCTCCCCCCTAGTTGGTTCCTCGACATATTGGTCTAAAAAACCATCCCTTATGCACTCCAGAAAATCCTCCTCCACCGTATTGCTTCCAGTTTGGTTAGCCCAATCTATGTGCATATTAAAGTCACCCATTATAACTGCTGCACCTTTATTGCACGCACCCCTAATTTCCTGTTTGATGCCCTCCCCAACATCACTACTACTGTTTGGAGGTCTGTACACAACTCCCACTAACGTTTTTTGCCCTTTGGTGTTCTGCAGCTCTACCCATATAGATTCCACATCATCCAAGCTAATGTCCTTCCTAACTATTGCCTTAATCTCCTCCTTAACCAGCAATGCTACCCCACCTCCTTTTCCTTTTATTCTATCCTTCCTGAATGTGGGACAGACAGTCGTTGAAGGACAGGGTGGGTGGTGAGTCTGGTTTGCCGCACGCTCCTTTCGCTGACTGTGCTTACTTTCTGCATGCTCTCGGTGATGAGACTTGAGGTGCTCAGCGCCCTCCCGGATGCTGTTCCTCCACTTAGGGCGGCCTTTGTTCAGGGACTCCCAGGTGCCGGTGGGGATGTTGCATTTTATCAAGGAGGCTTTGAGGGTGTCCTTGAAACGTTTCCTCTGTCCATCTGGAGTTCCGAGTAGAGCGTTTGCTTTGGGAGTCTTGTGTCAGGCATGCAAACAATGTGGCCCACCCAACAGAGTGGTTAAGTGTGGTCAGTGCTTCAATGCTGGGGATGTTGGCCTGATCGAGGACATTAACGTTGGTGCGTCTGTCCTCCTAGGGGATTTGCAGAATCTTACGGAGGCGTCATTGGTGGTATTTCTCCAGCGATTTGAGGTGTCTACTATATATGGTCCACATCACTGAGCCATACAGGAGGGCAGGTATCACTACAGCCCTGTAGACCATAAGCTTGGTGCCAGATTTGAGGGCCTGATCTTCGAACACTCTCTTCCTCAGGCGGCCGAAGGCTGCACCGACGCACTGGAGGCGATGTTGAACCTCGTCGTCGATGTCTGCCCTTGCTGATAATAAGATCCCGAGGTATGGAAAGTGGTCCACGTTGTCCAGGGCCGTGCTGTGGATCTTGATGACTGGAGGGCAGTGCTGTATGGCAGGGTCAGGTTGGTGGAGGACCTTTGTCTTACGGATGTTTAGTGTAAGGTCCATGCTTTCGTACGCCTCAGTGAAGATGTTGACTATGACTTGGAGTTCAGCCTCTGAACGTGAGCAGACGCAAGCGTCGTCCATGTACTATAGCTTGACGACAGAGGATGGGACGGTCTTGGATCTGGCCTGGAGACAACGAAGGTTGAACAGGTTCCCACTGGTTCTGTAGTTTAGTTCCACTCCAGCGGGGAGCTTGTTGAGTGTGAGGTGGAGCACTGCAGCGAGGAAGATCGAGAAGAGGGTTGGCGCGATGATGCAGCCCTGCTTGACCCCGGTCCGGACTGTGGATTGGGTCTGTGGTGGATCCGTTGGTCACGATCACGGATTGCATGTCGTCGTGGAACAAGTGGAGGATGGTGACAAACCTTTGGGGGCAGTTGAAATGGAGGAGGACGCTCCATAGTCCCTCACGGTTAACAACATCAAAGGCCACGTACAAGGGTTGATGCTATTCCCTGCATTTCTCTTACAGTTGTCGTGTCTATGGAAGGCACATGTGACATACGATGAGCTGCACACTCACTCACATCTTCTTGTGTTTCTTATTGCTGGCGAAAGGGGCTCACAATTGTAGAGAGCAGCAGCGCTCCCGTGGTGGCTGAAACAATCGTGGCACAGTGCTCTCCCACAGAATGAACGCTTCATATGCGCAGCCTGGATAGTGGGCAATCAATGCGAGGATGCGCTGTGTGTGGTTGCACGCCAGCAACACGTTCAGGGAGTGGTATTCCTTCCGGTTTCTGAGTACCTTGGCCTTCTTGAATGGTGCTCGCAAGGCCTCATGTGTGCAGTCAATGGCTCCTTGAACCCTGAGGAAGCCCACAATCCTGCCAAACCCAAACGCCCGTTCATTCTGGCTCTCCCTGCTCATTGAGAAAGTTATGAAGTCCATTCTGCGGGCATAGAGAGCCTTTGTGATGTGGCAAATGCAGCGATGTGCAGCATATTGAGAGACGCTGCATATGTCCCCTGATGCAGCCTTGAAGGAGCTGGAGGCATAGAAGGCCAGCACCACAGTGACCTTCACTGCAACGGGCAGCACAGTCCTGGTGAAGCTGCAGGTCTGCCTGTAGGAGATGGCATATCTCTATCAGCACTTCCTTTTGAAAGCGCAGGCTTCTCACACACTACTCCTCAGAGAGGTGGAGGTATGAGCATTGCTGCCTGTAAACCCATGAGGATAAGGCCTCCTATCCAGATGTCTACGGCCTCTCCTCATTCGACATGGCCAACAGCCTGTCTATTTTGACGCCGCCTATCAAGAGCATGGAGTAGGTAACACTGGCAAACTAGTAATGCACCCATTAAATTATTTCACTCAAGTTATAAGGACCCTGTGATGGCAGATAAATCTGTCACTTTAAAGTCAGTGGTTCACGCAGCATGCGCTGCGGAAACGTTGCACTCAACGTGACCTCCGATTAATGCTCCTCCTCTCTCCCTTTAAATAGGTTGCAGTAAGCGCCAACGGAAGGTGGTACCACTTGGTTTCTCCAGCGTGATTAGGGGCAGACGCTAAATGAGGCGGCCTCACCTAATTTTACGAGCAGGGTGCTAGTGGGTCGTTGCACGACGACTGACGTCATGATCTGACTGAAAGTACACAGCGAGGTGGTAGCGTTTTGCGCCACCGTAAAACCGCCGCCAGATTTTCCGGCGTGACGCTGCAAGCTACATAACTCTCAACAAAGATATATTCCAGTGAGAAAGAAAGACTCTAAGAGAAGGATGAACCATCCGTGGCCAACTAAGGAAGTAAATTGAAAACAAAGGCATGCAATGTTGCGAAGAATAGTGAAAGGCCAGAGGATTAGGAAATTTTTAGAAACCAGCAAAAGACGACTAAAAAAATGATAAAGAGAGAGAAGATAGTTTATGAGAGTAAACTAGCAAGAAATATAAAACAGAAAGTAAGAGCTTCGACAGGTATATAAAAAGGAGAGTAGCTAAAGTAAACGTTGGTCCCTTAGAGGATGAGACTAGGGAATTAATAATGGGAAACAGGGAAATGGCGGAGACTTTGAACAAATATTTTGTATCAGTCTTCACAGTAAAAGACACTAAAAGCATCCCAGAAATTAATAATCAAGGGACTATTGTGGGGCGGGGGGTGGGGGGGTGGGGACTTAAAACAATCACTCTCACTGGAGAAAAAGTATTAGGCAAACTAATGGGACTAAAGGTGGACAAGTCCCCTGGACCTGATGGCCTGCATCCTAGGGTCTTAAAAGAAGTGGTTGCAGAGATAGTGGATGCATTGATTGGAATCTACCAAAGTTCCCTGGATTCTGGAGAAGTCCCAACGGATTGGAAAACCGCAAATGTAACATCCCTATTTCGGAAAGGAGGGAGTCATAAAGCTGGAAACTATAGACCAGTTAGCCTAACATCTGTCATTGGGAAAATGCTGGAGTCCATTATTAAGGAAGTAATAGCAGCACATTTAGAAAAGCATAATACGGTCAGGCAGAGTTAGCATGGTTTTATGAAAGGAAAATCATGTTTGACAAATTTGCTAGAGTTCTTTGAGGTAACGAGCAGGGTGGATAAAGGGGAACCAGTAGAAGTCATATATTTGGATTTCCAGAAGGCATTCGATAAGGTGCCATATAAAAGGTTACTGCATAAGATAAGAGCTCATGGGGTTGGGGGTAATATATTAGCATGGATAGAGGATTGGCTAACTAACGAAAACAGAGAGTCGGGATAAATGGGTCATTTTCTGTTGGCAAACTGTAACTAGTGGGGTGCCACAGGGATCAGTGCTGGGGCATCAACTATTTACAATCTATATAAATGACTTGGATGAAGGGACTGAGTGTAATGTAGCCAAATTTGCTGATGATACAAAGATAGGTGGGAAAACAAGTTGTGAGCAGGATGCAAAGAATCTGCAAAGGGATATTGATCGGCTAAGTGAGTGGGCAAACATTTAGCAGATGGAGTATAATGTTGGAAAATGTGAGGTTATCCACTTTGGTAGGAAAAATAAAAAAGCAAGTTATTATTTAAATGGGGAGAGATTACAAAATGCTGCTGTACAGAGGGATCTGAGGGTCCTTGTACATGAAACTCAAAGAGTTAGCATGCAGGTACAGCAAGTAATTAGGAAAGCAAATGGAATGTTGGCCTTTATTGCAAGGGGGATGGAGTATAAATGTAAGGTAGTCCTGCTCCAACTGTACTAGGCGTTGATGAGACCACACCTGGAGTACTGCATACAGTATTGGTGTCCTTATTTAAGGAGGGATATACTTGCATTGGAGGCAGTTCAGAGAAGGTTCATGAGGTTGATTCCCAAGATGAAGGGGTTGCATATGAAGAAAGATTGACAGGTTGGGCCTATACTTATTGGAGTTTAGAAGACTGAGAGGTAATCTTATTGAAACGTATAAGATTCTGAGGGGGCTTGATAGGGTAGATGCAGAGAGGATGTTTCCTCTCTTGGGGGAATCTAGAACTAGGGGGCCTAGTCTCAGAATAAGAGGTCGCCCATTTAAAAAGGGTCGTAAATCTTTGGAATTGTCTACCCTAGAGAGCTGCGGAGGTTGGGGTCATTGAATATATTTAAGGTGGAGATAGACAGATTTTTGAAGGATAAGGGAGTCAAAGGTTATGTGGAGAGGGCAGGGAAGTGGAGTTGAGGCCAAGATCAGATCAGCCATGATCTTATTGAATGGCGGAGCAAGCTCGAAGGGTCAGACTGCTGCTCTTATTTCTTATGTTTCTTATGTTCTGGTGGTAAGCAATACGAGACACATTACCACCCCTCCAGGGCGCTAACAGTGGTGCTATACAACTGAATTTCCAGCCCTATATGTTTAATATAACTGCTCTGCTTTTGAATTCTATTCCTGTGAAGTGAACTGTAATGTCTGTAAGCTTGTAATGTTTGTAGCTCCACACTGTGGATGTGGACGTATTGTGTACTGCAATGAAGGGTTGATAATAAACAGAACCAGGCAGATTTTCCGGAGACTTCCGAGAGAGCTGCCTGCCATGTTAGGAAGCTGTGTGTGCTGTGCTCTGTGACTATATCACAGTTGGCGACGGAAGATGGGATTTTTGGGATAATTTAAAGCTTAATTTTTGTTGGTGAAAGATTCAGCCAGCCGACAGAGAGACTTTGGAAGTTTTTGTCTTTGAAAAAAAGCTACAAAAGTCCGAGGTAAAATACAGCATTCAAGGAGTGCAAAAGCAAATTGGTAGAGAACACCATGTTAGTTCACTATGACATATCTAAGGAGATTAAGCTAGCATGTGATGCCTCTCCATATGGAGTTGGGGCAGTAATCTCTCATGTATTAAGTAGTGGGGAGGAGAGACCAATTGTTTTTGCTTCACGCACTCTCAGTGCCAGTGAGAGTAATTATGTGCAAATTGAAAGGGAAGCTTTGGCATTAATTTTTGGGGTCAAGAAGTTTCACAAATACTTGTAAGGTTGTAAGTTTACCGTCATTACAGACCATAAGCCCCTAACAGCAATCCTCCATTCAAAGTCCCCAGTTCCAACATTAGCTGCAGCCCGAATGCAGAGATGGGCTTTGATTTTGTCAGCATATACATATGATATTGAATACAGACGATCAGCTGATCACAGTAATGCTGATGCAATGTCTAGATTGCCTTCCCCATCACAAGTTACACCCGATAGGGAAGAAGTGTTTTATTTTTCATGCATTGATGAATTGCCAGTCACGGCTGAAGAGATTGGTAGAGCAACCAAACGTGACCCAGTGATGTCAAAGGTGTATGTGTATATTACAAATGGATGGCCAAACCTGGTAACAGACAAAGATACACATCCATTCTTCATTCGTAGGAATGAATTATCAGTCGATAAAGATTGTATCATGTGGGGTGCAAGAGTGGTTATACCAAATAAATTCAGGTCCAAATTATTAGGAGACCTCCATGACCAGTACCTGGGAATGAGCTTGACCAAGAGTTTTGCTCGCAGTTATTTATGGTGGCCAGGTCTTGATAAAGATATAGAGTACATCGTGAGTCAGTGTACGACATGTCAATCGGTAAGCAAGCAACCACCATCAGTACCATTACAGCCATGGAAATGGCCTCCCAGGGTGTGGCAAAGGCTACATATTGATTTTGCTGAGTTAGAATAACAACAATTGTTCTTTGTGATTGATAGCCATTCGAAGTGGGTTGAGGTGTTTCCAATGTGGAAAATAACAACAAGTAAAACATTGGACATTTTACAAAGATTATTTTCTTCATTTGGCCTCCCTGAAGAAATTGTTTTGGATAATGGACCACAATTTCGTTCAGAAGAATTTGCACAATTCACGAGAAAAAATGGTGTGAAACATACCAAGGTTCCACCATACCATCCTGCTTCGAATGGTGCAGCAGAGCGCACTGTACAAATTGTAAAACTTGCCCTCATAAAACAAATGTTAGATCCAAATCCAAGGAAACGACAGTTGTCATTGGATCACAAATTGGCTAATTTTTTTGATTACATATCGAAATACTCCTCATTCAACTACTGGTAGAACACCAGCAGAGTTGTTTCTCAAACGACAGCCACGAACCAGATTCTCATTGTTAAAGCCAAATTTGGCACAGTCCGTAGAAGAGACACAATTAAGACAGAAAGAGAATCAGGATAGAGGTAGAGTAAAAGAGAGAAGTGTGAAATTAAACCAGAAGTTGAGAGTGAAGAACCATCACCATAAATTGTTAAAGTGGTTACCAGGAAGAGTGGTGAAGATATGTGGTCCTCGCACATATTTGGTAAAGATGTTTGATAATGGACAGGTTAGGTTTGATCACGTTGATCATATTTTACCTATAGACATGGAAGGAGTTGAAGGTGGGAATGATTCAATTATTTCTGACTCATCAGATGGTTTTGATATACCAGTAGCAAATCCTAAATCTAATATACTGGAAACAAATCCAGGAGAGAATCAGAATGAAAGTCTGAGTCCGAGTCAGGAAAACAAAGAGCCTGAAGTTAGAGTGAGTTCAAAATGAAAATCAAGGAAATTCCGTGGAGGAAAACGTTCCTCAGGATGAGCCTCGAATGAGTTTAGTTTCGACACCATGTTTGGAAGGTTCTGTTCGAGAGCAAAGGTATCCTCTTCGAAACAGAAAACAAGTGGTAAAGTTAAATTTGTAAATATGGAAAAAAATAAATTTATATCCTGTGTTATGTATAAACATGAAAGTTATGTATGATGTTTGTTATGATGGCTTCTTCATTAAGGAGGGAGAAGTGTAATGTCTGTAAGCTTGTAATGTTTGTAGCGCCACACTGTAGATGTGGACGTATTGTGTACTGCAAGTGCAGGGTTAATAATAAACAGAACCAGGTAGATTTTCCGGAGACTTCCGAGAGAGCTGCCTGCCATGTTAGGAAGCTGTGTGTGCTGTGTTCTGTGAATATATCACATGTACCTTAGTGCTTTGTTTGCACTTCTTATGGCAACCTTGTCAACCATGACAGTACATTGCATTGTAGCTTAAAACGTGTCTTTGTAATTCCCTCCTTCCCAATTTTCTCCTCTCCTCTGCTCTCTTCTCCTGAAAGCACTAATCCTTACAGGGGTACAGTTCCACAAGTGGCAGCAGGTCAGTTAAGTAGCTATTTTTCATATGTGAATGGAGACAGTAAATGTTGCTAGTTAATTCAACCATGGAGATCATCACAGCCTGATCCTATCCTTGTCTGACTTCCACACCTGCTTGTTTTTCAGCAGAAATCATTGGGTAGTGCAGGAGTAATGACTGATTTTTCTGCTCCCTACCCCACGGACTCTGAGGTCAAATGTAGGGGCGAATTAGGTCCTGCCCAAATTATGTCCTGCCTGAAAACAGTCAACTTAATACAGACCGTGGAGTAAACCTGGGAACTTCTGGCCCACATGGCGTAGTACCGCAATCAATGGATCAAATCAAAGCTCGGCAGTCCTGCCACATCCAGTCGTGAATGGAGGTAGACAATTCAACAACTAATGGGAGGACAAGACTCCATGAACATTCCCACCCTCAATGATGGCAGAGCCCAACATGTGAGGGCAAAAGGGAAGGCTGAAGCATTTGCTACCATTTTCAGCCAAGTGGATGATCCAAATCGGCCCAATCCTGAGATCCCCATCATCACAGAAGCCAGACTTCAGCCAATTTAATTCACTCCACGTGATATAAAGGAACAGCTGAAGCACTGGATACAGCAAAGGTTATGGGCTCCGACTGCAGTGCTGAAGACTGTGTTCCAGAATTAATTGCCTCTAACCAAACTATTCTGGGATAATCCATAACAGTAGATCATGAACCGCTTCCTCGTCCGACACTCTTACTGCTGCACTACCGATCACTGGTATGAGCTCTTTGGTGTAGGTACGCAACTTCGCATTTATCGGACTCAGCTTGGGTCTCTCTGCCTTGGTCTCCCACAATTTTTGAATGTCCTCTGGCTCATTAGCGATTGACTCGCACCCGTGTCTAATTCCATGGATACCGGCACACCGTTTAATTTTACCTCCATCATTATCGATTGGCTCCTTGTTAGTAATTTTACCTCCATCATTGTCGGTTGGCTCTTTGTTAGGAACACATGTACTCTATCCACTTCCTCCTTGGAGCTCTCAAATGCCTCGGGCTGCATCGCCAGGTCCACGCTGGACTAATCATCGTCCACGTGGTGTGTCTTGCTGTGGACACGTCTGCTGAAGATGCCCCATCTTCACACACCCTCTGCATACATACTGCCTGAAGCAGCACTGATGGGGTTGGTGATTGCCCCCACAATGCCAACACGTTGAGCTCGGATTTGCACCCGATGGCGGGCTTTGAGCAGCTCCCGTTCTCGCATACGCAGTCGAATAGGCCCTCGATGGCGAACTTTGAACGGCTCCGGTTCTTGCATACGCAGTCGAGTAGGCCCTCGATGACGAACTTTGAGCGGCTGCCGGCATTGCAGACGCAGTCAAGTAGGCCCTGCTATGTGCAACTCTGCCGGCCGTCGATACAATTTTGTACACAGTACTTACCGTGGAGTTCATTTTTTGTCACTGTTTCTATGTAAACTTGTATTTACTCTGTACAGAGGGCTCATCACCTGGAGTCCCAAGAGATCCCATAATCCCTTGGGAGCACAGGTATTTAAGGAGGCCTCACAGGTTGGAGAGGCACTCTGGAGACCTGCAATAAAAGACTAAGGTCACACTTTACTTTGAGCTCACAGTGTTCATTCTGACTCTTCCTCCATACACAACAACTGGCAATGAGATACAGATAGCGAACCCAAAGATGCAGAGAACTGTGGGCATCCTGGAGAAATTCTCAGAGGGAGATGATTGGGAAACTTTTGTGGAGCGACTCGATCAATACTTCGTGGTCAACGAGTTAGATGGGGAAGGGAGCACTGCCAAATGAAGGGCGATCTTCCTCACCATCTGTGGGGCACTAACATATGGCCTCATGAAGAATCTGCTCACTCCAGCGAAACCCACGCAGAAATCGTACGACGATTTATGCACACTGGTCCGAGAGCATTTGAACCCGAAGGAAAGCGTTTTGATGGCGAGGTACCGGTTCTACACCTACAAAAGATCTGAAGGCAAGGAAGTGGCGAGTTATGTCGCCGAGCTAAGACGCCTTGCAGGTCATTGCGAATTTGGAGGACATTTGCAGCACATGCTCAGAGACTTTTTCGTACTTGGCACTGGCCACAAAACCATACTTCGCAAACTTTTGACTGTCGAGACCCCAACCTTGAATAAGGCCATAGCGATAGCCCAGGCGGTCATTGCCACCAGTGACAATATGAAGCAAATCTCTCAGCACACAAGTGCTGCTGCAAGTACTGTGAATAAAGTGATGTTGTTTTCGAATTGTAACGTACAGGGCAGGTCACACATGCCTGCAGCTACACGTCTGCAGCTGTCTCAGAGTCCACCATCAAGGGTGATGAAGGCAAGGCCATTAATACCTTGTTGGCGCTGCGGGGGTGATCATCGTTTCCATTCATACCGATTCAAAGAGTACGTTTGCAAGGGCTGTGGAACAATGGGACACCTCCAACGAGTGTGCAAGCAAACTGCTAAGCCTGTTAAACCTGCAAACCACCATGTTGCAGAGGAGGACAGATCCACGGAGGATCATGACGATCCAGAGCCTCAGATCGAGGAGGCACAGGTACATGGGGTGCACACATTCACCACAAATTGTCACCTGATAATGCTGAATGTTGAACTAAATGGAATCCTGATGTCAATGGAGCTGAACACAGGCGCGAGCCAGTCCATCGTGGGCAAAAAGACTTTCGAAAGGTTGTGGTGCATCAAGGCCTCAAGGCCAGTCTTAACTCCAATTGGCACAAAACTAAGAACTTACACAAAAGAATTCCTGTAATCGGCAGTGCTACCGTAAAGGTCTCCTACGATGGAAAGCTCCCACTCTGGGTGGTACCAGGCGATGGTCCCACGCTGCTCGGCAGGAGCTGGCTGGGAAAGATACGCTGGAACTGGGATGACGTCCGAGCGCTATCGCCCGCTGACGACACTTCCTGTGCCCAGGTCTTAAACAAATTTCCTTCGCTGTTCGAACCAGGCATCGGGAAATTCCAAGAAGCAAAAGTGCGGATCCACCTAGTTCCAGGGGCGCGACCCATCCATCACAAGGCGAGAGCAGTACCGTACATGATGAGAGAAAGGGTAGAGATCAAGCTAGACTGGCTGCAAAGAGAGGGCATCATTTCCCCGATCAAGTTCAACGAGTGGGCCAGTCTTATCGTCCCAGTCCTCAAGGGAGACGGCTTTGTGGCGATTACAAAGTAACTATCAATCATTTCTCCCCGCAGGACCAATACCCACTACCAAAGGCCGACGACCTCTTTGCAATGCTGGCAGGAGGAAAGACATTCACGAAGCTGGATCTGACTTCTGCCTACATGACGCAAGAACTGGAGGAATCATTGAAGGCCCTCACCTGCATCAACATACACAAAGGTCTTTTTGTTTATAACAGATGCCCATTTGGAATCCGATCAGTGGCGGCGATATTCCAGAGAAACATGGAAAGCTTACTGAAGTCGGTCCTGCACACCATGGTCTTCCAAGACGACATCTTGGTCACAGGTCGGAACATAGTCGAGCATCTGCTGAACCTGGAGGAGGTTCTTAGTCGACTCAATCGCGTGGGGCTCAGGTTAAAACGCTCGAGTGCGTTTTCCTGGCGCCTGAAGTGGAGTTCCTGGGAAGGAGGATTGCAGCGGACAGCATCAGGCCTACCAATGCGAAGATGGAGGCAATCGAGAATGCACTGAGGCCACAGAACGTGAGGGAGCTGCGGTCGTTTCTGGGACTCCTGAACTACTTTGGTAACTTCTTACCGGGTCTCAGCACACTGTTAGAACCACTGCATGCCTTACTGCGTAAAGGAGACGAATGGGTATGGGGCAAAAGCCAAGAAAATGCCTTTGTAAAAGCGAGAAAATTGTTATGCTCAAATAAATTGCTTGTGTTGTATGATCCATGTCAGCGTTTGGTACTAGCATGTGATGCGTCGTCATATGGCGTTGGGTATGTATTGCAACAAGCTAATGATTTCGGGAAACTGCAACTGGTTGCTTATGCATCCAGGAGTCTGTCTAAGGCTGAGAGAGCCTACAGCATGATTGAAAAAGAAGCATTAGTGTGTGTCCATGGGGTAAAGAAAATGCATCAATACCTCTTTGGGATAAAATTCGAATTGGAAACTGACCATAAGCCACTTATATCCCTGTTTTCCGAGAGTAAAGGGATAACTACCAATGCATTGGCCCGCATCCAGTGATGGGCACACACGTTGTCCGCATACAATTACGCCATCCGCCACAGGCCAGGCACAGAAAACTGCACCGATGCTCTCAGTAGGCTGCCATTGCCCACCACGGGAATGGAAATGGCGCAGCCCGCAGATCTAGCCATGGTTATGGAAGCATTTGAGAGTGAGCAATCACCCGTCACTGCCCGGCAGATTAAAAACTGGACAAGCCAGGACCCCTTATTATCTCTAGTCATAAACTGTGTGCTTCACGGCAGCTGGTCCAGTGTCCCAGTGGAAATGCAGGAAGAGATAAAGCCGTTCCAGTGGCGCAAAGATGAAATGTTTATACAGGCAGACTGCCTTCTGTGGAGCAGTTGAGTAGTGGTCCCCAAGAAGGGCAGAGACACCTTCATCAATGACCTCTACAGTACCCACCCAGGCATTGTAATGATGAAAGCGATAGCCAGATCCCACGTGTGATGTCCCGATATCGATGCGGACTTAGAGTCCTGCGTTCACAGATGTAATACATGCTCGCAGTTAAGCAATGTACCCAGGGAGGTGCCACTAAGTTTATGGGCTTGGCCCTCCAAACCGTGGTCTAAGGTACACGTTGACTATGCAGGCCCGTTCTTGGGGAAAATGTTCCTTGTGGTTGTAGATGCGTACTCCAAGTGGATTGAATGTGAGATAATGTTGGCTAGCACGTCTGCTGCCACTACTGAAAGCCTGCGGGCCATGTTTGCCACCTATGGCTTACCCGATGTCCTGGTGAGCGACAACAAGCCATGTTTTACCAGTGCTGAGTTCAAAGAACTCATGACCTGTAACGGGATCAAACATGTCACACCTGCCCCGTTTAAACCAGCGTCCAATGGTCAGGCAGAGAGAGCAGTGCAAACCATCAAGCAAGGCTTGAAGAGGGTAACTGAAGGCTCACTGCAGACTCGCCTATCCCGAGTCCTGCTTAGCTGCGCCCACGAGACCCCACTCACTCACTGGGATCCCACCTGTTGAACTGCTCATGAAAAGAGCACTTAAGACAAGGCTCTCTTTAGTTCACCCTGATCTACATGAACAGGTAGAGAGTAGGTGGCTTCATCAAGGTGCATACCATGATAGCGCAAATGTGTCACGCGAGATTAAAATCAATGATTCTGTATTTGTATTAAATTATGGACAAGGTCCCAAGTAGCTTCCCAGCACTGTCGTAGCCAAAGAGGGAAGCAGGGTGTTTCGGGTCAAACTTTCAAATGGTCTCATTCACCGGAAACACTTGGACCAAATCAAACTCAGATTCACAGACTATCCTGAGCAACCCACCTTGGACCCTACCTTTTTTGATCCCCCAACATACACACCAGTGGCAACTGGCACCACGGTTGGCCACAAAGCAGAACCCATCATCCACAGCAGCCCTGCAGGGCCAACACACCAGGCAGCCCAGCAAGGCCAGCTGCACTGCAGCCCAGTGAGGGCCCAACAAATGATTCAACAACACCAGCTTTCACACCGAGACGATCAACCAGGGCAAGAAGGGCCCCAGATCGACTCACATTGTAAATAGTTACACTATTGACTTTGGGGGGGGGGGGCGGGGGGGGGGAGGCGCGGAGTGTTGTTATATATGTAAACTTGTGTTTACTCTGTACGGCCACCAGAGGGCTCGTCCCCTGGATTCCCAAGGGATCTCCATAATGGGAGCACAGGTATTTAAGGATGCTTCACAGGTTGGAGAGGCACTCTGGAGACCTGCAATAAAAGACTAAGGTCACACTTAACTTTGAGCTCACAGTGTTCAGTCTGAATCTTTCTGCATACACAACAGTCGCGATATCTGCTTCGTGCTTTTCTGCGTGGACATGCAAGCCTGGGCGATGGTGATGACCTTGCTGAGGTCCGGCGTCTCCGCAGCCAGCAGCTTACTTAAGATCGCCTCGTGGTTGACCCCGATCATGAAAAAGCCACGCAGCATGTCTTCCAACCCAGGCCCAAATTTGCAAGGCCCTGCAAGATGTCTCAGGTCGGCAACAAATGCTGCTACATCCAGGCCTTCTGGACGAACGTGCGTTTAGAAGCGATATTGGGATATGAGCATTTCTTCCATAGGTTTAAAGTGTTCCCGAACTAGAGCACACAGTTTTTTGTAATCCTTTTCTGTAGGAAGAGTGGGTGAGAGCAGATTCTTGATGAGTGCATAGGTCGTGGGGCCACAGACGGTGAGAAGAACTGCCCTGCGCTTCTCTGCATCCTTAACTTTGTTTAGGTTGTTTGCCACGAAATACTGGTCAAGACGATCCGTGAAATCTCCCCAATCCTCTCCCTCATTGAATCTCTCGAGAATTCCAACAGTACTCGATCGTGCTGTGCTCGCCATACTTTTGCGTAGGTTCGTATTTGCCTCGTCAGCAGTTATGGTGTATGAAATGATACAATGAACTCCGTACTGTGAGCCAGTGACCAGATGTAACCTGGTCAGTATTTAATGGCTTCCAGAAGTGAAGACACAAAGGTGAACTTCAGGTTATATACTGGGCCCAGCACGAGTGTACCTATGACCCTAGGACCTCCGACAGTAGTGCCCTCTGGTGGTGGGCAGACCTTATGTACATACATTACAGTTAGGTCAGAAGTGGGGATGTTTGCTGATGATTGTACAGTGTTCAGATTCATTTGCACCTCCTCAGATAATGAAGCAGTCTGTGCCCACATGCAGCAAGACCTGGATGACATTCAGACTTGGGCTGATAAGAGACAAGTAACATTCGTGCCACACAAGTGCCAGGCAATGACCATCTACCAACAACAGAGAGTCCAACCACCTCTCCAAGTAACACACTATCCTGACTTGGAAATATGTTGCCATTCCTTCATTGTCGCTGGGTCAAAATCCTGGAGCTGCCACCCTAACAGCACGATAGGAGTACCTACACAACACGGTCTGCAGCCATTCAAGAAGATGGCTCACCACCACTTTCTCAAGGGCAATTAGCGATGGGCAGTAAAAGATGGCCTTGCCAGCGATGCCCATGAGTGAATTTAAAAAAACAAATCCTACACCGGCCAGTGTCATTATTCAACAGTACCCGTGAATTTTAAAAATAAATCCTTCCAATTTTAAACTTTTGTCCTTGTCTTCAAATTCCTCCATAGCCTTGCCCCTCCCTATCTCTGTAACCTCCTCCAGCCCTATAACACCCCACAAATCTGCATTCCTCTTGTTCATCCCCATTTCCATTGCCTCACCTTTAGTGGCTGTGCTTTCAGCTGTCCAGGTCCAATGCTCTGAAATACCCTCCCTAAATTCCTCCCCCTCTCCTCCCTCTCCTCCTTTAAGACTCTCCTTAAAGATTCTCCTGAAAAGCCCTCCTCTTTCACTAAGCTGTTGGCCAACCCGCTAATTTCTCCTTCTTTGACATGGTATTTGTTTTTCTCATGCATCTGTGGATGTTTTCCTCCATTAAAGACACTTTATAAATGCAAGTTGTTGATTTGCAATAATTTCTATTTGTTCTACTCTGTAAAAGATCTGCTTGTGCTCGCTGGGCACCATGCAATACTGTGCTCTGGTTCTGAGTTGGTAAATTTTTGCAGAGAATTTCCAACTGGATGAAAGATTTATGTTGCAATCTTAATGGAAGTTTCTATCCAAAAACCTTATTTTTTCCTTGTTCATTTTAAATTTTATTATCTGGAAAGAATATCTATAAAATATTTATGAGATTAATATTTCCTGTGCTTTTCTTTGGCAATGAAATGAAAGCTGAGTAAGGAGATCTGAGCAAATTGTTAAATGCTACAGTCCATATTTTCTGGCATGCCAGGTCTTGTCAATTCACAGGGCCAACATGAAATTTTTCAGCTGGTGTAAGAGCTTTCACTTTGTGATGTCAATTTAAAACGCGTGGTGGTTAGAATCACATTTGGTATAAAGAGTTTGATTCAAATCCCTGAATTCTCTCTGCTTCAAGCTAAAACCACTGGACTTCCTTTGGGTTGTTAATCGAGACTGCCCATGGCATGATCTGGATCACTGCATAGGCCATTAGTGCTGTGTGGGTTGTGCTGAGCCCTGTTCTGTGCACCACATGCTACATTCTGAGGGCTTTGGTACCGAGCAGCTTCCAAAATAAATTCTGACATTTTAAACACAAGAAGTTAAATTCAAAATTAGCACAGAAAATATTGGAAGTGCACAGCAGGTCAGTCAGCGCCAGAAGGAGTAATGGTGAAATACTTGTTTTGACTGTGTTGACTGATCAGTTAGAAGCAACCTCAGGAGACCACCTCCCACAGAACCAGTGTGGCACTTTCCCATTTCCCACATCAGGCACCTGTGATCGCTATCAATTGAGGTCAATTAGACACAATTGAGTGCTGTGGGCCCTGGATTAAGACCTGGCTAAACTCATGTCATGTGGGACCCTCCAGCCAACAGATGAAGGGTCTATAATTTGTCTTTTCTCTTTCAGATGCTGACTGACCTGCTGTGTACTTCCAGCATTTTCTGTGTTTTATTTCAGATTTACAGAAGCTTTTTTCCCCTTTTAATTTCTAAGTTGCCTGTGAACGTATTTTTTTCAAATCTTTGGGCTGTAATTTTAACGGAATTTCTCATGATCGTCTGATGTTACTTCTCGCAAGATCCATGGAGATCCCGGAGAAACAGATGTAAACAGTATTTATGGCGGACAATCAGGACTCCTGCGGAAATTGTACGTTTTTATTTATAGAGTTTTTGTAAGGATAAAGCAGTGACAAATACAGATGGCAAAAAGCCCATCAAATAAACAAATGACAAATCCAAAGAAAGCAGTTAAACCTTTAAAAACAAACTGTAAGCAGTCAACACATCAATATCTCATCAGCATCATCATCATAAGCAGTCCCTCGGAGTCGAGGATGACTTACTTCCACATTAAAAATTAGATCTCAGATGACTGTTGAGTCCAGTGCGAGAGCTACAGTCTCTGTTGCAGGTTGGACAGACGGTGGTTGAAAGTACGTTGACTGAAGTGCTGGTTTTTTGAAGTGCTTAGGTTGTCATGCGCTCCTTCTGCATAGGCGCTTGGTTTCCGCTTGCTCCCGGTGAAGAGGCTCGAAGTGTTCGATGTCCTCACAGATTATTCTCTTCCATTTTGAGCGATCTTGCACCAGTGATTCCCAGGTGTCAGTGGGGATGTTGAACCTCTTCAAGGAGGCCTTGAGGGTGTCCTTGAAGCGTTTCCTCTGCCCACCTGTGGCTCGTTTGCCCTGTCGGAGCTCTGAGTAAAGCGCTTGCTTTGGGAGTCTCGTGTCGGGCATACGGACAATGTGGCCCATCCATCGGAGCTGATCGAGCATTGTAACCACCACATTGTTCCCTGAGCTGGCCTTCCCCTTCCCGTTGGGTCTCGCTTAGGGCGGTGATGTCTACGTCAAAGTGTCTGGGTTCCCGGGCAACGATGGCAGTATGACGTTCCGGTCTGTTGCTATTGGGATTGTCCATGAGTGTCCTGACATTCCAGGTCCCGAACTTCATTTTAAGCAGTGGAAGATGCCTGTGCATAAATTCTTTTAACATGGGGTGGCCGTTGCACACCAGCTACCACATGGGCCTGACAGCGCAAGATGGTCCAGTGGCAAGGGGATCCAAGACGACCGGAGACCATGCTCCGCTGTATTAGCCTAGTACATATATACAAATACAAACACACTACTACTGTCCACCATCCTCCTTCCCACAGGACCTCTCTCCCTGAAATTCATACGGTGTTCCTCGTTGGTCCCTTTCTCCACACCTCGCCGTTTCCGACCTCCACTCCTTGCCGATCCTGACCTCCGCTCCTCATCACTTTCAATCTCTGCTCCTCGCCATTTCCGACCTCCGCTCCTCACTGCTTCCGATCTATGCTCCTCGCCTGTCCCGACCTCTGCTCCTCCCCGCTTCCGACCTCCACTCCACGCCACTTCCGACCTCCGCTTCTCGCCACTTCCGACCTCCGCTTCTCTCACTCCTGCTTCTGGGTCCCGACCCCTCCACTGGGCTCCACCACTCTCCAACATATGCAACCAATCAGCTACTTGGATTCTGATGATGTCTAATTATGTGGCCCATTTTGAGTTTGTCACCTCCTCGAGACCTTTGTTGACCCTGCTGCTGTGGTGGCTAGCTTTTTTAAAAGCAATATCTAGATTTCAATTATCAAATCTTTGGGATCAATCTGGAGCACAATGGGAAAATAACGAATCCTATGGAACATAGATGAGGGAAGGAATCCACCATTCCTGAAGAAAACTTGGTCTAGCTAATGAGTTACACACAACTTATTTCCAATCCCCTGCCAGTTAGGGTGGTAGGCTGACAGTGGTGATTGGACTTTAATATCTCAACAATAACAACTTGCATTTATATAACATCTTTACTATAGTAAAATGTTCCAAGGTGCTTCACAGGAGCGATTATCAAACAAAATTTGACACCGAGCCACAGTAGGAGATAGTAGGACTGGTGACTAAAAGCTTGGTCAAAGAGGTAGGTTTTAAGGAGCATCTTAAAGGAGGAGAACGAGGCAGAGAAATGGAGAGGTTTAGAGGGGGGAGTTCCAGAGCTTAGGGCATATGCAGCTGAAAACATGGCTGCCAATGGTGTAGCGAAGAAAATTGAAGGAGCAGAGAGATCTCAAAGGGTTGTAGACTAGTGCTCTAATTATACTTATTCTGGGCTGTTCATCCTTGCGTGTGCATTTGACTGGCCCTCTGTAGAGGAGGTTACAGAGATAGGAAAGGGCAAGGCTATGGAGGGATTAGAAACCAAGGATGAGAATTTTAAAATCTCTTCTGGGAAGTGGGTCATATTGGGCCATCTGGTAAGTATAAAGGGACAGACTTGGAGGTAACAAAAGGAATAATTACCTGGAGTTGTAAAGTAGTATAATATCCTTGTAACGGAGGGAGAATATAGGCAACCCAACTCAGGTCAGTGGCAATGACCCTGAGTTGCAGCTGAGGGAGATATCTCAGGATTATCACACATCAAGGAGCAGGGGAAAAGCTCCATGTGATATTGACCTTATGTTATTTTCATAGGACTGCTCCGCAACAGGACAAGTTGCAGATATTGAGACTCACCAGAAACATCGAACTCAAGCCAGAGAAGAAAGTTGCTATATCCACACCCAAGAATACACTGGGGAAGCAGAGAGCCAGTCAAATGCACACGCAAGGTTGAACAGCCCAGAATAAGCATAATTAGAGCACTAGCCACCCTCCCTGCTCAATTGGTTAATGCAGTAGCTTCAATTTCATATGAACCTCAGAGACCAAAGCTCACAAAGGGAGATTCCCCTTTTATGAACTGGGAGCATTTTTAATAAAAATAGCTTGTGCCAGATCTTCTTCCTAAAAGTACCAATTCTGCCATCCATTTCTGTATTTTGATTGGGGGTGGGAGAAATTGGCATAGTTGAGTTCGGGGAGGTCTGGAATAATCTGCAGCCCCAAATAGGGAAACCCTGAATTGGTTCAATGAAAAGGAAAGGAATAAAACCATTGCCTCTGATTTGCTTTCATTGAACTTCTGTCTGGGTAGGTGGCAAACTGCTGCATACTATTTAAACATAGGGGAGGAAACGTTGTGGGCTGGAAACAAGCAGATCATTGGAAACAAAAAGCAAAATAAACTGCAGATGCTGGAAATCTAAAACAAAACCAGTAAATTCTGTATAAACACTCAGCGGGTCAGTCAGCATCCGTGGAAAAAGAAATAACTTGCATTTACATAGCATCTTTCAAGACCATAGGACATCCCAAAACACTTTACAGCCAATTAAGTACTTTTGAACTGTAGTCACTGTTGTAATGTAAGAAACGCAGCAGCCAATTTACACACAGCAAGGCCCCATAAATTGCAAGATGTGTTTTTTCAGTGATGTTGGTTGAAGGATAAATATTGTCCAGGATACCAGCAAAAACTGCCCTGCTCTTTTTCGAGTAGTGCTATGCAATCCTTTACGTCCACCTGAAAGGGAAGATGGGGCCTCAATTTAATGTCCTAACTAAAAGATAGCTCTGATAGTGCAGCACTCCCTCAGTACTGCACAGAAGTGTCAGCCTAGATTATGTGCTCAAGTCTCTGGCATGGGGCTTGAATCCACAACCTTCAGACTTAGAGGAAAGAATGCTACCAAGACTCACATTGTGGACAGAACGGAGAAGTTAACATTTCACATATGGACTCTTCATAAGTTCTTAACTTATCTGTTATCTTAGCTTAAAGCTCATGGAATTGAAGGCAAATTACTGACCTGGTTAGGAGATTGGTTAGGCAGTAGAAGACAGAAAGTAGGGATAATGGGTATGTACTCTAACTGGAAGGAAGCGACTGTAGTGCCCCACAACGATCTGTGCTGGGGCCCTCAACTACTTAGATAATGCAATAGAGAGCCATATATCCAAGTTTGCCGATGACACAAAGATTTGTGGTATAGGAAGTAGTGTAGATGGGAGCATAAAATTGTTAACTGATTAAGTGAGTGGACAAAACTGTGGCAGATGGATTTCAATGCAGGTAAGTGTGAAGTCATCCATTTTGGACCAAAATAGGATAGCTCTGAATATTATTTAAATGGTGAAAAGCTAGGAACAGTGGAAGTCCAAAGATATTTAGGGGTTCATGTACACCGATCACTAAAATGTAGTAGTCAGGTACAAAAGGGAATAGAGGGTTATGTTGATAGAGTTAGATGAGGAAAGGTGGGAGTAGGCTGGAGTGGAGCATAAATGCAGGCATGGACTTGTTGGGCCAAATGTGCTATATATCCTATGTAATCATTTGTAATCCTAAGTAAAAAATAATCAAAAACTAATGGACTATTAGCCTTTATAACTAAAGGGCTAGAATATAAAAGGGAGGAAGTTTTGCTATGGCGACACAAAGCCTTAGTTAGACCACATCAGGAGTACTGTGTACAGTTCTGGGTACTGCACTGTAGAAAGGATATACTGGCCTTGGAAGGAGTGCAGCACAGATTCACCATAATGGTACCAGGGCTCCAAGACTTAGATTATGAGGAGAGATTACATAAACTTGACTTGCATTCCTTGGATTATAGAAAGATAAGGGGTAATTTGTTTGAAGTTTTTAAGATTTTGAAAGGAATTGATAGGATAGGTAAAGAGAATCTTTTTCCACTGGCATAGGACAAGGGGACATAACCTTAAAATCAGAGCCAGGCCATTCAGGAGAGAAGTTAGGAAACACTTCTTCACGCAAAGGGTGGTAGAAGTGTGGAACTCTCTCTCACGAAAAGCAGTAATTCAATTAATAATTTTAAATCTGAGATCAATAGATTTTTGCTAGCCAAGGGTATAACAGGATATGGAGTCAAAGTAGGTAGATGGAGTTAAGAAACAAATCAAGCATGATTTCATTGAATGGTGGAACAGGCTCAAGGGGCTGAATAGCCCACCCCAGTTCCTATGTTCTTCACAGATGCTGACTGACCCACTGAGAGAGATTTTATGTTCTTGGCCTGATCCACATAGAATCCATATCCACTCCATTCCGTGTCCCACTTAGTTTGAAAACATGCTGCCAGCAGTTCAGTCACCAATGTGGACAGTCAGTTAGCCCTTTCAAATACCTTGAAATGCTGGGGGATGGTGGTCAGATTTTCAACCTGCCGCCCTGGCGTAAAACTAGCATTGCACATCGACTATCCATATGGAAATGGCTCGATTCGCATTTCCACTAATTTCAATGGAAGTGAAAATCAGATGGGTTCTATAACAAGCGGCCAATCTACGATTCCAGTTTTACACCTGACAGGAAGTTGAATATCTACACCCAGGTCTCCACATGAAATATAAACCTGTCTCTTCTCTGACAGACCTGCTGTGTACCTCCAGCATTTTCTGTTTTGTTGCTAACAGTCAACCAAGTTACTCACTGAATGTGAAGCGTGGCAACCAATGGAAATGTTTCTTGAAAAAAAGACAGAAAGCAAGAAAGACTAGAATTTATATGGCATCTCATCATGCCTCTGAAATGTCTCAACATACAGTGAATTACTTTGAAATGCAGCAACTTATATAAGGAAGCATGGCAGCCATTTTGCGAACAGGAACATCCACAAATGGTAGCAGGATGAATAACCAATTATTCCACAGCAGTTGCTGGAAATACTCAGCAGGTCAGGCTGCATCTGTGGAGAGAAAAACATAGTTAACAGAAGAGATTAAGAACAAAAGATGAGTCTAGGTAAGTAGAAATCAGAATCATCAACAACTGCCATGGGAAAAAAATAGGGGCAGAGGTTATGGTCTGAAATCTAGATTCATCTTTTGTTTCTTAACTTGCCACATACCATCTCCTTTTCCTTGCACCTTCATCCATTTTGTCTCTTAATCTCTTCTGCCTTCCATCCTATCACAGATCTTCCCCTTTATTCTTTCCTCCCTCCCCCCTTTCCATGCCCCGACACTTGCTTAAAAACCTGTTACATCTCTAACTTATTCCAGTTCTGACGAAGGGTCATCGACCTGAAATGTTAACTCTGTTCCTCTCTCCACAGATGCTGCCTGACCTGCTGTGTATTTCCAGTATTTTCTGTTTTTATTTCAGATTTCCAACATCTGCAGTATTTTGCTTTTGAACCAATTAATCTACTTTTTTTTGCTGGTGTTGATTGACTGAGCAATGCCGGCCAGGTCACCAGAAGAACTACTTGACTACTTGCTGGTTTTCGAATACTGCCATGGGATCGTTAATATCCACATGAACCACTGCATTATGTGCTCCAATCTTAGAGTGGGACTCAAATGCAAGGAAAGAACAATGGCTTATGAAAGGGTTAAACGGTGCTGAAACTAGTATTTCATTTTTGCAAGCTACTCTTGTCAGTTTGGACACAGCCTACTTCTATCAGTCTTTAACATAATCCAATTGTGTTGCTTTAATATGTATCACATTACAAAGAAATTTGTTCAGTCTTTACCAATGTGCAAAGTTAGATATTTTGTGCAAAGAAAAATGATTTTGAAAGCAACACTAACTAAGTTCAAACAATGATACTACCATCATTCCATCAGAAATAAAATCCCAAGAGAATAAATACCAAGGAGGTACAGCAGCAGGTAAAGCAAACAGTACATGTTTCAATTAATCCCAGGACTCATTAATAAAGAGTAGTGTAAGATAAAGCACATAGCACATAGTTCAATTTGTTCATTTTCTTCAATTCCTTCTAAAACTGTTATATAAATCTATTCAATTTTACAACACTGAAAAATATCACATTGCTGTTACAAAGTCGCTCGCTGCTGTCTTACTACAGATCCCCATTTGAGACAGGTGTGCTTAGATTGATGCAGAGTCGGCAGACTCAAGTTATACTCTGTACCAATCCCTGACTAGGTAAAGTTGACTCATGCAAGTGCAAATCTATGCTCAATGGCAGTAAATGCAAGTTAAACCTTTAATGTTAGCTAACAACCAATGGGACGGTCAGCTCTTGTCTGATATGAAACAGCTTAAAAACAAAGTTAAAAAATATCAGAGGGTCCAAATGACAAAGTGGGACATTTTAATGTTTAGTTTGACACCACATCTTCTCTGATTGTTTTAATAGATGGAAACACGCCACAATGTCAGACCATTTATTTCAAGCTAAAATTACATGTACAGTTTATTTATTGGATGAAATTCACACAGAAACAACATACAAAGAGCAGAACAATATTTGGCTTACACACAACGCATCATCAACAAGAACATAACAAAGTGTTCTAGAATTTGAGAGTTCCCTTTTAGACTCTTTAAACTCTTCACGATAGGGTAGTGTGAGGAAGTCCCAAATTCTCTCAACAAACTAAAGATCAATATAAAATACTTCCGTCATCCAAGTGGATGGGAAATATACAACAGTTGCCCCTACCCTCACTATCTACAGAATGTATATTCGGGTTCGAGACAAGCCAATTACAATTTTATGCCGGCCCTGACACCATCTTTTGTGAAACATTATCACAAAGGAATTTCCTTGGCGGTTTCTCCTGATTAGCTGCCATAAATTCAGCAAAAGGTAGAAGGAAACCTTATTTACGCAGAGCCGATTATGGCAGCTGATTGGGAGAAGCCACCAACGATCAAGGAAATTTTTCTGCAACAAAATTCCAGGCCAAAGTGTGTGCAATTAACATGTGATGACGAGACAGAATTTTATATTATTGCTAGCTCTCCAAACACACAGAAAGATAAAAGAATCTCTTGCAGAAGGCAAGTAACAGAAACCAAATAAAAATTGCCTGGCTAAAATTTCATAAGAAAATGATACAATATGGAGATATTTTAAAACATGGTGCAGAAACGATCCTGCATGATCATAATGAAAATATAATTTTGCACACACATCTTTCCATTCATTTGTTCTCAAAAATCATTGGTGTGTCATAACCGTGCTTTTCAGACACAAAAGCATTATTGATTAAAACCGAATGTTAAATTTCTAATTCAAATCATGTTTAAGAATGTGGGAGGCGGAGAGGGTTCTTACTGGAGTCATCAAATAAAGCAAACAACTCCTGGAATATCAACAGTAAACATATCTACAATGTTACAAGTGCACAATTAGTCAGCACTTGCCTAGACTTGCTTTCTTCCCTCTTTTTTCCAGTTATGAAGTTGAATGTGATCGATTTCCTATTGTATTTCTGTGCAGTTGTTGTAAATGTGACAGGCTCTCTTGAGGTGTATCATAATGGTGTATCTGTAGTTGCATTACTATGCAGTCATACAGTATATCTGAAGGTACAAGTGAGAGTTTAGCGATCCAGGGGTTTAGATACAGATCAGCCATGATCTAACTGAATGGTGGTACAGGCTTGAGGGCCTAAATGGCCAGCTCCTGTTCCTATGTTCCAGTAAATGCTTCCTTTTCCCATTCCATAAATCCAGAATTTTTCTGCTTTGAAATTGAGTAAAAACACTGGCAACGAAGAAGTGATTAAGTTTTGACTACATATATTTCTTAAGCCTTAGACTGTGCCAAACTCAATTTCTATAGTGGGCCCAAGTATCTGGCACTTGGCATTGGCCACATACAGGAAATGTTATTAGAATAGAAATAGATTAAGGCAAACTATATTAGCACATTTACATTTAGATTTTTTTTGTCGCTACTGCTGCTTCCTGATACAATGCATAAGACCATAAGAAGAGAAGAAATAGGAGGCATCTCTTAGCTTGAACCATTGCATCAACATTTGGAGCGAATGACTGGGCTGAGGCCTGTCTTGATTAAAAAAATGAGGGCCAATTGTCACAACACAACTTTGTGCCGCTTAACCACTAATCCTGGAAGTGAATTCCACAGTATCCCAACTCTCTGTGTAAAGCAGTTTCTCTGGATCACTGTTCTAAATCTCTTAAATTTAATCTTGTCTTGACCCCTCAACCACTGGAAACAGCTACTATCTACCCCATCCCATCTTTCATAACTTTAAACATTTCTATCATGTCACCCTGGAATATATGTTAAAAATGAGATGATGAGTCCTAACCGAAAGGGAATAAAGTCAGAATGGGCCTGAGACTGAGCCAGCTACCATTCTGGCCAGGAATGCACCTGTATTGTTTGACTTCCTGTAATCCTAATCTGTTATGCAACCACAAGTGGCTATCTTAGTGATTATTAGCTATAAACCACAAGCACACGCCTTGTAAGTATTATCTCTGTGTCCTCCATAGTGGGGGAAAAAACTGCAAGAAGAGGGGAAAAAGGGACCATTCCTTCCCAATAACATATTTTATTTATATAGTGCTTTTAACATAGTAAAATGTCCCAAGGCATTTACAGCAGTGTTATAAGACAAAACAAATAAATTTGACACCGAGCCACATAAGAAGAAATTACAGCAGATGAGCAAAAGCTTGGTCAAAGAGGTAGGTTTTAAGCAATATGTGTGCTTTACTCTGTAACATTTACTGTTCAAATAAAGTCACTCCCTTCAGGCTTCTTTCAAGGATCTTTGGATAACTTTTTTCCCCCCTGTGACTATTAACAACGTGGCC
This sequence comes from Pristiophorus japonicus, assembly GCF_044704955.1. Classification (NCBI taxonomy): domain Eukaryota; kingdom Metazoa; phylum Chordata; class Chondrichthyes; family Pristiophoridae; genus Pristiophorus; species Pristiophorus japonicus. Next base: position 101,613,167 of record NC_091994.1, read on the forward strand.
AGCCTGCACCATCGATAACATCACAGTGACTATTGACACAACAACACAGTTCTGCATTTCACTTTTGACACGGCATGATTTAGGGTTAGTGGTCAGAATTAGAATTTGGATTCGTGGTTGGGACTGGGATTAGTAGTTAGGGTTAGGATTAAAGTTACTGGTTAGAATTAGAGTCAGTGCTTAGGATAAGGGTGTTAGTCTTAGGCGTTAGGATTTAGGGGTTAGGGTTAGTGGTTGGGACTAGTGGTTAGAGCTTGGGAAGAGTGATCAGAGCATGGTAGAATTTCAAATTCAGTTTGAGGGTGAGGAAGCTAGGTCTCAAACTACTGTCCTGAACTTAACTGAAGGCAATTACAAAGGTATGAGGGCAGAGTTATCTAAAATGGACTGGGAAAATAGATTAAAGGGTAAGACGGTAGATAAGCAGCGGCAAACATTTAAGGAGATATTTCATAACTCTCAGCAAAGATATATTCCAGTGAGAAAGAAAGACTCTAAGAGAAGGATGAACCATCCGTGGCTAACTAAGGAAGTAAAGGATGTTATCAAATTGATATTCACTATTGAGGTTCAATAGGTTGATTCCGGGGATGAGGGGTTTGACTTATGAGGAAAGGTTGAGGAGGTTGGGCCTCTACTCATTGGAATTCAGAAGAATGAGAGGTGATCTTATCGAAACATATAAGATTATGAGGGGGCTTGACAAGGTGGATGCAGAGAGGATGTTTCCACTGATGGGGGAGACTAGAACTAGAGGGCATGATCTTAGAATAAGTGGCCGCCCATTTAAAACAGAGATGAGGAGAAATTTCTTCTGTTAGAGGGTTGTAAATCTGTGGAATTTGCTGCCTCAGAGAGCTGTGGAAGCTGGGACATTGAATAAATTTAAGACAGAAATAGACAGTTTCTTAAACGATAAGGGGATAATGGGTTATGGGTGGGGAAGTGGAGCTGAGCCCATGATCAGATCAGCCATGATCTTATTGAAAGGCTGAGCAGGCTCGAGGGGCCATATGGCCTACTCCTGTACCTACTTCTTATGTTCTTATGAAAACAAAGGCATACAATGTTGTGAAGAACAGTGGAAGGTCAGAGGATTGGAAAATTTTTAGAAACCAGCAAAGGACGACTAAAAAAAACATAAAGAGAGAGAAAGTAGTTTGTTCGAGTAAACTAGCAAGAAATATAAAAACAGATAGTAAGAGCTTCTACAGGTATGTAAAAAGGAAGAGAGTAGCTAAAGTAAACGTTGGTCCCTTAAAGGATGAGACTGGGGAATTAATAATGGGAAACAGGGAAATGGCAGAGACTTTGAACAAATATTTTGTATCGGTCTTCATGGTAGAAGACACTAAAAGCATCCCAATAATTGATAATCAAGGGGCTATTGGGAGGGAGCGAACTTGAAGCAATCACTATCACTAGAGAAAAAGTACTAGGCAAACTAATGGGAGCAAAGATGGACAAATCCCCTCGACCTGATGGCTTGCATCATAGGATCTTAAAAGAAATGGCTGCAGAGATAGTGGATGTATTGGTTGTAATCTACCAAAGTTCCCTGGATTCTGGCGAGATCCTAGCGGATTGGAAAACCACAAATGTAACGCCCTTATTTAAGAAAGGAGGGAGACAGAAAGCAAGAAACTATAGACCAGTTAGCCTAACATCTGTCATTGGGAAAATGCTGGAGTCTATTATTAAGGAAGTAGTAGCAGGACATTTAGAAAAGCATAATACGGTCAAGCAGAGTCAACATGGTTTTATGAAAGGGAAATCATGTTTGGCAAATTTGCTGGAGTTCTTCCACAAGCAGGGTGGATAAAGGGGACCCAGTAAATGTCGTGCATTTAGATTTCCAGAAGGCATTCGATAAGGTGCCACATAAAAGGTCCCTGCACAATATAAGAGCTCACAGGGTAATATATTAGCATGGATAGAGGATTGGCTAACTAACAGAAAACAGAGAGTCGGGATAAATGGGTCATTTTCAGGTTGACAAACTGTAACTAGTGGGGTGCCACAGGGATCAATGCTGGGGCCTCAACTATTTACAAACTGTATTAATGACTTGGATGAAGGGACCGAGTGTAATGTAGTCAAATTTGCTGATGATACAAAGATGGGTGGGAAAGCAAGTTGTGAGGAGGATGCAAAGAATCTGCAAAGGGATATAGATAAGCTAAGTGAGTGGGCAAATATTTGGCAGATGGAGTATAATGTGGAAAAGTGTGAGGTTATCCACTTTGGTAGGAAAAATTAAAAGGCAAATTATTATTCAAATTGGGAGAGATTACAAAATGCTGCGGTACAGAGGGATCTGGGGGTCCTTGTACAAGAAACACAAAAACTTAGCAAGCAGGTACAGCAAGTAATCAGGAAGGCAAATAAAATGTTGGCCTTTATTATAGGGGAGATGGAGTATAATAGTAGTGAAGTCCTGCTACAACTGTACAGGGCGTTGTTGAGACCACACCTGGAGTATTGCGTACTGTTTTGGTCTATTTAAGGAGGGATATACTTGCATTGGAGGCAGTTCAGAGAAGGTTTACGAGGTTGATTCCTGAGATGAAGGGGTTGTCTTATGACGAAAGTTTGAGCAGGTTGGGCCTATACTCATTGGAGTTCAGAAGAATGAGAGGTGATCTTATTGAAATATATAAGATAATGAGGGGGCTTGACAGGGTCGATGCAGAGAGGATGTTTTCCCTTGTGGGGGAATCTAGAACTAGGGGGCATAGTTTCAGAATAAGGGGTCACCTGTTTAAAATGGAAATGAGGAGAAATTTCTTCTCTCAGAGGGTCATAAATCTTTTGAATTCTCTACCCTAAAGAACTGTGGAGGCTGCATCATTGAATATATTTAAGATGGAGATACACAAATTTTTGAACGTTTGTCAAGGGTCATGGGGAGCGGGCAGGGAAGTGGAGTTGAGGCCAAGATCAGATCAGTCATGATTTTATTGAATGGCGGAACAGGCTTGTGGGGCCAAATGGCCTACTCCTACTCCTATTTCTTATGTTCTTATAAGAGCTAAAAGCTGGGATTAGTGGTTAGATTTAGGATTAGAAACCACTATTGACAACGCCACTGTCACTAGACACTTCATTTTCATTTCATGTTGTTTTACCTTATGTAGATGAGTTACACGACAGCCACATGATTTGTTCATTCAAGGAACCTTCTTTCAGGCCTATGCCCGATTTTCTCCGTTCTTCCACGTGTCTACTTTACTCAGAGAAGTAGACTGCAGGGATATTAGACTTTGAGATTTTGGCACAAGACCAGATAGGTCCCGGTGTTCCGCTAGTTCCAATCAATCATCTGCCTGCTTGCAAAGGGCTTCTGACAATTACATGTCACCAGTCACCATCTAATTCCACCATCAGGTCGTCAGGCATCTTTCAGCTTCACTGGAGCCGGTTTCGTCACCATGACCATTTTCCAAATTGAGGCACTCTGATTCCCATTTTATAGCCAGAATGTCAGTAATCCCGGGATTTGGACTTGGATCGGAAGCTCGCTGTTGCCACCTCCTCATCCCAGTCTGCTTCACTCATCCAGCTTTTGAGATTCTTCTCAGCTCTTTTTTCAGCCCGTGTTTTGCTCCTTTTATTGCGTGGGGGTAGAGGGATGGGTGCGAAGCGGGTCCTCTCCCCATCTGCTTTTCCATTTTATCGTTCCACATTTTATTAGCAGATCTATCTAATTTAAAACGGCGTTTAACTACAGGGCAGCAGAGTGGGCGAAGGTGTCTGAACCGGGGGCCGCGAGCTGAGCACTCAAAACCCAACGGTGAAAGCGCGAGCGGCTGGAGAGAGCGTGGCAAAAAGTGAAGCTGTGATTCGAGGATCAGGGAGCGCGAGCGGGCGGCAGGTGCTCAGCACTCAAACCCAATGGTGAAAGCGCGAGCACGCGGTGTCCACGGGTACGCTCGCGGCCTTCCGCGAGAGGTGGGCGCCGGAGGGACTGGAGTGCATCATCACCCCCGGCAACCAAATTTTAATTTGATTTTATGTTTTAAAGTTTAATTTGTTTTAATTGCCGGGTTTTAGTGTCCCCCTCTCCTTTTATAGGGGGCACTTGTAAATTATATTATTTTAATGCCCCCCCCAAAAAATCACACAAACCCCCCCCCCCAAAAAAAAACAAAAAAAAAAGAGGGCAGTTAAAAGTGTCTGGAGTGTCCCCCAGATCGGGGGGGGGGGGGGGGTGGGGGGGGAGAGCACCTGATCTAATGTTTATTTTGTTTACTCTAAAAGAGTGGTGAAAGCGCGAGCGGCTGCGAGAGCGCGGGAAAACGTGAAGCTGTAATTGGAGGATCAGGGAGCGCAAGCAGCCGACAGGTGTGCACGTAGCTCAACAGCGCGTGGCTCGGTGCGCGGGCGGGAACAGCAAGCGCGTCGAAAAATTCTTAAAGATCGTCCCCGAGCCTCATTCACCGAGTGGCATAAACATCCCCAATTTCCATCGACTCTCCTTGCAGCTCAGGTACCTAATCCCCGGCATCAGCCTCGTTGCCTCGGAACATATTTGTTTAACCAACAAATAATGAATCTATTGTTACATTGACATATGGAAGAACAGGTTGCTGTTAATTTATCGTTTGAAGCTCAGATTGGGGGGGGGGTGGGGGTTGAAATGTTATCACCAATACCTCCCATAAGTGCTTGGAAATGTTTATTATCTTCGATTTATAGTTACCTCGTTTGCTTGTATCCACAAGGGAATGTGTTTTGTCATTCTTTGGGGAAGCTTTATACCCTACATCTGTGTAGCGCGCGGTGTGACAGCGTGATTTATTTTACCCTTCAATGTGGTTAAACAGCAACTTTTGCATTTCATCACAGCTTCAAAGGAAGACGTTTTTGTGGTTGTGGGATTTCCCTGTGGCTGTGCCAACATTTTGCAGTCTTGCTTAAAGCTTAATAAAGACAGACTCTTCACCACCCCAACATGCAACTTCCTGATGAAGAGAATTATTTTTCTTCTGCATGTATTACAATACAATACAAAAGTCCCAGCAAAGTGTTTGGAAATGGAAACCAGCTGTAAAAAAAAAGAGTGGGCTGCCTGCTGCGAGAAACAATTTGTTAGGCTGAGAAGTTGTATTGCAATAATGAACCCAAACGTTTGAGAAAGCACAGATGGCTGATTTGAGTATTCTTATCATCCGATCAGAAGTGTGTGAGACCAAGGCATTATTGCACAAGTGTGCAAAAAAAGGTGATTTCACAAATGCCCAGTGGAGGAAGATCTTTCACAAACATCCAGCAAAGAAATCTTGACATAAATCTGCATGAACTGAATTACTTCAAAAGTGTGCAAGCTGATGTTTCACAAGTGTGCAGTGAGGTGATAATTTCACAAGTGGGTGTTTTACAAGCGTGCAATGAATGGGTTGTTACTTAAACTCACAAGCATTTCACTAACTGAGTATTTTACAAGAATGCAATTAGGTAGTCGATTCACAAGTTTGTTGTCATGACATTAATTTACGAAGGTACAACTGTGTAAGCAATTCACTAGTGGGCAATGAGGAACTGTTTTACAAGCATGCATTGAAATGCTACTTCCCAAGTGTGCAGTCGGGAGGGATAATCTTGCAGGTGTTTGTGTGAGTAGTTATTTTAGAGCCTTAAAATACCGTAGTTATTTTTCAAATGTGTAAATTGGAGAATTATTGTGTCAAATTTAATTATTTGACAGAGACCTAAAGCAGGGGAAATGTTATAAGTGTATGATAGCTAATTCACAAGCAGCAATCATTGTATCAATTCACAGTTGACACAATATGAGTGCTCACAAATGTCAAACTGAATTTGCACAGCACAGGTGTTACTTCCCTACATAATAATGCAGAGAATGATTTTTTAAATGGCTAAGGTTTTATAAATTTGTTACAAAAGAGTTGGGCAAGGGCATCACTAAAGTCATTTCAGAAGTGTGGAACAGAGCAGTTTTTTATAATTATGCAATTAGACCAAGGCTGTGTCAATTTGAAACTTATGGTTCTAGCATCCATTAAAGTGAAAGATTGGCAGAGTGAAATAGAAGATGGAGGCTGGTATGTCAGGTGATGCCATTCAAAGTAGGCTGTAGGTTATCTGTGGGTAGTTTGCTTAGAATGTTGCTTAAGCACACTGAAATGGTGGGTAGGTGGCAGAAAACTATTAAGAGGGCAGGACATTTGGCAGACATGGTATCTATGTGAATTTAGCATCAATTCAATAAAGCAATAAATCCAACCCCATAACTTAATGAGGCTGTTATGGGTCCACCACTCTAGAAGGTCTGGGGTTTAAGCCTTGGTGACTAGTAATGCTTACTTAATGATTATAGGCCAATAATTTCCTGGGATTTTGCTCCATTGTAATGCCACATCTATGATGTTGGGCCCCTTGGGTGGCGTAAAAGGGAGGAACTTAATACAATCACTATCACTAAAGAAGTAGTACTAGGTAAAATAATGGGATGAAAGGCTGACAAATCCCCTTGACCTGATTGCTTACATCCTAGGGTCTTAAGAGAAGTGGCTGCAGAGATAGTGGATGCATTGGTTGTAGTCTACCAAAATTCCCTGGATTCTGGTGTGGTTCCAGCAGATTGGAAAACCGCAAATGTAAAGCCCCTATTTAAAAAAAGGAGGCAGACAAAAAGCAGGAAACTATAGACCAGTCAGCCTAACATCTGCCGTTGGGAAAATGCTGGAGTCCATTATTAAGAATGCAGTAGCAGGACATTTGGAAAAGCATGATTCAATCAAGCAGAGTCAGCATGGTTTTATGAAAGGGAAATCATGTTTGACAAATTTGCTGGAGTTCTTTGAGGATGTAACAAGCAGGGTGGATAAGGGGGAACCAGTGGATGTGGTGTATTTGGATTTCCAGAAGGCATTCGATAAGGTGCCACATAAGAGGTTACTGCACAAGATGAAAGCTCACGGGGTTGGGGGTAATATATTAGCATGGATAGAGGAGTGGTTAACTAACAGAAAACAGAGAGTCGGGATAAATGGGTCTTTTTCCGGTTGGCAAACAGTGACTAGTGGGGTGCTGCAGGGATTGGTGCTGAGTCCGCAACTATTTACAGTCTATATTAATGACTTGGATGAAGGGACCGAGTGTAATGTAGCCAAGTTTGCTGATGATACAAAGATGGGTGGGAAAGCAATGTGTGAGGAGGACACAAAAAATCTGCAAAGGGATATATAGACAGACTAAGTGAGTGGGCAAAAATTTGGCAGATGGAGTATAATGTGTGAAAATGTGAGGTTATCCACTTTGACAGAAATAATAGAAAAGCAAATTATAATTTAAATGGAGAAAAATTGCAAAGTGCTGCAGCACAGAGAGACCTGGCAGTCCTTGTGCATAAAACACAAAAAGTTAGTATGCAGGTACAGCAAGTCAGGAAGGCAAATGGAATGTTGGCCTTTATTGCAAGGGGGATAGAGTATAAACATAGAAACATAGAAACATAGAAAATAGGTGCAGGAATAGGCCATTCGGCCCTTAGAGCCTGCACCGCCATTCAATTAGTTCATGGCTGAACATGCAACCTCAGTACCCCATTCCTGCTTTCTCGCCATACCCCTTGATCCCCCCATACCCCTTGATCAGAGAAATCCTGCTACAACTGTACAGGGTATTGGTGAGGCCACACCTGGAATACTGCGTACACATTTGGTCTCCATATTTAAGGAAAGATATACTTGCATTGGAGGCTGTTCAGAGAATGTTCACTAGGTTGATTCTGGAGATGAGGGGGTTGATTTATGAGGATAGGTTGAGTAGGTTGGGCCTATACACATTGGAGTTCAGAAGAATGAGAGGTGATCTTATTGAAACTTATAAGATAATGAGGGGGATCGACAAGGTGGATGCAGAGAGGATATTTCCACTCATAGGGGAAACTAAAAATAAGGGAAACTAAAACTAGGGGACATAGTCTTAGAATAAGGGGTCGCCCATTTAAAACTGAGATGAGGAAAATTTCTTCTCTCAAAGGGTTGTAAATCTATGGAATTAATCTGCCCCAGAGAGCCATGAAGGCTGGGTCATTGAATGTATTTAAGGCGGAGATAGACAGATTTTTGAGCAATAAGGGAGTAAAATGTTTTGGGGAGCGCAGCTGAGTCCATGATCAGATCAGCCATGACCTTATTGAATGGCGGAGCAGGCTCGAGGGACCAAATGGCCTACTCCTGCTCCTATTTCTTATGGTCTTAAAGAAGAAATTTGGAAAAAGTGACTTATGCTATCACTTACGTTGGCCTTTTTGCATTGTTCTGCAATCACCCCTCGCCAAAAACCACTGAAAACTAATTTTCAGAGCTCCACTTTCCCACTGACAACAATAGCGATCGCAATTTTAAGACCCATTGTGGTGTCCTTCGGTCCTAGCTGAAGCCAGCTGACTCAATACAGACCAGGAACTGAAGTTTTTTTAAGCAGTGGGAATTTTGATAGTATATAATAGCTATGTCACAAGCAGCAATCACTGTATCAGTTCACAGTTGACACAATATGAGAATGCTCACAAATGTCATTTATATAGACTCATTATGAAGAAAAATGAGGTGATACATTTTCAGAGAAATAATGGTTGGAAATGTACACTAAATAGTAAAACTTTAAAAGGAGTAGAAAAACAGAAAGGAGAATTGGTTTAACACTGAGCCCGAGGGGGCACCATTGCATACATCCCTCCAGTCCAAAAAACACCGATTAACTCTCTGTTTTCTGTCCCTTAGCTAACTTCCCATCCATGTTAACACACACCCTTAATACCGTGGGCCTTTGTTTCATTAATAAGCCTTGTATGAAGCACCTTATCAAACGCCTTTTGAGATGTTCCATATACGCAACATCCATTGCATTTTCTTTAACAATTCACTCCAGTATTTCATCAAAAAACGCCACCAAATTTATTAAACATGATTTGTCAGTTATAAATCTGGGCTGGCTGTTGTTAATTAATCCACGTATTTAGTTGACTGGTCGATAGTTACTTGGTTTATCTTTTTCTCTTCTTGAATAGGTCTGACGTTGGAAACCTTCCAGACTTTAGGCATAACTCATGTATCAAAAGATATTTGAAAGAATATATAAGAGTTAACACCTTCAGTGGAGGAGGGTGAAATTTGGCAGGTGGGTGAAAAGAAAACTTGACCCAATTATTTCACAATTCCATACAGTACTTTTTCAAGGGATGTAGCATGTGATAAAAGTTTGAGTGACTGAGGGAACATGAGAGGGTCAGGAGATAATTAAACACTAGAAATGAAGGTTTTGCCTGCACGTGTTCCAAATCAGGGCCTTTGCACTGCTGGATTTGTACATAAGGTGCATACCCAGGCACTTGCAGCTTATAATCACATCTTTTATTTGTTAAGTACAACAATCCCAAATTCAATGGACTGTCAAACAAAGTTGTAATAATTTTTTTGTTGTAACTTGAAGAACCCGATCAGACATTTTGACTTTGAAATCGCAAGGCCATGTGTTTATTTGGTGTCAGTCTCAGTGTTGAGGAAACCGATGCAAGTTTACAAAAATTGTTACCATTTGGAAAAAAAACCCTGGAAAATAAATGTCATATTGGTCCCAGGGTTGTTATTAGATGATAGCTGGCAGAGAATGTAGCGACAGATTGTAGTTATAAGATCATTTTTATTATAGGGAGTAGTCAATCCAGTACTTTTTGGCAACTTGTTTTCAAACATGCATCCTTGGACGCAGAAATTAATTCCATAAAAGCCACTATGAACATATTTGTTGACAACCTTTTGACTCATTTTTGAACTTCTTACAAATGTTTCTGTGTATTCCGTTATGCACGCTAAATAGTATCGCTAAAGATACATCTCCTGATCCATACACCGCATCTCTATAAGAATACATTATTGGATCCTGAACAGTATCTCAAAGGATATCTCATTGAATCCCTACAGAATATCTCTATAGATTGTTTTCTTTCAATCTCGGGATGTGAGCTGACAACGCTGGCTTGATGCATTGTTGGACCCTGGAGGGTACACGCCGTTGGATCCCTGCAAGATATCACTATAGATACATTGTTGGATTTTTGTAGAGTATAGAAAATAGGAGCAGTAGTAGGCCATTCGGCTCTTTGAGCCTGCACCGCCATTCAATATAGTCATGGCTGATCCTCTATCTCAACACCATCCTCCCGCTTTTCCCCCATACCCCTTGATGCCTTTTGTGTCGAGAAATCTATCTATCTCATTCTTAAATATATTCAGTGGTCTCCACAGCCTTCTGTGGTAGAGAATTCCACAGGTTCACCACTCTCGGAGTGAAGAAATTTCTTCTCATCTCAGTCCCAAATTTCCTACCCCGTATCCTGAGACTGTGACCCCTTGTTCTAGACTTCCCAGCCAGGGGAAACATCCTCCCCGCATCCAGTCTGTTCAACCCCGTTAGAATTTTATACGTTTCAATGAGATCTCCTCTCATTCTTCTAAACTCTAATGAATACAGGCCTAGTCGGCCCAATCTCTCTTCATACGACAGTCCTGCCATCCCTGGAATCAACCTGGTGATTCGTTGCACTCCTTATATGGAAAGTATATCCTTTCTTAGGTAAGGAGACCAAAACTGCACACAATACTCCAGGTGCTACCAAGGCCTTGTATAACTCTAGTAAGACATCCTTGCTCCTGTACTCAAATTCTCTTGCAATGAAGGCCAACATACCATTTGCCTTCCTAACTGCTTGTTGCACCTGCATGTTTGCTATCAATGACTGGTGTACCAGGACACCCAGGTCCCTTTTTACATCGCCATTTCCCAAGCTATCACCATTTAAATAATACTTTGTCTTCAGATTTTTCCTAACAAAGTGGATAACTTCACATTTATCCACATTATACTGCACCTGCCATATGTTTGCCCACTCACTCAACCTATCTAAATCGCCTTGCAGCGTCTTTGCATCCTCCTCACAACTCACAATCCTATCTAGTTTTGTGTCGTCAGCAAACTTGTAAATATTACATTTTGTTCCCTCATCCAAATCACTTATATATATTGTGAATAGCTGGGGCCCAAACACTGATCCCTGTGGTACCCCACTAGTCACTGCCCGCCACCCCGAAAAAGACTCGTTTATGCCTACTCTCTGTTTCTTGTCAGTTAACCAATTTTCAATCCATGCCAGTGTATTACCCCCAATCCTATTGCTTTAATTTTGCACACTAACCTCTTATGTGGGACTTTATCAAAGGCCTCTGAAAATCCAAATACACTACATCCACTGGTTCTCCCTTATCTATTCTATCAGTTACATCCTCAAAAAACTCCAGTAGGTTTGTCAAACTCGATTTTCCTTTCATAAATCCATGTTGACTTTGTGTAATCCCATTGATATTATCTAAGTGTCCCATTATCACATCCTTTATAATAGACTCTAGCATTTTCCCTGCTACTGATGTTAGGCTAACCGGTCTGCAGTTCCCTGTTATCGCTTTCCCTCCTTTTTTAAATAGTGGGGTTACATTTGCCACCCTCCAATCTGCAGGAACTGTTCCATAATCTATAGAATTATGAAAGATTACGACCAATGCATCCACTATTTCCATGGCTACCTCTTTTAGTACTCTGGGATGCAGATTATCAGGCCCTGGGGATTTATCGCCTTTCAGTCCCATTAGTTTCTCCAGCAATATTTTCTTACTAATAATCATTTCCTTTTATTCCTCTTGCTCACTAGATCCTTGCTTCCCTAGCATTTCTGGGACGTTATTTGTGTCCTCTCCTGTGAAGACAGAACCGCAGTATTTATTTAATTGTTCTGCCATTTCCTTGTTCCCCATTATAAATTGTCCCGTTTCTGACTGTAAAGGACCTACATTTGTCTTCACTAATTTTTTTCTTTTTACATACTTGTAGAAACTTTTGCAGTCGGTTTTTATGTTCCTTGCAAGTTTACTCTCATACTCTATTTTTCCCCTCTTAATCAATCTCCAAGGGCTAGAACCTCCATTTTTGGGCTAAATGGGCGTTATTTCCGGCATGGGCGGTAAAAAAGGATTTTCAGATCGCCGGCTTCTTGCCCATTCTCAAAACACCTAGTTTACATTTTTGAAAATGGGCGTTACCGCGAGCGATATCAAATGGGCGGTAGTGTAAAAAAAAATTTCTGTCATAAAGTGTGGCCGTCCTTAGCAACGGCATGGCAACGCTTGATTCCTGCGATTCAGGAGGTCAAGGGTCATCACGACATGCGCAGAAAAGGAGACAGAGAGAGGGAGCTCAGAGGCACTGAAAGCATGTGTGGCTGTGGTGTGTGCTCGTCTGGCTGTTGTGGGAGGCACGACGGAGATTCACCAGTAGCAAAAAGCCTACTAAGCATCAAGAACATAGTTGGCACCGAGTTTTTGTCCAACAAATAAGATATAATATGGAAAGAATGAAGGAGGCCCTGGAGCTGGTAGCCAGGAACACTGGTGGCAGAGGGTTCCCAGTGGTCCCCGAGTGCGGCACTTCACCCCTAGGTTCCGCACCACCACTGCAAAAGACAGATGAGAGCAAGGACCAAGATCCTGCTTCTGCATTAGAGAATGTTGCCCCCTGAACTCATTGAATGGCGGTGCAGGCTAGAAGGGCCGAATGGCCTACTCCTGCGCCTATTTTTTATGTTTCGGGGCCCGCTCCCGTACCCGTGCAACCACCGCATCTGCCTTCATTCCCCGCAATGAGGCACCGCCTGAGGAGCTCCTCGGCCAGGCGCCGTGGCGCGAGGAGGGGAAAGGGTAGAGGTGGGGAGATGAAGGAGAGGGGGAAGGAAAGTGAGTCGCAAGTGTGCAGGTGATGGCTGTGTTATATCTCCATCTGGGTGTATGCAATTTGTTGCAATGTATGGGCGCTGGGGACCACGCCCCTGCTTTGCCTTTGTATTCTGTGTTGATGGCCATGTTGAACATGTGATTTATGTTAATGGTGGAAAAAGTGGGGTGTGGGCGGGGGTTGGGTATTATTGGCTGTGATACTTATGATTTCAGACCAATGTTAATATTAAACTTTTGTTATTGAACATAACTTTGTTGCGCATTGTCTCAGATAGTTGGACCATTACACACTGATGATTTCTTACCATGAAAGGGTGATATACAACTAAACATCAATCAACGTAAACTTTAACTGGCACCAAGGTGATGGACACCATTGATGTCTGAGCTGCACACGCACAGCAGTATGTCAGCGTTGTCACTCACATCAGCGCTCTTTCAGACAAATCTTTGCGATAATCAGCTCCTCACGTAAGAGTGGGATTTAACAAATGCCAGCCATACCACTGGCGTTCGTTCCGGTTAGTTCCACTTTTTGTGGGCGTTTTTTTGAGCGAGCGATATTGTTAGACGATATGTGTGCGAGGGGGTGAAATTGATGATGGCCGATCTCCATGGCCGCTAGTTTGGGTAAATATGCTCTTTACGACAAGAAACAGTGGGCGAGCATTCATATTGAATCTCGGCGTTAATTCCGTGCGGAAAGTAACGCTGGGCGATATGGGCATTAATTTCGGCCATTCTGCTGATTCCATCCCAAAAAAGTGGCGGGCGGTAATATTTTTTCTTGGCATTAAGCCTATTGGAAAAATAACGTTCGCCGATAAGTCTCCTAAAAAAGCCCATCAGTTTCCATTTTATGCCAAAATGGCCGCTATATGGGCGTTATACATCATTTCAGCGGTAAAGTGGACGTTAAGCAGGCAAAAAAAGTGGGGTTCTAGCCCCAAGGAACTACCAGATTGTCTAAAAAAAATCACTTATGTTCTTTAGGGAAGGACATCTGCTGTCCTTACCTGCTCTGGCCTACGTGTGACTCTAGACGCACAGCAATGTGGTTGACTCTTAACTGCCCTCTGAAATGACCTAGCAAGCCATTCAGTTGTCAAGAAGGCAGCTCACCACCACCTTCAAGGGCAATTGGGGATGGGCAATACATGCTGCCCACATTCTGTGAACACAGTTTTAAAAACCCTGACAACTAGATGTCACAGAGTGAAGTGCTTATACAGTAACCAACTAGGCCTTACTCAAAGAAATAAGGTAGACCGATCCCTTTCAATTCTCTCGCTTGCGAACAAGGCCCTTGCCATCCATGAGCTTATTGTGGATGATTGCACTGACATCATGGCCCTGACGGAAACTTGGCTGAGGGGGTGATGACACACCTTTAAAAGGAGCTCATGGATTTCTTTGTCTCAAAGATTGAGACCATCCGATCAGCTGCCTCTGCCAGTTCCCTTCCTTCCCCTAGTCCACCAGGCCAAACCTCCTCTGAGGTTCCTCCATGCCCTAGCCCTGAACTCTCATCCCTCTCCAGTTTCTCTCTGATCTCCACAAACTTGACCTCTCCACATTCATCTTGTCCATGATTCCCGCTTCCTGCTCCCTTGACCCTATTCCCACTAAACTGCTGACCACTCAACTTCCTTTTCTTGCTACCATTTTAGCTGACATTGTTAACGGTTCTCTCCAGGTACTGCACCCCTCTCCTTCAAACCTGCCGTCATCATCCCTCTCCCCAAAAAAACAACTTTTGACTCCACTGTGCTTGCAAGCTACCGCCCCATCACTAACTTCCCTTTCCTCTCCAAAGTCCTTGAAAGTTTGTCGCCTCCCAAATCCGTGCCCAACTTTCTCGGAACTCCATGCTTGAATCCTTTCAATCGGGTTTCCGCCCCTGCCACAGTACTGAAACGGCTCTCATCAAAGTCACAAATGACATTCTTTGTGATTGTGACAAAGGTAAACTATCCCTCCTCGTCTTTCTCGACCTGTCTGCAGCCTTTGACACGGTTGACCTCCTCCATCCTCCTCCAGCCTCCTCCACCACTCTCCAGCTGGGTAGGACTGCACTCACCTAGTTCCATTCTTACCTATCTAATCATAGCCAGAAAATTACCTGCAATGGCATCTCTTCCCACTCCCGCATCGTTACCTCTGGTGTCCCGCAAGGATCTATCCTTGGCCCCTTCCTATTTTTCATCTATATGCTGCCCCTTGGTGACATCATCTGAAAACATGGCATCAGTTTCCTCATGTTCACTAATGACACCCAGCTCTACCTCACCACCGCTTCTCTCGACTCCTCCACGGTCTCTAAATTGTCAGATTGCTTATCTGACATCCAGTACTGGATGAGCAGAAATTTTTGCCAATTAAATATTGGGAAGACTGAAGTCATTGTCTTTGGTCCCCACCACAAACTGCGTTCCCCAGTCACCGACTCCATCCCTCTCCCTCGCATTTGCCTGAGGCTGAACTAGACTGTTCGCAACCTAGGTATCATATTTGACCCTGAAATGAGCTTCCTGCCACATATCCGTGGCATAACTAAAACTGCCTATTTCCACCTCCGTCACATTGCCTGTCTCCGCCCCTGCCTCAGCTCATCTGCTGCTGAAACCCTCATCCATGCCTTTGTTACCTCTAGACTTGACTACTCCAACGCACCCCTGGCTGGCCTCCCACATTCTACTTTATGTAAACTTGAGGTCATCCAAAACTCGGCAGCCCATGTCCTAACTCGCACCAAGTCACACTCACCCATCACCCTTGTGCTCGTCGACCTACATTGACTCCCAATTAAGCAATGCCTCGATTTCAAAATTCTCATCCTTGTTTACAAATCCCTCCATGGCCTCACCCCTCCCTATCTCTGTCATCTCCTTCAGCCTCACAACATCCCGAGATGTCTGCGCTCCTCAAATTCTGCCCTCTTGATCATCCCTGATTATAACTGCTCAACCATTGGTGGCTGTGCCTTCAGCTGCCTGGGCCCCAAACTCTGGAACTCCCCCCCCCCCCCCCCCCCCCCTAAGTCTCTCCGCCTCTCTACCTCTCGTTCCTCCTTAAAACCTACCTCTTTGACCAAGCTTTTGGTCACCTGCCGTAATTTCATCTTATGTGTCTCGGTGTCAAATTTATTTGTTTTGTCTTAAAGCACTCCTGTGAATCACCTTGAGATGTTTTACTACGTTAAAGGCACCATATAAATACAAGTTATAGCTGTGGAAGTGTCTGGCAACCATATTAGCAAATCTCTGCAATGCACCCTTGTGACTGAATTTATAAACTGATCCTGCACAGCAACTGATCAAAGGACTACCAGGATCATGTAATTTGCATACTACTGTGGCTGAATTAAATTTACCATTTCAGAGGGAAAAGATACACAGGTTGTACTGGTACATAAAGCACCAAACGCTTCCCACAGCCACTCAGGAAGCCCATATCCAGTTACATTTTAATTCGTAAGTTATCAGCATAATATTTCTCTAACCACTTAAAAAACATGAGGGGCCAGCTATAAGCACCCTGTGTAAATGCTGACGAGTTTCTTCCTTTATTTTTGCCCACAAGTTCTCTTCTAACATTTATTTTTGCAGTTCAGTAGGAATAGTTCGGTCCCCTGGGTCATTTGCCCTCTTTGATTCTAGACGTGGCTAAGATTACTCTGTTCTCCTGACTATCCCAATTCAAAGGTTTCTCATTTACAGCATTTTCAATTAAATCCAAAGTAATAAATCATATCTGTCACAATGAAACGAGAATGATGCAAAGTCCTGTAAAAAGCTACTAAGAACACACTGCTTCAAGTCATTGTAGGAGTGACAGTTCCCTTTGTAGATCTACAACTTCCCATTTAATCTTTTACCGAGCAGAAACATAAACAGGCATATAGCATTCACAATCTTCTTAGATATCTATTTGTTTGGGCTGGATTTTCGTCTTTCTCGATTTCGGGGCATTAATCACGGTGGGGCGGTCCTGATACCGCCTGAAAAAAATTTGCACCTTCAACTGGAAATTTCGGCAAACAATGAGAATCCATGATTGGGGGCATTAAATCAAGCATTACACAACGGACTTGGTGCACCCGAGCTGAAAGTCGCGGCATTAAAAGAGGTGGTCATTTTGCGCATGCGCAGTCGTGTTTTTGTTTTCCTGGGCGCAGACGTTATTTCAGGGCGGGCAGCTTCTTCCGCACATGCACAGATGAGCCGCCCGACTTCTGGCACTTTGGCAGAAATGGAGCAGCAGGAGGCCAGGCAGCGTGTCAGGTGTTTCTCAACGGAGGCTGCTGAGGCTTTAGTCCATGCAGTGGAGAGGAGGTGGAGATCACTCCATCTGGTTGGCGGTGGGAGACCGCTCCCAACTATTTTCAAATGATTATGACGTGAAATAGCTTGGGAGGTGTCTGCGGCAGACACGATTGCCAGAACTGGCACCCAATGCCGCAAAACGTTCAACGGCCTTATGAGGGTCATCAGAATGAGGACCCTTCACATTTATGTATGCCTGCTATCCTTCCAACATGAATGTCAAACACTTTGTGAAGTCTTTCATGTATCTGCTCATTCTCAAAGTCTTGCAGCCTGTGCTGTGGGTATCACAATGTATCAGAAAGCTGAAGGCTGACTTCTCTATTCATTGCCTCTTTATGAAGGATGCACATACCCTCTTTTTCCCTAATCATTGAGAACCTTCCTCGCAATACACTCCTACTGCTGATATGGGTTTCATAAAGATCACCTGCAGCCTCTATGCTTTCTCCCTCTCATCTCCTACCAATTGCTCACAAAGCTCATGCAACATTCACACAGATTGAAGTGAAGACATTTGAACATCCACACAGTATCAGATATTGGACTATGATGCACAACAGGAGGTTGATCCTTTCTGAATCCTTCCTATTTTTCTTATTCAGGCGAAGATCTCACACAACAGGCGTGAGCAGTGCCCGACAGGCGGGGGCCCGCCTCAGATCCTGGACTTAACAGATATCGAGGAACGGGTGTCTGCCCTCATTGGAGCATCAGCTCAGACAGTTGCCGGGGGCGATGCTGAGCCCCCTTCGGGTAGTGAGGTTATGTCAATGGATTGCGCGACTGATGTGACTTCATTGAGACGTTTTATGAAGTGGCGTGGGGCCTTCAGATGTACATGTGCAATGCCACCTTCCTGCTACCACCCTGCCCCCTACCCTGCTGCTAACCACATATCTGTTGTTTTCTACTTGCAGAAAAACAGGCACAATCATGACAGGCGTCCAAGGAGCCCTCGACATCTGGCCATGGCGGAGATGATGAGGCTTGCGACGAGGCTGCAATGCCTGAGCCGCACAGCCCACCAGTTGGCCCGTCTCAACAGAGCACATCTGGGTACGAGCCCAATTTCGCTGGCTTTGAGTCGGCGGAGGCTCCTGGCCCCAGATGCCTACAGCAAAGCGCAGTGAGAGGTGAATCTCGGAAACCAGTTCTCTGGAGGGTGAGTCGGCAAAGTAGGTCTGCTCAACAACAGGCAGACATGGAACTGGGCTTGGTGGAAATGTCCAGGGAAAACACAGGCATGCACCGTGAGCTCATGGCTGCATTGAGTCGGATCCCAGAGAGCATCGACAAGCTTTCTGCGACTGTTGCGGAGGCAGCATCACGAATTGTCGGTGCAACTCAGGACTCCAGCGAGGCCATCATTGCCCACTCACAGAGGCTTGGTGATGTGATGTGGTCGATGACTGGTGCCATGCTCTCTGTCTTCCCCACTGTCCAATGGGGAGGGGTCGGTGCCGAAGCAGGCCAGCAAGTTGTAGAGACACATCGTGCTCCGGATGTTGAAGCTCAGCCCCATCTGATTCTCAGTGGCTCCCAGGAAATGGAAGGTGCTGTCCTTCCTCAGGATGACAGCATTCCGGCTCCCACCACTGAATCTCCAACCTTGCACCCTACACAGTACACACCCGAGCCACCAGTGACTGCTTCCGCCGATGATGAGGCACGGCATCTGCAGCCGGGCCTTCCAGGACCAGAGCTGGCCCACGTGCCCTCATACGTCATTGCACTGTCTGCTCCCCAACACAGCAGCCCTCAAGCAGCCTTGCTGTAAGGAGGAGCAGCAGGCGTGGGAGGGGGAATGAAGGGAATGGGCGGGAAATCTCAGGCCATGTTCCTATTAAGGGGTGGGTAGTCTTCTGCAGATGCATAGCTTTATTATGAGAACACCTGTAAATAGTTGTTTTTTAATAATGCACTTGTTAAGTTACTTGCAGCAGAACGTGTAGCAGAACCTTGTTTATTGCATCATTTGATTCTGATGGTTTATTGTATCGTTTGGTTCTGATGGTTTATTGTCTCAGCGTAGATGTACCTGTATGGTGGAACTGAGCAATCCCTCAGCTTCCTCCATTGAACCAAACCAGTCCATTATGAGCTGGCGACGTGCGGCTCTTGCTCCTGCAGCATCTGGACGCTGCCTCCCCCGTGGATGGGGTAGCTGTGCAATCAGGGCCTCAAGAGGCTCCTCTTTGTCGTCCTCCTCCTCCTCCTGAGGTGAGCCTGCAATCCCCACTGGCAACGCCTGGTCCCTCATGATGGCCAAGTTGTGTAGCATGCAGCACACCACAATGAATTCAGAGACCTGTTGAGGGGAGTATTGAAGGCTGCTTCCAGAACGGTCTAGGCATTGGAAGCGCTGCTTGAGCACCTCAATTGTCTGCTCGATGATGTTGCGGGTGGCTGCATGGCTCTCATTGTAGTGCTGCTCGGTTTCTGTGGTGGGGTTGCGGAGGGGGGTCATTAGACACGTGGCTAATCCTTTGTCCCCGATCAGCCTGCCCTGCCCTTCCCTTTGTCACTGAAATATTCGTGAGACACTGCTCTCACGCAAGATGAAAGCATCATTTGTGCTCCCTGGATAGCGGGCATTCACAGCAAGGATACGCTGCGTGTGGTCGCACATCAGTTGGATGTTAAGGGAGTGGTATCCCTTTCGGTTTCTGAATACCTCGGCGTTATCCAGTGATGCTCGCAAGGCCACGTGTGTGCAGTCAATAGTTCCTTGAACCCTCGGGAAGCCTGCACTTCTTCCAAATTCACATGCCCTCTCATTCTGGCTGTCCCTGCTCATTGGGAACTCTATGAAGTCCATTCTGCGGGCATACAGAGCCTTTGTGACTTGGCGAATGCAGCAATGTGTAGCATATTCAGAGGTGCTGCATATGTCCCCTGCTGCTGCCTGGAAGGAGCCGGAGGCATAGAAGGCCAGTGCCACAGTCACCTTCACTGCGACGGGCAGCACAGTCCTGTTGGCGCTGGAATGCTGTAGGTCTGCCTGTAGGAACTGGCATATCTCTGGCAACACTCGCTTTCAGTCGCGCAGCCTTCTCACACACTGCTCATCACAGAGCTGGAGGTATGAGCATTGTTCTTCGTAAACCCATTGGGGGTAAGGCATCCTTCCCAGAAGTCTTTGGCCTCTCCTCATCCATGGCCCGACATGGCCAGCAGCCCTTCTTCTAGCTTGAAGCCGCCTGCCAATAGCAACCAACGTGATAACGCTGGCGAACTAGTAATGCCCCCATTAAATTCTCTCACTAACTTGTAAGGACACTGTGATTGCAGATAAAACTGCCGTTTGCAAGTCGGAGCTTGACGCTGCATGCTGTGCGCAACCGTTACAGTCAGTGTGACCCGCGATGTAGGATCCTTTTCCCTCCATTTAAATATGCCGGCAATACTACCTGCTGCACCCTGGGAATGCCGTTTTTTCAGACGTTTCCTGGGGCAGACGTTAAATGAGGCATAAAGGACGAATGTTCCATCCGGGGCACAAGCGCAGCGTTGCACGATGATTGACGTCATGATCTCAGTCAACCTGGAGGGCGGGGCTGTAAGTTTTTGCGCCGCCGCAAATCAGAAGCCTAATTTACCAGCCGAGTGCTAAAACCTGGATGCCCGGCATTACGCCCAGAATCACCATTTACCGTCCCTCGGGGGCTCAAACAGAAGCATCATCATCATAGGCAGTCCCTCGAAACAAGGATGACTCGCTTCCATGCCAAAAAAGGATAAGTTCACAGATGTTCCAATGAAAGACCGAATATTCCAGGTCCCGAACTACATCCTGAAGGGTGGAAGATGCCTGTGCGTGGATTTATTTTAATGTGTGGTGGCCGTTGCACACCAGCCACCACACCAGCTTGACAGAGCTAGGTCTTGGTCTAGTGGCAAGGATTACCCAAGACGACTGGAGACCTGCTCTGCTGCACGGACCTAGTGTGCACACACATATCGCAGTGTGGGCTGGCCCGTGCTGCCCCTGGTCCCGAACTCGCGTCTCTCCTGGGCCCCGATCACGTGCCTCCTACAGTCCCTTGCTGCTCCTTCGCTCCGACCTCGCCGCTCCTGCTGTATCTCCGACCTGGACCTTGATGACGTCACTCTTCGCTGCCGTCGCAGCTCGTGCTGCTCCCTGGGTACAGTTCTGATCACCACATTGCAGGAAAGATGTGATTGCACTGTCAGTAGAGTCTGCAGAGATGGGCCATTGGTGCAGTGCTTTGACTCCAACAGAGATACTGTTATTGAGAGACTTAGTTCTGTTGCTGTCTCTCCTTCCCTGGACCAGATTCTGAAGATTTGTGGGAGAGCTGATGGGAAGTGTGGCAGATCCTGTGTCACATCAGCTACTTGCTAATCCAAGAATAGTCTGGCTTACTTGCTGCTTCTCCCGCTGCTTCTAGGTCCGTACCAAACTGTGGTATTCAAGTCCAGTCTCAAGATCAGCTGCCCAGTCTAAGTAGCAAGGCTCTCTTGGCTCATGGATGGTGGTTTCTTCTCTCCATTCCAGATGGAGTGCTCGGTCCTTGTGCGTTGCAAGCAAGTGTGGAGAGGGGAGAGAGCGAGATGGCTTCCAACTGCTGTTCTTATACCTGCAAGACTGCTTAAAATCCAACTGTCCTTCCCGCCTGAGGCTGTCCAAAGTCTCTGTCACAGGTGGGGCAATAGTCGTTGAGGGAAGAGATGGGTGGGACTGGTTTGCCGCACACTCTTTCCGCTGCCTGCGCTTGATTTCTGCGACGAGACTCGACGTGCTCAGCACCCTCCCAGAAGCACTTCCTCCACTTAGGGTGGTCTTGTGGGGATGTTGCACTTCATCAGGGAGGCTTTGAGGATGTCCCTGTAACGTTTCTGCTGCCCACCTTTGGCTCGTTTGCCGTGAAGGAGTTCCGAGTAGAGCGCTTGCTTTGGGAGTCTCATGTCTGGCATGCGAACTATGTGGCCTGCCCAGCGGAGCTGATCAAGTGTGGTCAGTGCTTCGATGCTGGGGATGTTGGCCTGGTCGAGGATGCTAATGTTGGTGCGTCTGTCCTCCCAGGGGATTTGTAGGATCTTGTGGAGACATCGTTAGTGGTATTTCTCCAGCGACTTGAGGTATCTACTGTATATGTCCATGTTTCTGAGCGATGTAGGAGGGCGGGTATTACTACAGCCCTGTCTGTAGACTTTGAGCTTGGCAGTTTTGAGGGACGGGTCTTCAAGCGGCCGAAGGCTGCGGTTGCGCACTGGAGGCGGGGTTGAATCTCGTCGTCAATGCCTGCTCTTGTTAATAGGAGGCTCCCGAGATATGAGAAGTGGTCCATGTTGCCCAGGGCTGCGCCGTGGATCTTGGTGACTGGGGGACAGTGCTGTGCGGTAAGGACAGATTGGTGGAGTACCTTTGTCTTGCTGATGTTTAGTATAAGGCCCATGCTTTTGTACGCCTCAGTAAATACATCGACTATGTTCTGGAGTTCAGCCTCTGTATGTGCGCAGACACAGGTGTCGTCCGTGTACTGTAGCTCGATGACAGAGGTTGGGGTGGTCTTGGACCTGGCCTGGAGACGGCATAGGTTAAACAGCTTCCCACTGGTTCTGTAGTTTAGTTCCATTCCAGCGGGGAGCTTATCGACTGTTCGGTGGAGCATGGCAGCGGCGAAGATTGAGAAGAGGGTTGGGGCGATGACGCAGCCCTGTTTGACCCTGGTTCGGATGTGGAATGGGTCTGTAATGGATCTGTTGGTAAAGATCACGGCCTGCATGCCGTCGTGGAGCAGGCGGAGGATGGTGACGAACTTTTGGGGGCATCCGAAACAGAGGAGGACGCTCCATAGACTCTCGCGGTTGACAGTGTCAAAGGCCTTTGTAAAGTCGAAGGCGGCCATGTATAAGGGCTGGTGCTGTTCCCTGCCTTTTTCGTGCAGCTGTCGCGCTGCAAAAATCATGTCCGTTGTGACCCGTAAGGGACGAAATCAGCACTGTGACTCCGGGAGGAGCTCCTCAACCACAGGGAGAAGACGGTTGAGGAGGACTTTAGCGACGACCTTCCCAGTGGCTGATAACAGGGAGATAACAGGCACAAAAGAGCGGAAAATCCAGCCCATATCTATTATCAACACCTTTTTGTCTTGATCTTTCTTACTCATCAACATTTATATTCACAGAGATTACTTTTGTTCTTGGGCTATGCAGAAGATAAATTCAACTGGTGTTCTGCTATGCAGTGATCCCTAATAAGCGAGGTCTGAAATACAGGCCTGTGTTTCAATTGAGGGCAGGGCTAAGCTTGAATGTGATGCCCATTAACAGACCTCGATTATCTTGGATGAGAATAATTTCATATTAAGTGGAGACTTGTAGTGAATAGGCAATGTCAGCCTTGACACAGTGGTAGTAATCTCAAATCTGAGTCAGGAGATCATAGGTTCAAGTCCCATTCCAGAGGCTTGAGCATATAATCCAGGTTGACATTTCTTTGCAGTAATGAGTGAGTGCTGAACTGTCGGAGATATAATCTTTTGGATGAAACTTCAAACCAACTCAAGTGGACGTAAAAGATTCCGTGGCACTATCCAAAAATAGGTCTCCATGTCCTGGTTAATATTGATCCTCAATCGACATCACTAAAAATACTATCTGGTCATTTATCACATTGTTATTTATGGGACCTGGCTGTCTGCAAACAGGCTGCCGCACTATTCTCTGCAGCGTACACTTCAAAAATACTTCATTGGCTGTAAAATACCATGGGACATCCTGAGGTTGTGAAAGGTGCTATAGACATGCAACTTATTTTTTTCTTTTACTCAGTAACCACTTTCATCACTTCTTGCTTAGGGCTACTTCGTAGATGCCATGTATGTACATGCTGTTTGTAGCCACCAGATAGTGTCATTGTTGGAGGCCACATGGTGCTGCTCTGGTATAAAAGGCCAGCCATTTTGTGAGTCAGGCACTTTGGGCAGTAATAAAGCAGAGCCAAGGTTGTACCTTATTCAGTTAAACAGTACTCAGTTTGAACCTTTATTGCATACATAACATTTGGCGACGAGAATACAAGAACGTTTGTTTGCAAAATCAGCACAATTGGATTTTAGAGCGATTCGTAGAGGGAGAAGATTGGGCAGACTTTGTGAGCCGTTTGAACCAGTACTTCGTGGCCAACAAAATGAAGGGGGTCGACGATGCAGATCGGTGCCGGACCGTGTTCCTCACTGTGTGCGGTTCAAAGATCTACGGTCTGATAAAGAATCTACTCATGCCTAGTGATTCAACAGAGAAAACGTACGAGGAGTTGTGTCCATTGATACGGGAGCACCTCAAGCCAGATGATGGCATCATCATCTCGAGATACAGGTTTTATACACACGTTCGATCGGAGGGCCAGAGTGCCACAGAATTTGTTGCTGACCTGAGACGTCGAGCGGGACTGTGCAAGTTCAGGACGGTGTTGGCAGACATGCTGTGGGACTTCTTTGATATCGGTATCAACCACGAGGTGATCCTGCGCAAACTTCTGGCGGCGGAGGAATTGGATTTAAAAAGGGCCATCTAGATCACTCAATCACTCAATCATGTATGACGACGGACAGCAAATATCGGTGAAGAACCGAACCTCGGCAAGTCCTGTAAATGTGATTGATTCAGCGTTCGGCAGAACGGCGCCTGGCCTATCCGGCTGCGTTCGCGAATGATTCGGCGTTCGGCTGAGTGGCACATGGCAGGGCCTATCCGGCTGCGTTCGCGAAACCTGTGGCGGCCCAAAGTCCGCCAGCGGGAATATATCCGACTTCTCTGTGTTGACGTTGTGGGGGAAATCACCGGCACTAGCAGAGGATGAGAGTCAGACTAGCGCGGATCTGGATACGCAATCCGAGATACCAGAGGAGGAAGTGTATGGACTGTACTCTTTCATAACCAAGAGTAAACCAATTTTGATTAAAGTGAAGTTTAACGGGATACCGATATCCATGGAACTGGACACAGGGGCGAGTCAATCGATCATGAACGAGAGGGCATTTAATAAGCTGTGGGATACTAAGACTGTGAGGCCCAGGCTGAGCTCTGTTAACGCCAAGCTGCGCATGTACACCAAAGAACTGATAAAGCTGATTGGCAGTGCACAAATTAATGTGTCGTATAATGGTGCGGTTCATGAGTTACCGCTGTGGATTGTTCCAGGCAATAGCCCAACACTACTCGGCAGGAGCTGGTTGGAGAAAATCAGATGGGACTGGAACGACATAAAGGCATTGTCGTCGGAGGAAGATACACGTGCCCAAGTATTGAGCAAGTTCCCCTCGCTGTTCAAACCAAGTATCGGCAACTTCACGGCAGCCAAGATGCAGATCCATGTGAACTCAAATGCAAGACCCTTCCATCATAAAGCTTGGGCAGTGCCGTATATGATGAGGGAGAAGGTCAAAATTGAACTGGACAGACTCCAGTGTAAAGGGATCATATCACCGGTCGAATTTAAGGAATGGACCAGCCCCATTGTTCCTGTGCTGAAAAGTGATAGCACAGTCAGAATCTGTGAAGACTACAACACTGCGATCAACAGGGTTTCGAAACAAGATCAGTACCATTACCGAAGGCTGATGACTTGTTTGCGACTCTAGCCCGAGGGAAGTCGTTCACAAAACTGGACGACGTCAGCCTATATGACACAGGAGTTGGTTGAGACGTCAAAGGGACTTACGTGCATTAACATGCACGAAGGACTGTTTATTTACTACTGTGCCCGTTTGGAATTCGCTCGGCTTTAGCAATATCCCAGAGGAAAATGGAAAGTCTACTGAAGTCCGTTCCCAGAACTGTCGTGTTCCAAGATAACATCCTGATCACCGGTCGTGACTCCAAGGAACATCTGAACAACCTGGAAGAGGTTCTACTGCGTTTGGACAGAGTGGGACTCGGACTTAAATTGTCAAAGTGCGTCTTCATGGCACCGGAAGTCGAATTCCTTGGGAGGAAAATTGCCGCTGATGGCATGCCTTCAAGAATGCACCCAAGCCACAGAACGTGACGGAGCTGCGATCGTTCCTGGGTCTACTCAACTACTTTGGTAACTTCCTACCTAAATTGAGCACCTTACTCGAACCACTGCACATGCTATTGAGAAAAGGCAACAACTAGGTGTGGGGCACATTGCAAGACAGCGCTTTCGAGAAAGCCACCAATCTGCTTTGCTCGAACAAACTGCTGGTACATTATGACCCATGTAAACGTTTTGACCTGTGACGCATCGTCATATGGAATTCGTTGCGTGTTACAACAAGCCAATGCGTCGGGGAAACTTCAATCTGTCGCGTATGCATCCAAAAGTTTATCTAAAGCAGAAAGAGCCTACAGTATGGTTGAAAAAGAAGCTTTAGCGTGTGTGCGCGGTGTTAAAAAGATGCATCAATACCTGTTCGGTCTGAGGTTTGAATTGAGACCGATCACAAGCCGCTCAATTTGTTGTTTTCCAAGAGCAAAGGTATCAATACCAACGCTTCAGCCCGCATCCAAAGGTGAGCGTTGACATTATCTGCCTATGATTATGTCATTTGCTACGGACCTAGCACAGAGAATTGTGCCGATGCTTTAAGCCAGTTACCGTTGCCCACACCGACAGATTTAATGTTAATTATGGATGCTTTTGAGAGTGAAGGTACCCCTGTCACGGATCAACATGTTAAGACCTGGACCAGCCAGGACCCAATAATATCGGTGATAAAGGGTTGCATCCTCAAAGGGGATTGGTCTGCCATACCTAAGCAAATGTGCGAGGAGGCCAAACCGTACATTCGTTGCAAGGACGAACTGTCTATTCAAGCAGAGTGCATATTGTGGGGCAATCGAGTTGTAATGCCTAAGAAAGGGAGAGAGAAGTTTGTGCATGAGTTACACAGCACACATCCTGGTATAGTGATGATTATGGCCATCGCCAGGTCCCACGTATGATGGCCAGGAATTGATTCTGAGCTGGAAGCATGCGTGCATCAGTGCAACACCTGCATGCAGCTCAGCAAAGCACCAGCGGAATCGCCGCTGAGTCTGTGGTCATGGCCATCCAAACCTTGGTCCAAGATCCATGTAGATTTTGCAGGTCCCTTCCTGGGCAAGATGTTTTTAGTGGTGGTGGATACTTATTCGAAGTGGATAGAATGCATAATCATGTCATCCAGTACGTTCACAGCAACCATAGAGAATCTCAATGTCACGTTCATGACACATGGTCTGCCTGACATAGTGTTGAGTGACAATGGGTCATGCTTCACAAGTCCAGAGTTTCAGGAGTTTGTAAAACTTAATGGCATAAAACATGTAAGGTCAGCACCATTCAAGCCTGCGTCCAATGGGCAAGCAGAACGTGCAGTACAAATTATCAAGCAAAGCATAAGGAGAGTAACCCAAGGGTTACTGTAGACCCACTTGTCTTGCATACTGCTGAGTTACAGGACAGGATCCCACACACTCACAGAGCCTGCTGAACTCATAATGAAAAGAGGTCTTAAAACCAAGTTATCTCTTGTATACCCGGATTTAAGTAATCATGTTGAATACAGAAGACAGAGTTAACAAGGGTACCACGATCGCGCAACTGTGTCACGCGAGATTTCTGTTAATGATCCTGTATATGTGTTGAATTACGGTCAGGGTCCCAAATAGATCACTGGTACGGTCATGGCCCAGGAGGGCAACAAAGTATTTGTTATTAAGCTCAAGAATGGGCAAACCTGCCAGAAACACATGGATCAAACAAAGCTGAGACACACACACAAGCCAGAGCAGTCAGACGAAGAAACCGTCGACGACCAACCAACCTACCAGCAGCCTTCAGTGGACTCGAGGGTCATCAGTGAACCCGGAATTTCCATCACGGACTTGTTCACTAAAAATGGACTTGCAATTCCTGACATGGCCACTGCCACCCCCAACAAGTCAGCCATCCAGCCACCAGCCACAACAGACTCCAAGGCTGGAATTGAACTGAGATGGTCAACCTGGGAGCATAAAGCACCGGACCGTCTCAACCTGTGAAAGACTCGTGATAAGATCTCAGGGGAGGGTATTGTCATGTATGTACATGCTGTTTGTAGCCACTAGATGGCATCATTATTGGAGGCCACTGAGCAGCATGCACATGGTGCTGCTCTGGTATAAAAGGCCAGCCATTTTGTGAGTCAGGCACTTTGGGCCGTAATAAAGCAGAGCCAAGGTTGTACCTTGTTCAGTTAAACAGTACTCAGTTTGCACCTTTATTGCATATATAACAGAAATGGGCAGTTTCCTGGGGAAAGGGGAGCACACGCACTGGCATGGTTAAATCAATAGTTATTGAGGAAATTAATAAAGTAAAATTAGAGAATTTTCTAAAAAGTTAAGTAAGACAGGAATAGGAAACAAATAATGAAATGCAAACAGTTGAGAGACTGTTTGAAAATAAAAGTATTCATACTGACCTCAATGATAGTTTTAACAAGATAAGAAGCAGTTATCGAACAGGTTCAAAATACTAAGGGGTTGTTCCTGTATATATTTGACAGGGCTGTCAAACAATATGAGCATTAATATTTTGTAATGTGAAATAACAAGTCATATTTCCTGTACAATGGATGATGGTTATTAGCAAATGTTTTAAATAAATCATGGTTGCATCTCCATCTTTGTTAAAAGAGTTTTACATCCTTCAAAGCTCCTCACAAATAAATTATATTTATGGAGTTCCATAAATTGAGAAAATAAGACTTCATGGGGTAGATTTTCAACTTGATGCCTAAACATAAAACTGATACTGAGGACTGGCCAACTGATGTAGAAACTATCCCATGAAAACTAGGCGATCTCTATAATGTGCCAGCAACCCAGAATGTTGGTTTTACGCCCAGGTGGCAAATTGATACTGTATCCCCATTAGCTTTTGTTAAGTATTATTACTGGAGTTAACTAACAGGTACAGCCCCTAGGTATAACTCCAACATATGGATGCCAGGTTGGTGATAGGGTTGTTACAAATGCATCAGGGTCTTTGGGCGATTGAGAGAAAAAGGTTCGACCATAGTTCTTGTTACCCAGAGTTCCAAAATGGAAAGTACTCAAATGTGTATGTTGAGTAAGGACAACATTGGGTTGGGCACAGCTGTGACTCTCTTAGGATTGAATAGCTTGCCACCACTGACTGTCTATGTTTACACCTGAAGAATGACAACTTGTGCAAGGAAAGACATCATTTCCGATATCCAAGGAATTTTACACTAACCCCTTCAGGGGAGGAGGGGAGAACTGAGGGGGCATGGTATATGGCGAAGGAATGGCTCTTATGGGATTAATAATGATAATGAATAGGCAATGTTTGCTGAGCTGCGCCATATATTGAAGAACAAGACCAAAGTCCATCAATCTTCTTCATGTTCTCTACAATTTAAAAATTCTAAGCACTTTGCTAATAAAAATGAAAAAATAACACCAAATGCTGGAAATTTGAAATTAAGAGAAAATACTGGAACTACAAGACAAGCTGACGTTTGTGACTGTAGATCCTTTATCAGAACTGAAAATGATTAAGGGTTAAAACATTGATCTGACTTTTCTCTTTACAGATGGTGACTGGCCTGCTGTGTATTTCCAGCACTTTCTGTAAACATTTTGCTAATGCCTCGCTATTTTAGGAGACCTTCATCTGCCTATGATTTAAACCCATTATGACAAAACAACCTTATTATGACCCCCCCCAAAGGTATCTTCAAATCAACCATCCTCAGTATGCAGCTGAGAACACAGTGTATAAATTCAATACAGGCGATAGGGAATTGGCAGCCCTTCCCAATTTTCTTTGCCACTGAAATTAATAGAAAAGAAAATCAGGAGGAGTGCAAAGCGGGCTGCCGGCTCGCGATCGCCCATTTTGCACCACTGCCCAGGACGAGTTTATACCCTATTTATCTGAAGCACTGTTGCTACCTGGCTGTTGGAAGCTCAGGTTATTTTTACTCTTGAAAAATGTGGCCTTGATATTAATAGGGAGGTGGGGAGGGAGCTGGAGGGCAGTTTTGCAGTCAGGAAACCCAGAAGAACGGATTTAACGGCAGAATCTAATTACCATTTTTGGACTCGTTTCGTGGCCGTAGTCAGTGGGGGAAGCGATCTTGTTCCTCCTGGCCCACAAAAAATGCTGGAAAAACACTTACCTGTTCCATGCAGCGGTCCTTGCCTCCATTTAACTGCTGTTTCCCCCGAGGCCTGGAAAAACCGGACGGCTGCGATAAAGCTGAAACGGGGCCGGAATTTTTCTGCTCCTGTGCTTGTGGGTTTGGAGACGGAGCGGCAGCAAAAGT
Organism: Pristiophorus japonicus; assembly: GCF_044704955.1. Lineage (NCBI taxonomy): Eukaryota > Metazoa > Chordata > Chondrichthyes > Pristiophoridae > Pristiophorus > Pristiophorus japonicus. Next base: position 101,643,617 of record NC_091994.1, read on the forward strand.
TTCAGAAAATGGGAGCGTGTCGGGAACGCACGGTCATCCTGCCTCCTCACGCCTTTAACTCGGGCGCATTTGCCAGAGCGCCACAGACCGAACGGCAGAGGCGGGTGACCTAATTAAATGCTTGTTATGAGATCCTTAACAGGGATTTTAACCAGATCTTGTGAATTTCACTGGATGACCAGAGGAATCATGCAGCTTGGGAACCACGTCTGTAAACCTGAGATGGAAGCTCATTGGCCATTGATCGAGGTCATTAATGCAGAGCATGGAAATCCCAATAAATACTCCCGCATGATACCTGCTTACTTGCCTATGGGAGAGGCTCTTGCTGACTCCATTTTGAGCACAGATTTAGATGTCTAGAGTTTGAAAGTCTTTTCTGCAACCTCGAAAGCCACTCGAAGCACATTTCTAGTAACTATCACAATATTGACAGATTGGTCCTCTGATCTCTACTTGACCTGCCATCTATTACATCAACATGGGTGCTGCTTGTGTTGTCTCAGAATCAAACCAGGATGAACCCCAACACCAGCAGCAGCAGGCACACCAGCAGCAGCAACACCAATACCCTTCTCTTCAATGACCTGATGCTCCCCACGAGAGCGGGCATCAGTGCAGGACTGCACCCCGCTGGAGGCAATACCCCCAACACAGAGTATTAAGCTTCCTGAACATGACTGAGCAGCAGTACCAAAGGAGACACAGGCTATTTCACCAGGTTGTCGCAGACATTTACAGCTTGCTGCAGCAAGAGCTGTAGCCCAGAGGAACGGGTTGACACGCCTTGCCAGTGGCTGTCAAAGTCACCAGTGCCTTCAACCTCTTCGCCTCAGGCTCCTTTCAGGGATCCTTAGCAGCCATTTATGGCGTCTCCCAGTCGACCGCCTACAGATGCATCACACAGGTCACTGATACTATGCTTAACAAATCAGCCAATTATGTCAACTTTGCCACTGATGAGGCCAGTGTTACTGAGCATGTGCTTGGCTTTGCCGCTCTGGCTGGCTTCCCATGGTGCAGGGCATCATCAACCACATCACCCAGGCATGTTTGTGAACTGCAAGGCCTACCACTCCCTCAATATTCAGTTCATCTGCAACCATAGGAAGATCATCATGCATGTGTGTGCCAAATTCCCTGGCAGCTGTCATGACACTTTCGTCCTGTGCCAGTCCACCCTCCCTCAACTCTTCAGACTGCCAAACAGACTTACTGGCTGACTGCTTGGCGACAAGGACTATCCACTCATGGCTCATGAGACAGAAAGAGACAGTTTCTTAAACGATAAGGGGTTATGGGGAGCAGGCAGGGAAGTGGAGCTGAGTCCATGATCAGATCAGCCATGATCTTATTGAATGGCAGAGCAGGCTCGAGGGGCCGTATGGCCTACTCCTGTTCCTATTTCTTATGTTCTTATGACACTCTTGAGGACACCAAGCAATGAGGCCAAGGAGTGTTATAATGAAGGCCACATGTTCACCAGATGTGCCATAATGCAAACAATAGACATGCTTCAGATTCCTTGACGAATCTGGAGGAGCCCTTCAGTACGCACCAGCCAGAGTCTCCAGAATTGTCGTTGTCTGCTGCGTGCTGCACAACACAGCACGGCAACGAGGATTCGAGCTGCTTGAGGAGCAAAGCACAGAGCTCACCGCCTCTCCAGAGGAGGAGGAGGAACATCAGCTGGAAGATGAAGAGGAGAAGCTGGAGGAACACCATTTCCAAAAGGCATTCGATAAGGTGCCACATAAAAGGTTATTAAGTAAGATAAAGGATCATGGGATTGGAGGTAATCTATTAGCATGGATAGAGGATTGGTTAACGGACAGAAAACAGAGAGTAAGGAGAAACTGGTCTTTTTCAGGTTGGCAGGCTGTAACTAGTGAGGTGCCGCAAGGATCAGTGCTGGGACCTCAGCTATTTACAATCTATTAATAACCTAAATAAAGGGACCGAGTGTAATGTATCCAAGTTTGTTGACTATACAAAGCTAGGTGGGACAGTAAGCTGTGAGGAGAACACAAAGCGTCGGCAAAGAGATATAGATAGACTACGTGAACGGGCAATAAGGTGGCAGATGGAGTATAATGGAGGGAAATGTGAGCTTATTCACTTTGGTAGGAGAAAAATTGCAAAATACTGCAGTACAGAGGGACCTGGGAACCCGGGAGGCCAGGGATGGCCTCATCATGTCCAGATTTACTTGACTTCTTGCAGTGAACCCATATGGCTGCCATATGATATGCCAAGTTCCACCCCCATCAACACCATAAAACATCCCTCCACTGAACAAGCCATTCCTTTCACACTAATCCCCATTGCTAGGGTTAAGTTATGTCTCACCATTCACTTCAACTCACAAAGCCACTTCCAAAGTAGCAGACAAAAATGGGTAAGACTGGAAAGTGTTGAAAATAAATAATAATAACTTTTATTTATATAGCACCTTTAACGTAGTAAAATGTCCCAAGGCGCTTCACAGCAGTGTTACAAGACAAAACAGATAAATTTGACACCAAGCCAGAAAAGAAGAAACTAAGGCAGATGACCAAAAGATTGTTTAAAGAGGTAGGTTTTAAGGAATGTCTTAAAGGATGAAAGAGAGGCGGAGATGTTTAGGGTGTGAGTTCCAGAGTTTAGGATCCAGGCAGCTGAAGGCACGTCCACCAGCAGTTATAATGAGGAATGTTCAAGGGGCCAGAATTTGAGGAGCGCAGACATCTTGTGGGGTTGTGAGGCTGAAAAAGATTACAGAGATAGGGAGGGGCAAGGCCATGGAGTGATTTGTAAACAAGGATGAGAATTTTGAAATCGAGGCATTGTTTAATTGGGAGCCAATGTAGATCAGAAAGCACAGGGGCGATGGGTGATCTTGACTTGGTGCGAGTTAGTGCACAGGCTGCTGAGTTTTGGATGACCTCAAGTTTACTTAGTGTGGAATGAGGAAGGCTGGCCAGGGGCGAGTTGGAGCAGTGAAGTCTAGAGGTAACAAAGGTATGAATGAGGGTTTCAGCAGCAGAAGAGCTGAGGCGCAGGGGTGGAGGCGGCCAATGTTACGGAGGTGGAAAAAGGCGGTTTTAGTTATGCCGTGGATATGTGGCTGGAAACTCATTTCAGGGTCAAATATGACAGCTAGGTTGCGAACAGTCTTGTTCACCCTCAGATTGATGCGAGGGAGAGAGATGGAGTCAGTGGTTAGGGAATGCAGTTTGTGGTGTGGACCAAAGATAATAGGTTTAATCTTCCCAATATTTAATTGGAGAAAGTTTCTGCTCATTCAGTACTGCATGTTGACAAGCAATCTGACAATTTAGATACCAAGCAGGGGTTGAGAGAAGTGGTGGAGAAGTAGAGCTGGGTGTCATCAGCGTACATGTGGAAACTGACTCCGTGTTTTCAGATGATATCGCCAAGGGGCAGCAAATAGATGAGAAATAAGAGGGGGCCAAGGACAGATCTTTGAGGGACACCAGAGGCAACATGTGGGAGTGGGAAGAGAAGCCATTGGAGGAGATTTTCTGGCTACGATTAGATAGATAAGAATGGAAGCAGGCAAATGCAGTCCCATTGGTGGATAGGTGCTGGAGGAGGATGGAATGTTCAACTGTGTCAAAGGCTGCAGACAGGTCCAGAAGGACGTGGAGGGATCGTTTACCTTTGTCACAGTCACAAAGGATGTCATTTGTGACTGATGAGATTTATAAATGTGATAGCAGTAACGGAACCTTCTTTATACGCCCATGTGCTTACCCTTGTGCATCTACTTTTGTGTCGTTTTTCTTTTACACCTGCTTCGATGAGGTGCAACCCCTGTGGCTTCAGCAGAGGTAGAGGCAGGCTGTTCACTTCCCTGCTGTGACTGCATAGACACTTTTGGTGGATGTCCTTTGGGTTTCAGAGCATGTGAAGGCCCCGCCAAAATCTGCTCTTACTGTGACTGCAGGGGCAGACTCGGCTATTGCAATCCGAGGAGCCATCTTGGGCTCTGACTGAGAGGGGGAGGGGGCAATGGGAGAGAAGTGGGAGTGCTGTCAGAGAAGCCTCCACTTCCATGTCCCCTCTCACCATCATCCTTCTCATGGGCCACCCGCACTTCCCTGCTAGCAAGAAGCTGGAGAGCACTCCAGGGCCACCACCTCTGCTGGAATTAAAGTGCTGAAGAATGGAGGGCCACCTTCCAGTTCTCTCCCTCTCTCTGTTGTTGTGCGCTCTCTACTGCAAGAAGGGCAAGAAGAAAAGTTTGAGTGAGTGATGGCATGAGTCTAAGGATTGTGCGGGTTATATCTGTTGCACGTGACTATAAGGGAGTATGGTGCCAATGCCAAATGGCCTTCTTCTGTTACTTGGTATGATTGCATTAGGATGGGAGTGAGTGTGAGGAGTGGTTAGTCAGATGGGGTTGTGAGTATGTACATAGAGAGAGAGGGATGGGTGGGCGGGCAGGGTATGTTGGTGTGAGTACTGTTGTGCAGGAGTAGGCTTTGAAGGCAGAGTGAAGGGGATGTGGTGACAGGCACAACAGGATGAAGGTAAGTGAAGCTTTGCACTCACCTTTCCTGATCTAATCAGATCATTGAAGAGCTTCTGGAACTGCACCCAGGTATGCCTCACCACATCACCGCCATTCACCTCCTCAGCTATTTGGAGCCAGGCTCTTTTTGGCTCTTGGGGAGGTTTCTTCCGCACATCAGTAGAGCAGAGGACCTCCCTGCATGCTCTGACTCCCTCCACTAGAATATGTAGGGAGTCATCGGAAAACCGCAGTCTTTGGGAACTCATGCTTAAAAATCTCAGCAATAACAAAATCCTCCAGTATACTCTTGCCACACTCCTACACGAACCTTCAAATGCAATGTAGCCAAGACCGCTTTAAATATTCCCACTGGAAATGAGTCATTGATGACATCATCAGACCTGTACCATTTAATTGGGCTGGGAAACGCGCATGTCTGCCTTAATGCTGCCATTACACTCTGAGGAGGAGGCTGATCAATATATCACGGTACCAACCCACTATGCAGCCTACACGCACCTGACCCGACTCAGTAAGGAAAATTCCGTCCGGAGAAAAATGTTGAGGCGTGCAGACTCATTAAAATATTTAAATGAGCGACTCACCTCCTGGGAGCGGGTTGTATACCCATCCGACCTCTGTTAAAACTGGAAGTGGGCAGGTGCGAGACGGTTTGAGTTTGAGTTTTTTTACATTTTTCTTCCCAAACTCGCCCATTTTTGGGGGTTAAAATTCCTCTCTAAGAATCGAAATGCCGGTAGAGGAGCCAAAGGATCAAGGGTACAGATACAAACATCACTAAAAGTAGCGACACAGGTTAATAAGACAAAATAAAAAGCAAACAAAGCACTGGAACAAACTTTTAGAGGGATAGAATTGAAAAGCAGAGATGTTATGTTAAACTTGTATAGAATCTTGGAGTACTGTCCACAGTTCTGGTCTCCATATTATAAAAAGGATATGGAGGCACTGGAGAAGATTTGTAAGGATGATAACAGAAGTGAGAAGTTATACCTATCAGGAGAGTTTGAACAGGCTAGAGAACATTCAGGGCTGCAAAAGCCAAATGTTGTGGATGCTGGAAATCGGAAATAAAAACAGAAAGTGCTGGAAATACTCATCAGGTCAGGCAGCACCTGTAGAGCGAGAAACAGAGTTAGGGGCCGAAATTGATGAAGGCCTCTGCCTGCCCAAGTGCCGCCCAAATGGCCGCCGAGGTCCCTGACGGTTCTTTGGGCGGCGTTTTCATCACCCAGGTCTGTCAAAGGTCGGCGGGCGGCAAATCTGCGAAATACGCCGTCAATCTGGGCGGCAGCCGGCGGGAGCTCTCATTCTCAGCGGCAGAGGCGCTTGCCGCCCAAGTGCCACCGAGGATGGAATCGGGGCCCACGGAGGATTGAAGAACTAAAAATAAAAAGCATCAAAAACAAAAATAAACATCTGACAACCTTCAGGGGACCCCATTCCAGGTAAGTACCTGTAAAGAAATAATTTAAATAAATTTCACTAACCTTTTTTACAGCATCTTCACACTTACCGTTGAGGACAGAGCTGCCTGCACTCAGCGGTCCACCGCCGTCCTGCCGCTGACTCCCGCCCGCATGAATATGGCATCTCAGCGGGCAGGAGTGTACTTACACGCACCCGGCGGCTCTCCCTTCCCGCCCGCTCCAGGCCACGATGAAAGTGGCACTGGGCGGATCGACGAGAGGAATGTCGGTGGCAGTGGGTGGTGAGTTCATCAGTTTTGGCTCCAAAACGTTTCAGGTCAATTACCCTTTGTCAGAACAAGACTCAGAGGGTCTTTAAGATTATGAAAGGGTTTGATAGGGTAGACATAGTGAAGATGTTTCCACTTGTGAAGGAGACCAAAACTACAGGCTATAAATATGATAGTCACTAATAAATCCAATAGAAAATTCAGGAAAAACTTCTTTACCCAGAGAATGGTGAGAATGTGGAACTCGCTACCACAAGGAGTAGTTGAGGCAAATAACATAGATGCATTTAAAGAGGAATCTAAATAAACACATGAGGGAGAAAGGAATAGAAGGATATGTTAATAGGGTTAGATGAAGTAGGGTGAGAAGACGCTCATGAGCCAGTTGGGCTGAATGGCCCCTTTCTGTGCGGTACATTATGATGCATGAAAATGGTAACATGGTTAAAACCTTTATCATAAAAAAGCACCGTGATGGCCTAGTGGATAACGTCATTGCCGAGTGCACCAATAGTGAAAACAGGCAAGCACGTCAATAGAGCTCAGCCAGGATAGCAGTAGGCAAGGTATAATTGGCCTTGTGGCCTAGAAATGGTAATATCAGCCATGGTTCCAACTCCTGATGGCTATTCCTGCCTCATTTTCATTTCCATTGACTTCAATGTAAGGGAAAATCAGGCGGTTGCATAATGGCCGACTGACCAGCCACCTGCAGGTTTCTGCCCATGCCGAAGTTGAATTGCACCCCATATATATTTTGGGGTGGCTTTTGGGAAACTATAAATGGCCTCAGTGGGCATGGATGTCTGCTTATGTACAACTGTAATACCCTATATCTCAATTAGATGACTGAATTTTAGTGTCAGATTGTCACGGATGTTAACAGGGTATTGTGTTGTTCCAGTGATGGGAATTTTAAGTAACTCTGGTTTAAATTTTGAACGAAGTTAATCCCCACACTGTCAGTGGAGCCCAAGCAAACAGACTGCACAAAATCCTCTGCCCATAAGTAAGAGAGCCCACAGCAGGAACAAACATGGCCTGGCACTGCTCCAGCTGGCTCGAACTGGATCACAGCCTGAGATCAAAACTGCTGAAAAAGTAAAATCTTTCCCTTTAAATATCATATTCCGCTTGGAAACATTGGAATATTGTATCCGGTTGTGCCTTTTTATGGGCGTAAAATGGACTCAACAAGGGCAAATTTTGGGGACCAACATGCCGTGGCCAAAGTCCGCATGAAAGGTGTCCGATCTGATATTAGGTTGGGCCATTTTTCAGATGTCCTTGGCAGCTGCCTAAAATTGGCGTTATTCCAATTTTAGGCCCCTCCGGAGAAATTGGATAGCGATGAACGAAGCAGGTGCCGGGCCTGCTCCATTCGGGGTTCTTCAGCAGCCATTGCAGTCGAAGCAGCAGCTGCCAACAAAATGTAAGTTTTCTTCTTTAAAAGATGTGAAAAAGTGTTCCTGTGAAGCCAGAAAGAGCAGCATTGCTACCCTGACTGCAGAGTACTACTGATCACCCCCCTGACCCCCATCCATTGCCAGTACACCCGCCCCCGTGAATTATATTTGGGTTGATGCAAGCAAAGCAAATGACCCAACATTGATCTTTATAACATTCACAAGCTGCCTGTAGAGGTGTGACAGGTACCAACAGCTCCCTTAAATAGTATTAATGAGGCCTCGGGCCTCCTACTTGGGAACAGGCTCTGTATGCAGTGCCTGTTTTAGGCCCAAAGATTTCCACTGTATTCTGTTCATTCACTGTGCTTTGTTGAGTGCATCACATACACCTTTCAAACTGTCAGTGTTTAAAGGACAGTTCCAGTTTAGTCCATAGTTTTACTAAATCCACCTTTCACAAGGTTATCACAAAAACATGCTTTCCCTCTTCTTCGTGCTCTCTTATTCTCACTTGTCACTAGAAATTCATTTACCCCCAGCAAAGTCACAGTGAGTACAAGACTTTGTCCATGGGGAGCACATCAAGCAATTTGGTTTTTCTCATAATCTTAGTCTCAATTTTTTCTCCGTCAGTCTCAGTCACTTTGGCTCATTCTCTCCCATTCTACTTCGCTCTTTCTCAGTATGGCTGAAATTTCACTTTCATCAAAAACACAACTGTTTTTCTCCATAACTGCTGACAAAATCCTGGGAATTCACAGCACTGAGACATGATTTCTGGGAATATGATTTATTAGTTACCAGCATGCTTTTCTTTTTGATTTACAAAGCAATTTCAGCCATTGGGGTATATTTTCTGACCACTTAATGTCCGTATGAATGCTTAATGTACATGGTCTAACTTCCTCTGTGTACATGTTTAATGCAGGTCCTCACAGTTTAAAATCATGGGTTGATGTTTTGAATGAGTGCATTTTACTTTCCTATTGGAAAAGTGCCAATTAGAAATATACTCTATCTTATTATCTCTATCTTATTTTTGCTTTTCACTCCTTGCTCACTCTCACATACTGTTTCTTACTCTGTCGCTCAATTCCTCTATCTCACTTTCTGGTGCTTAATCTGTCTGTTTTATTCTCTATTGCTTGCCCTTTATCTGTTTCTTACTTTCTGTTGCTTGTTCTTGTTCCTCTGATTTCACTGCCCTTCTATCCTCCTTTAATTTCACCTTCTATATAAATTCTCCTACCCATATTCACCTCAACCATGCCATCTCACATGGCCTCTTTACTTCCATTATCGTGATCACAGACAAGGCTATCTCTGACCATTTCCCTGTATGCCTCATCACCCACATCTCCCTACCCACTTCAACTCCATTTCCTACTCCATTTGCCTTGGAAAAAAATTCTCCCGAAGTCACTTACAACTGCTCTTTCAAAGTTCCAACTTTATTGCATTTGGCCCTCCAATTATCATGATACTTTTGCAGCTGCAGGTCTGTTCAACCACTTTTTCATCATGATCTTTGATTGTCTTGTCCCTACTTACAACCCTTACACTCTGCAAGCCTAGTCTTTCCCCCTGATATGGCCCCCATTTTTGCTCCATCCAATCCAAGGGGCGCAGACCTGAACGTATCTGACGCACAAGCGGTTTAACCATTGCCAGATCTGGATGAAGCACCTCAAGCACTATCGGGCCTTGCTCTCATCTGCCAAAACTGCTTACAGTTCCAGGATCATCATGGAAAACCAAGACAACCTTCAGCTCCTTTTCTCCACTACGAGCCATCTTCTTAAATCTCTCTTCCCTGTCCCCTCCACCCTCACCTCCAACAGTAAGTGAGAGGAGCTCATGGACTTCTTTGTCACTAGGACTGAGGCCATCTGCTGTTTCTCCTGCATCCCTTGCCCACAAAGCTAAGCCTTTCCCAAGGCTCCTCCTTGCCCTAGCTTTGAACCCATATTGTTTTCTAATTTAAAAAAAAATATTTTCAGGACTTGAGGTGTTTTTCTATGTTAAAGACGCCATATAAATGCAATTTTTCTTATTGTTGTAATACTAGTGCTGTCTCTTGACTCTCCTATATATACAAGAACAATATTATTCCTTTAAAGGCCGCAGTAAGATTTTTTTACCAGACAAAAATCTACTGTTTACGAAAGTGGAAAGTATCCTTTCTAGTTTACATTCCTGTAGTTCTGTTAAATAATATTGCCCGGTGGAAGCTCCCAGAAATCTGTTGTCTGAATGTTGTGGGAGAGAAAGGAAGTACCTTATCATAACTGAGCAATCTGAATTCAAAATTCGATTTGATAGTGATTCTGGGGATCTCAGATTTCTTTAGCCCTCTGTAGAGTTGTAGCATTATATTAGAGCCTGTTCTCAATGTCTTGAAACAACGTTTACCTCAATGAGTAATTTGAATCAGAACAGACCTTACATGGGATAAATTCAAACATATCTGAATACAGTAGACTTGAATGGAGTCCATTCAGAAATTCATCCAACTAGAAATGGAACCGACCCCATTTTAAAAAAGTAATATCCAAATAGACTGGAATTGTCCCATTAGGAAACACATCTGAACAGATCAGAACAGGGCCTCATTTAGATGCATATCCAAATACATGGAAATTGGACCCTTGAGCCCCACACAAAGACATATTCAAATACATTAGAATAGGGCCTAGTGGGGAAACACAGCAAAACAGATTGCATTCCAGCTTAGATGGATCCATACAGTATTTAAAATTAAATTAACCTCGATCCTAGGTGATGCTTGGCTTCAAGCTCCATCTTTCAATCACTTTCCAAGCAAGTATGGGGAGATGAAAAACTGCAAATATACATGCCAGAAATACTTCCATTAAACAAATATAAGGCAAGGGGGCCAAATTTGGTGAAAACCGATGGTCCGCCCATTTCTCGGTGGTATGTCGTTTCACACCACTGTGTAGAGTGTGTGCGATTTTTGTCACTTTTTTCTCGGCGGTATGCCGAGCGGAGTGCAGCTGGCGATGTGCAGGCGGTGAGTCCTTGTCACTCGGGAATCTTCGGGTTCGGAGTTGTGCACACGCGCATGCTGCTGCGAAGCTCCGCCCCACGAGAGGCACTGACCAGAATCGACAGAGACTGCTGGCCTGAGAGCGCTGTGCAGGTATGTGTGGGGGGGAATCGCTGCCCAGGGAGGAGATGAGGATCGCTGCTGTGGGGAGAGATGACTACTTGGAGGGAGATCGCTACTTGGGGAGAGATCGCTGTGGGGGGGAGGGGGAAGAGACTAGGGGGTGGGAGAGACTGGGGGGGGTGAGAGATTTAAAAAAATTCACAGGTAAAGATGCATACCGCCGACTGAAGATCGACTTAAAACCACCTTTTCCAGGGCGGTCTGCAGGGTCATATGAACAAAAGAAATAGGAGCAGGAGTAGGCCATACGGCCTCTCGAGCCTGCTCCGCCATTCAATAAGATCATGGCTAATCTGATCATGGACTCAGCTCCACTTCTCTGCCCGCTCCACATAACCCCTTATCCCCTTAAGAAACTGTCTATTTCTGTCTTAAATTTATTTAATGTCCACAGCTCTCTGAGGCAGCGAATTCCACAGATTCAGAACCCTCAGAGGGAAGAAATTTCTCCTCATCTCAGTTCTAAATGGGCGGCCCCTTATTCTAAGACCATGCCCTCTAGTTCTAGTCACCCCCACCAGTGGAAACATCCTCTCTGCATTCACCTTGTCAAGCCCCCTTAATAATCTTATACGTTTCGATAAGATCACCTCTCATTCTTCTGAATTCCAATGAGTAGAGGCCCAACCTACTCAACCTTTGTCAACCCCCTCATCCCCGGAATCAACCTAGTGAAGCTTCTCTGAACTGCCTCCAAAGCAAGCATATCCTTTCGTAAATATGGAAACCAAAAGCGCACGCAGTATTCCAGGTGTTGCCTCACCAATACCCTGTATAGCTGTAACAAGACTTCCCTGTTTTTATACTCCATCCCCTTTTCAATAAAGGCCAAGATTCCATTGACCTTCCTGATCACTTGCTGTATCTGCATACTATCCTTCTGTGTTTCATGCACAAGTACCCCCAGGTTCCGCTGTACTGCAGCACTTCGCAATCTTCCTCCATTTAAATAATAACTTGCTCTTCGATTTTTTTTCTGCCAAAGTGCATGACCTCACACTTTCCAACATTATACTCCATCTGCCAAATTTTTCCCACTCACTTAGCCTGTCTATGTCCTTTTGCAGCTTTTTTATGTTCTCCTCACACATTGCTTTTCCTCCCATCTTTGTATCATCAGCAAACTTGGCTATGTTACACTCAGTCCCTTCTTCCAAGTCGTTAATATAGATTGTAAATAGTTGGGGTCCCAGCACTGATCCCTGCGGCACCCCACTCGTTACTGATTGCCAACCAGAGAATGAACCATTTATCCTGACTCTCTGTTTACTGTTCGTTAGCCAATCTTCTATCCATGTTAATATATTACTCCCAACCCCGTGAACTTTTATCTTGTGCAGTAACCTTTGTGTGGCACCTTGTCAAATGCCTTCTGGAAGTCCAAATACACCACATCCATTGGTTTCCCTTTATCCACCCTGTTTATTACATCCTGAAAGAATTCCAGCAAATTTGTCAAACATGACTTCCCTTCATAAATCCATGCTGACTCTGCCTGACCAAATTTTGCTTTTCCAAATGTCCTGTTACTGCTTCTTTAATAATGGACTCCACCATTTTCCCAACCACAGATGTTAGGCTAACTGGTCTATCGTTTCCTGCTTTTTGGCTGCCTCCTTTTTTAAATAGGGGTGTTACATTTGCAGTTTTCCAATCAGCTGGGACCTCCTCAGAATCCATGGAATTTTGGTAAATTACAACCAATGCATCCACAATCCCTGCCGCTACTTTTCTTAAGACCCTAGGATGCAAGCTATCAAGTCCAAGGGATTTATCTGCCTTTAGTCCCATTATCTTACTGAGTACCACCTCCTTAGAGATTGTGATTATGTTAAGTTCCTCCCCCCCTATAGCCCCTTGACTATCCACTGTTGGAATATTGTTTGTGTCCTCTACCATAACAACTGATACAAAATACTTGTTTAGAGTTTCTGCACTTTTGGGTGGTATGTCGGCGGTGTGCATGGGCGGACGGTATGCATACTGCCCGGCGGTATGTCGCTGATGAATTTCCCCGGTGGGCGGTATGTAGGTATTTTTTGATCAGTTTCGCGATTTTGGGCGATATGTCGGCGGTCTGCGGGCGGTATGCGGTGGTATGTCCACCAATTTCAGCCCCATGGTATTTATAATTGCACTGTTTTTTTTTCCCCATCATAGTGGGGTTCTAATTAAATCCAGGTTTTTTTTTTCCTCCCTTTTATTGACTAAATAATGTCACATTTTTTCTGAACATGTGTTTATATGGAACATGTAAAGGCAACGTGCAAAGCATTTGGGTTTTAAGTGTTGAAAGACCAAAATCAACCAACAGAAAATTGAACGAACAGGATACCTTTCAGTCTTAAAGGAAGTGTTGTAGAATTCTCTGTCTTGCTGAACAAATCAGTAACACACAGCAACTCAACACTCCCAAAGACTTTAAATTATTGTTTAACAAATCCGAATAAGCAGATGTAACAAGGCTTTTTTACCAAGCTGCTCCCCCCGCCCTGCCAACACCCCCATGTATTCATAAATCTCTCATGGCATTGCTCAAAGATAAGTCAGAGAATGCACTTTTATAACAACAGGAGCATTTTGCCAAAATGCATACTGTATTATATTGTTGATTAAATGCAGCTCCATTTAACTGGGTCTGTCCCTTTAAGACCGTACCGTCTAATATTTGTAAGTCGGAGATTCTGAAGTTAATTAGAGGCTAACTGAAGTTGTTGAGGGGAGCTCGCAGATTCGTAGATCTGAAGAAACCAGCATGAATGACTGGCTTTCTTTTTCTTTTTTTTAATCCTTTTAGAAACTTTGACGTGTGATGTCTGAAGTGGGATGGACTTAAAACTCATAAATATAATTAGGGGATATATAGCAGGCTAGGATAGGGGAAAGGGAGTGAATGAGGAAATCCTTAAAACCCATGAATCCAAGGGGCTAGATTTTCCACTTTTGTGCTTATCGCCCAAAAATGGGTGTTATTTCCGGAGTGGGCAGTAAAAAAGGGTTTTCAAATGGTCGGCTTCTCGCCCATTCTCAAAGCACCTAGTCTCCATTTTTAAAAATGGGCGTTACCGTGAGCGATATGAAATACCGTTAAATCTCGCTGACCTTCTGCCGTAAAGTGTCGCCATCCTTAGCAACGGCATGGCAACGGTCGATTCCCATGATTCAGGAGGTCAAGGGTCATCATGACGTGCAGAAGAGGAGACACAGAGAGAGGGAGCTCAGAGGGACTGAAGGTGTGTCTGTATGTGGTGTGGCTGCTTTGGGAGGAAGGAGGGAGATTTTAGAGCATCATAGCAAATAGGGAAACAGAAATTATCTGTTATCAGCCACATATTTGCCCTAATTTGGCCTATAATGGAGGGAAAGGTGGAGGCATCACAGCACGCTGTGGACACTGACACTGGAGAGAGCAGTGAGGTGGGAGAGGAGCACATTGGAGGGCATAAAAGAGCCAGGAGGTTATCGGACCAGGCAAATGCCTCCCTCCTGCAGGAGGTCAAGTTACTCTGGGGTGATTTGACACAGGGAGGGTGTGGGGAAGCCCACCTCAAAGGCCTACCAGAAGATAGGGACCAAGATAGCAGAGGTGGTCTCGTCGGCGACCAACGAGGTTCGTGATGGCAACCAATGCCGCAAATGATGGAACGACCTTGTGGGATCCGCAAGAGTAAGTATTACATTGATTTACATGTACTTATGTATTTATATAATTGATTTGTAACAGTCATGAGTGACTATCGGCAGATGTGAGGTCTTTCACTTTTACCGGGAATGTTTTACTCAAAGCCTGCGGTCATGGTGCACGTCTTAAGGTAAAGAATGACAATTTTCATAATAATCATGATTACATCTGTTGCTTATGTGTTGTATCAGTCTCTGTGACAGTACCTAGCAATAATATCACGCAATGATCTCATGCCATGTCGTCCTGTCACCTTTTATAGAAGAAGCTATGGATGATGAGGTCCATGCAGAGGCGAAAGGGTGGGGGGCCATCAATCACCAGCGACATTACTGAGATGGAGGAGCGGGTGCTCGCACTCGTGGGGAAGCACACCCGGACAGCCACGGAACCATCTGCAGACCCTAAAGTGATGCCACATGAGTAAAGCTTACACCATTACATGATGCAAAGTCAAGAGTTGCCACACCCACTCGTATCCGAACAATCATATATGATAGATGATTTCTAAAATTGTCCTATAAATAATGCTGGCCTAATGAAAATCATTGCAATGCAAATGTGTTGATGGTCATGAAATGTGATGTCTGTGATGATTTTGAGACTGGTGGTGCTTTTGTCGTGCATGTGCTGTGTGTAGTGCTGGACTCATCTTATGACCCTAGCATCCACTTCTCAAACTCATTTGTGTTTTGCAGCTCAGCCAGCAGCGCGGCCCCAGGCAAGACCACTGAGGCCAGAAGGTGGGGGTGCGGGGCCTGACTCTTCAGACGATCCTACATCTGCTGCTGAAGATTCTCGCCCGTCAATCCACTGGGCCTGTTCTCCACGGATGAGAGTGCGGACTTCGAGGAACCTGCATCGCCACGTTCCAGAAACCATTCCACCCCAAGGCCATCTCGTGGTCCTCCAGTCATTCCCGCCTCCACTCTGGAGGTACCGGCCCCAAGCACCTCTCCACAGGGCACCCCATTTGTCCCCAGGTCGGTACCGACCCCGCGGAGGCCTCGTGGACGCGGCAGGTCTGTTCCACGAGCACCACATGAGAGCGGAGAGATGGTACAATTGTTCAGGAGGACTGTAGACATTGGTGACCAGCTCATCGAAGCATTGGGAGGCATATCCCACGCAAGACAGCGTCCCTGGATGTGATAGCCAGGAACACTGCTGCCACAGGCCTCCAGTGGTCCCTGAGCGTGGGACTCCACCCCTAGGTTCCGCCCCACCACTACAAACGACAGATGAGAGCAAGGACCAAGATCCTGCTTCTGCATCAGAGAATGTTGCCCCTCGGCACCCCCCGCTCCCGTACCCGTGCAACCACCGCATCTGCCTTCATCCCCCCCCAAATGAGGCACCGTCTGAGGAGCTCCTCAGCCAGGCGCTGTGGAGTGAGAAGGGGAAGGGTAAAGGTGGGGAGAAGAAGGGGAGGAGGGGAAGGAAAGTGAGGTGCATGTTCGCAGGTGATGGCTGTGTTATATCTCCACCTGGTGTATGCAATTTGTTGTATTGTATGGGGATTGGGGACCACCTTCCTGCTTTGCCTTTGTATTCTGTGTTGCTGGACATGTTGAACATTTGATTGATGTCAACGGTGAAAAAAGTGGGGTCTGAGCCGGGGTTGGGTATTATTGCCTGTGATACTTATCATTTCAGACCAATGTTGGTATAAAAAATGTTTTATTGAATGTAACCTTGTTGCGCATTGTCTCAGATAGCTGGACCGTTACACACTGGTGATTCCTTAACATGAAAGGGTTAATACAACTTAACTTCAATCAACGTAAACTTTAACTGGCACCAAGGTGATGGGCACCATTGATGTCTGAGCTGCACACACACAGCAGTGTGTCAGCGTTGTCACTCACATCAACGTTCTTTCAGGCAAATCGTTCCGATATCATCTCATGTAAGAGTCTTGTAGCTATGTAGCCACCACGGGCCCTTTCCTGCGGTCTGGAGGGGGTCGTGGGCATGGTTGCATAGCCAACCTGATTGTCTGGCCCTAGGTCAGCGTCCAGCCCCTCGTCGTCCTCTTCGTCTCTCTCCTGAGGTGGAGCATCAGTGCCTTCTGGCAATTCTTGGCCCCTCCTGATAGCCAGGTTATGCAGTGTCGAGCACACGACCACGAATTTACCTACTTGCTCAGGGTTATATTATAGCTCCCCTCCTGAGTGATCCAGACATCTGAAGCGCTGCTTAAGCACAGTTATTGTTTTCTGGACCACATTGCGTGTGTCTCTGTGGCTCTGGTTGTATCACTTCTCAGCCTCAGTATGGGTGTCATACAGCGGGGACATCAGCCAGGTGGCTAGGCCATATCGGCTATCACCAAGCATCCAGCATTGTCCTTGTGGCTGACTCTTAAAGATGCCAGAGACAGCGCTCTCACGCAGGATGTGAGCCTCATCGAAGGTGTCCGGACATTTGGCATTCATAAAGATATAAGAACATAAGAAATAGGAAGAGGAGTAGGCATATGGCCCCTCAGCCTGCTCCGCCATTCAATAAGATCATGGCTGATCTGATCATGGACTCAGCTCCACTTCCCCACCCGCTCCCCATAATCCCTTATCCCCTTATCGTTTAAGAAACTGTCTATTTCTGTCTTAAATTTATTCAATACCCAGGTTCCACAGCTCTCTGAGGCAGCAAATTCCACAGATTTACAACCCTCTGAGAGAAGAAATTTCACCTCATCTCTGTTTTAAATGGGCGGCCCCTTATTAAGATCATGCTCTCTAGTTCTAATCTTCCCCCATCAGTGGAAACATCCTCTCTGCATCCACCTTGTCAAGCCCCCTCATGATCTGGTATGATCAGTATGATCTGGTTGTGGCAACAACTAATTGGATCTTCAGGGAGTGAAATCCTATTCTGTTACGAAAACGCTCCGGGTCCTGAGAAGGTGGCCGCATGGCGATGTGAGTGCACTGTATAGCTCCCTGCACCCTGGGGAGCTTAGCATTGCGGTGCAAAGCTCCAGCCAACCCTGTCACTCTGAGCCTCCATGGTCATGGGAAAGCTGATAAAGTCCATCCTTCGCACGTACAGGGCTTCCGTGACCTATCTAATGCAACGATGAGTTACATGGTGAGACAGAGGGCAAATCTCGACCGCGGAGGTCCGAAAGGAACCAGACGTGTAGAAAGACAGTGCCGCGGTGAGCTTGACCTCGACCGACACTGATGTCCTGATGGCAGGCTGAATATGTGGCCTGATAAGCTCACACATTTCATTGATCGCCACCGTGTGGAAGCGCAGTCTCTGAAGGCAGGTGTGGTCGGAGATGTCGAGGGAAGACCTCTTTTCCCTGAACGTGCGGGGTGTGTATGGTCTGGCCAGCCTCCTCATTCCTGCATGTCTTAAATTGGGGACATAATGATGTGCACCACACATTGAGCCATCTGCACTCTGCAGCATCTGCGTATTAATCGATGCAGGCTGAGAAATGGCTGGCCCCATTGCATTGAAAGTATAACAGCAATTGATCAGAAGCATTGATTTTCTCACTAAAATACACCTAGAGTAAACCCCTAATAGCCCAGAGTCTGAAAATATGTTTGTTGAGATGGTTATTTCACCTGAGAAGAACTCCAGAGTCAATGCAAACTCCCGCGAAGTTGAAGCAACCTTTTGAATAAAGCGATCTGCGATTTTAAAAGTGGCAGCCACATCGCTGGCATTAGTTCAGAACAATTCCACTTTTTCTGGGCGGTTCTTTAGGCGCGCGATGTTGTGGGTGATATGTGTGCGAGGTGGTGAAAGTGACGGTGGGTGATCTCCTGGGCATTAGTTTTGCCAAATGTGGTCTTTCCGACAAAAAAAATGGGCGGGCCTTATTATTTAATCTCGACGTTAATTCCTTGCGGAAAGTAACGCTGAGCAATATTATGGGCGGGAGGTAATATTTTTTCCGGCGTTAAGCACATGGGGAAAGTAACGCTCGGCGTTAAGTTTCCGAAAAATGCCCGTCAGTTTCCATTTTGTGGATAAATGGGCGATTTATGGGTGTTATACGTCATTTCAGCAGTAAAATGGGCGTTAAGTGGGCATTAAGCATGCAAAAAAAGTGGAGGTTCTAGCCCCAAGTCTGTTCAAGCTCTTTGAACATCTTTCTGACTCATCTGGGGAGGATACAAGATAAAGTTTGTTGTTCCTCTCTATTGATGCTAACCTCAACCCTTCACTCTCTCTGTCATAATTTTTCTCATCCCTCTCTATATGTTGTTGATACTATTATATTGTGCTCCTCTGAACGTTACTCATGAGCTCCAACTATACCATTCCACACATACTTTCTCCTCTCTGATTCTTTACTGTGTTGGTATCAAAACTCATTGCGTGGCCTCCTGCTCTAACTTATTTCATAGCAGGATCTCAAAATTGTGGAACTTCTCACCTCTCTCAATCTCCACCTTTTCTACAATCAAAAGCCCAAGCTTGATGCTATCTAACCACTCCCTACACCTAACTTAACAATACTGAATAATAATAAAGTCAATGCTAGAGAAGACCTTGGCCAAAGGATAAATGTGCTCTTTCCAAGAGAACCAGTTTTGGAAGCACACGTCTAACTAAAAAAATCATGCAGAATAAATAAATGAAGTGAATTTTTTGTGCTCATCCAATAGAAGGAGGGCAGTGATAAAGAATGGAATACTTGACCACTCAGCAATCTCGTATCAAGCTTGGTACTACCGGATACAGCTCAAAGATCCCTCTACCTGCTTTAATCACAACCACAAATAAATATCCTTCATTGCACAACATGGCCATTGGGAAATTAACCCATCCAACAATAAAGTCATGAACCATAACTTTAAAAGAAATTCTGAAAACTGTGGAATCTGCCCCTCAGTATAAGCAATTGTCTTTGCATTTGTTGCATTGGAGGGCTGGCAAGCAAGACTCTTAGGGGGCAAAATTTGATAGTCCACGAAAACAGCCGTGGAGTTCGCGATGCTGATTAACCCGCGCCTGTTGCTTCCAATACAGGCAGCACGCCATTCTGGCTGCGAAGTTGCATTACTGTGTGCAGACAACTCTCATTGTGCTGCTGAGTTGCTGATTGCTTCAGCAGGGGGTCCAAGTTTGTGCACGGTGAGCACCACTTAAAGCTAGCATGCAGTCAATCAATCATCATAGGCGGTCCCTCAAAGTCGAGGAAGACTTGCTTCCACTCCTAAAGTGAGTTCTTTGGTAGCTGAGCAGTCCAACATGAGAGCCACAGACCCTGTCACAGGTGAGACAGATATTCATCGGGGGAAGGGGGGGGGTGGCACTGATTTACCACACGTTCCTTCAGCTGCCTGTGCTTGACCTCTTCATGCTCGCAGCGATGAGATTCAAGGAGCTCAACGCCCTCCCGGATGTACTTTCTCCACCTAGGGCGGTCTGCGGCCAGAGTCTTCCAGGTGTCAGTGGTGATGTTGTACTTCACCAGGGAGGCTTTGAGGGTGTCCTTGTAACGTTTCCGCTGCCCACCTTTGGCTCATTTGCCATGAAGGAGCTCCGCGTAGAGCAATTGCTTAGGGAGTCTCGTGTCTGGCATGCGAACTAAGTGGCCTGCCCAGCGAAACTGATCAAGCGTGGTTAGTGCTTCAATACTGGGGATGTTAGCCTGGGCGAGGACACTGATGTTGGTGCATCTGTCATCCCAGGGGATTTGCAGAATCTTGCGGCGACATCGTTGGTGATATATCTCCAGCGACTTGATGTGTCTTCTGTACATTATCCCTGCCTCTGATCCATACAGGAGGGCGGGTATTACTACAGCCCTGTAGACCATGAGCTTGGTGGTAGGTTTGAGGGCCTGGTCTTCGAACACTCTTTTCCTCAGGTGGCCGAAGGCTGCACTGGTGCACTGGAGGCAATGTTCAATCTCCGCATCAATGTCTGCCTTTGTTGACAAGAGGCTCCCGAGGTATGGGAAGTGGTCCACGTTTTCTTTTTTCTTTTCTATATCAGTAAGTAACCTTTAGCCTTGTTGCCAGATTAAGTTTATCTAAGGGTTAAGTCAATGGCAGCACAGCTCGGACACGTGTTATGCTCCTCCTGTACTATGTGGGAAGTCATGGACGCTTCCGGTGTCCCTGACGACTGCGTGTGCGTGAAGTGCATCCGCCTGCAGCTCCTGACGGACAGCGTTGCAAAACTGGAGCTGCGGGTGGATTTACTCTGGAGCATCCATGATGCTGAGAGTGACGTGAATAGCATGTTTAGTGAGTTGATCTTACCGCAGGAGAAGGGTACACAGCCAGATAGGGAATGGAAGACCAACAGGAAGAGCAGTGCAAGGAAGGTAGTGCAGGGGTCCCCTGCGGTCATCCCCCTGCAAAACAGACACACCGCTTTGGTTACTGTAGAGGGGGATCACTCATCAGGAGAGAGCAGCAGCAGCCAAGTCCATGGCACCGTGGGTGGCTCTGCTGCACAGGAGGGCAGGAAAAAGAGTGGGAGAGCGATAGTGATAGGGGATTCAATTGTAAGGGGAATAGATAGGCATTTCTGCGGCCGCAACCGAGACTCCAGGATGGTATGTTGCCTTCCTGGTGCAAGGGTCAAGGATGTCTCAGAGCGGATGCAGGACATTCTGAAAAGGGAGGGTGAACAGCCAGTTGTCGTACATATAGGTACCAACGATATTGGTCAAAAACGGGATGAGGTCCTACGAGACGAATTTAGGGAGCTAGGAGTTAAATAAAAAACCGGACCTCAAAGGTAGTAATCTCAGGATTGCTACCAGTGCCATGTGCTAGTCAGTGTAGGAATCGCAGGATAGCTCAGATGAATACATGGCTTGAGCAGTGGTGCAGAAGGGAGGGATTTAAATTCCTGGGGCATTGGAACCGGTTCTGGGGGAGGTGGGACCAGTACAAACCGGACAGTCTGCACCTGGGCAGGACCGGAATCAATGCCCTAGGGGGAGTGTTTGCTAGTGCTGTTTGGTAGGAGTTAAACTAATATGGCAGGGGGATGGGAACCTATGCAGGGAGACAGAGGGAAATAAAATGGAGACAAAAGCAAAAGCTAGAAAGGAGAATAGTAAAAGTGGAGGGCAGAGAAAAAACAAAAGGGCCAATTTACAGCAACATTCTAAAGGGTCAAAGTGTGTTAAAAAGACAAGCCTGAAGGCTCTGTGCCTCAATGCGAGGAGTATTCGAAATAAGGTGGATGAATTAACTGCGCAGATAGCAGTTAACGGATACGATGTGATTGGCATCATGGAGACATGACTCCAGGGTGACCAAGGCTGGGAACTCAACATACAAGGGTATTCAGCATTTAGGAAGGACAACAGAAAGGAAAAGAAGGCGGGGTGGCGTTGCTGGTTAAAGAGGAAATTAATGCAATTGTAAGGAAGGACATTAGCTTGGATGATGTGGAATCTGTATGTGTGGAGCTACGGAATACCAAAGGGCAGAAAACGCTAGTGGGAGTTGTATACAGGCCACCAAACAGTAGTAGTGAGGTTGGGGACAGCATCAAACAAGAAATAAGGGATGTGTGCAATAAAGGTACAGCAGTTATCATGGGTGACTTTAATCTACATATTGATTGGGCTAACTTAACTGGTAGCAATGCGGTGGAGGAGGATTTCCTGGAGTGTATTAGCAATGGTTTTCTCGACCAATATGTCGAGGAACCAACCAGAGAGCTGGCCATCCTCGACTGGGTGATGTGTAATGAGAAGGGACTAATTAGCAATCTTATTGTGCGAGGCCCGTTGGGGCAGAGTGACCATAATATGATAGAATTCCTTATTAAGATGGAGAGTGACAAAGTTAATTCAGAAACTAGGGTCCTGAACTTAAGGAAAGGTAACTTTGATGGTATGAGGCGCGAATTGGCTAGATTAGACTGGCAAATGATACTTAAAGGATTGAGGGTGAATAGGCAATGGCAAACCTTTAAAGAGCATATGGACGAACTTCAGCAATTGTACATTCCTGTCTGGAGTAAAAATAAAACGGGGAAGGTGGCTCAACCGTGGCTAACAAAGGAAATTAAGGATCGTATTAATTACAAGGAAGAGGCATACAAATTAGCTAGAAAGAGCAGCAAACCAGAGGACTGGGAAAATTTTAGCAGAGGAGGACAAAAGATTTAATTAAGTGGGGGAAAATAGAGTATGAGAGGAAGCTTGCCGGAAACATAAAAACTGACTGCAAAAGCTTCTATAGATATGTGAAGAGAAAAAGATTAGTGAAGACAAACGTAGGTCCCTTGCAGTCGGATTCAGGTGAATTTATAATGGGGAACAAAGAAATGGCAACCAATTGAACACGTACTTTGGTTCTGTCTTCACAAAGGAAGACACAAATAACCTTCCCGATGTACTAGGGGACCGAGGGTCTAGTGAGAAGGAGGAACTGAAGGATATCCTTATTAGGCGGGAAATTGTGTTAGGGAAATTGACGGGATTGAAGGCCAATAAATCCCCGGGGCCTGATAGTCTACATCCCAGAGTACTTAAGGAAGTGGCCCTAGAAATAGTGGATGCATTGGTGATAATTTTCCAACAGTCTATCGACTCTGGATCAGTTTCTATGGACTGGAGAGTAGCTAATGTAACACCACTTTTTAAAAAAGGAGGGAGAGAAAACGGGTAATTATAGACCGGTCAGCCTGACATCGGTGATGGGGAAAATGTTGGAATCAATCATTAAGGATGAAATGGCAGCACATTTGGAGAGCAGTGATAGGATTGGTCCAAGTCAGCATGGATTTATGAAAGGGAAATCATGCTTGACAAATCTTCTGGAATTTTTTGAGGATGTAACTAATAGAGTGGACAAGGGAGAACCAGTGGATGTGGTGTATTTGGACTTTCAAAAGGCTTTTGACAAGATCCCACACAGGAGATTGGTGTGTAAAATCAAAGCACATGGTATTGGGGGTAATGTACTGACGTGGATAGAGAACTGGTTGGCAGACAGGAAACAGAGAGTCGGGATTAACGGGTCCTTTTCAGAATGGCAGGCAGTGACTAGTGGAGTGCCGCAGGGCTCAGTGCTGGGACCCCAGCTCTTTACAATATATATTAATGATTCAGATGATGGAATTGAATGTTATATCTCCAAGTTTGCAGATGACACTAAACTTGGTGGCGGTGTGAGCTGTGAGGAGGACACTAAGAGGCTGCAGGGTGACTTGGACAGGTTAGGCGAGTGGGCAAATACATGGCAGATTCAGTATAATGTGAATAAATGTGAGGTTATCCACTTCGGGGGCAAAAACACGAAGGCAGAATATTATCTGCATGGCGGCAGATTAGGAAAAGGGGAGGTGCAGTGAGACTTGGGTGTCATGGTTCATCAGTCATTGAAAGTTGGCATGCAGGTACAGCAGGCGGTGAAGAAGGCAAATGGTATGTTGGCCTTCATAGCAAGGGGATTTGAGTATAGGAGCAGGCACATCTTGCTGCAGTTGTACAGGGCCTTGGTCAGGCCCCACCTGGAATATTGTGTTCAGTTATGGTCTCCTAATCTGAGGAAGGACGTTCTTGCTATTGAGGGAGTGCAGCAGAGGTTCACCAGACTGATTCCAGGGATGGCTGGACTGTCATATGAGGAGAGACTGGATCAACTGGGCCTTTATACACTGGAGATTAGAAGGATGAGAGGGGATCTCATAGAAACATAAGATTCTGACTGGACTGGACAGGCTAGATGCGGGAAGAATGTTCCCGATGTTGGGGAAGTCCAGAACCAGGGGACAGAGTCTTAGGATAAGGGGCAGGCCGCTTAGGACTGAGATGAGGAGAAACATCTTCACTCAGAGAGTTGTTAATCTGTGGAATTCCCTGCCGCAGAGAGTTGTTGATGCCAGTTCATTGGATATATTCAAGAGGGAGTTAGATATGGCCCTTTCGGCTAAAGGGATCAAGGGGTATGGAGAGAAAGCAGGAAAGGGGTACTGAGGGAATGATCAGCCATGATCTTATTGAATGGTGGTGCAGGCTCGAAGGGCCGAATGGCCTACTCCTGCACCTATTTTCTATGTTCTATGTTGATGACTGGGGGGCAGTACTATGCGACGAGGACAGGCTGGTGGAGGACCTTTGCCTTACGGATGTTAAGCATGAGGCCCATGCTTTAATATGCCTCGGTGAATACATCGACTATATCCTGGAGTTCAGCCTCAGAATGTGCGCAGACGCAGGCGTCGTCTGCGTACTGCAGTTCAACGACAGAGGTTTTGGTGATCTTGGACCTGGCCTGGAGGCGGCGTAAGTTAAACAGCTTCCCACTGGTTCTGTAGTTTAGTCCCACTCCAACGGGGAGCTTGTCGACAGTGAGGTGGAGCATGGCAGCGAGGAAGATTGAGAAGATGGTTGGAGCGATGACGCAACCCTGTTTGACCCCGGTCCCGATGTGGAATGGGTCTGTAATGGATGCGCTGGTAAGGATCACGGCCTGCATGTCATCGTGGAGCAAGCGAAGGATGTTGACAAACTTTCAAGGGCATTCAAAACGGAGGAGGGCACTCCATAACCCCTCATGTTCGACAGTGTCAAAGGCCTTTGTAAGATCGAAAAAGGCCATGTATATAGCATGCAGTACTTAAAGCCAGTCTACACGTCTTAAAGGGGCGGTGCATTCTATCTGGAACTGTTTCTGAAAGAGAGTCTGAGGAAAAAGAGTGAATTACGGTGCAACATGAGAAAGCGCGTGCTCCAAGGTTCTCTGACACTGCACTGGAGGCCTTGGTGGAGGAGGTGGAGAGTAGAGGACAGGTCCTCGATCCACAAGGGCCCAGGAGGCTCTCCAGAAAAAACTCTGTGAAGGCAGTGGGAGCAGATAGCCATAGCATTCAATACCAGGAGTCAACCCCAAGGACATAGATGTAGTGCTGCAAGAAGTTAAATGACCTCACACGCGTGCCCAAGGTCAGTGAATTCATCTTCATGTGCCATATCCCACCAACTGCACCAGTAGCCTCACACACTGCTTAATATACCACAGCCCCATCACTTGCCTATCAACAATCTCTATCAATCAGGACTCATACCTCACATTCATAGTGTCACCTCACCCTCACACACTTTACACTGCTGCAAGCCTCACACCCACATCTCACAGTTTGCACACACTGCCAGCTTTTCAACCATGACCAGCACATCACCCAAACAGATTGCATCACATTCACTGGGCACCAATGCTCTTCTCAATCTTCCTCACTGCAATGCTCCGTCTCACCCTCAACAAGCTCCCCGCTGGAGTGGAGCTAAACTATAGGACAAACGGGAAATTGTTCAATCTCCGTCGCCTCCAGTCCAGATCTAAGATCGTCCTAACCTCTGTCATTGAATTACAGTATGCAGACTGTCATGTATTCTACTGTCACTGTAATCCATGTATAAACTGACCTAAGTTGTACACCGTGAAAACACTGACCACTAGGTGGTGAACTTGTAGGAGACACTCCAAACCTGGACTTTCAGGTATAAAAGGGAAAGCTCCACCCATCTTCTCCACTTCAGTGCTGGCTAATAAAGGACTGGTCACAGAGTTACCTTCTCTCTAGTATGGGCCTCGTGTGCATTTATACTGTATATTAAGGACATATTATTGGCGACTAGAAACTGGCATTTAAACCACGCGAGAATGGCCACTGTGTTGGTGATGGTTGGGACGATTTTATTGAGAGACTACAGCAAAGTTTCGTCTCTAAGGAATGGCTGGGACAGGATTCGGCCGACAAACGCAGAGCTCATATGACTGTTTGTGGATCCAGGACGTACTCCCTGATGAAGGACCTTCTAGCGCCAGAGAAGCCGGCGGACAAAACTTTTGAAGAGCTCAGTAAGTTGATTGGGGAACACTTTAAACCGGCGAGCAGCATGCACATGGCGAGACACCCGATTTACACGCACCGGCGGCGAGAAGGGCAAAGCGTTCCAGACTTAGTGGCAGTTCCCAGATGCATGCAGAGCGAAGATGCTGCGAGATTTTTTATTGAGGGCATCGGGCACGCTGGGGTTTTCAGGAAACTGATTGAGACCAAAGACTTGACCCTGGAAACGGCGGCTTTGATGGCCCAGACATTTATCTCAGGGGAGGAAGAGACCAGAATGATGTTTGACAAAAATCTTGGTTTAAATGCAGCAAACGAACAGGGAGTCAACATTGTTAATGCGGCACACATTCTCCAGGCAGACAGGGGCAATCGGACATGCCAGAGCATGTAGTTGAACCTAAAGGGGGAATTCAACAGAGACAATGACGAGCTGAACGGCGATTCATGCTATTTCAAGGGACAATGCGGCCAGTAATGGGGCCATCAACATCTGTCAATGGTGCGTTTAAGGACAGCTACAGAGACAGTCAGAGATGATCGACTGGTAATGGACCTTTTGTTTCCAACAACGGCTCATGTTGGAGGTGTGGAGGCAAACACACAGCCAGAGCTTGCAGGTATCAGCAATATACCTGCAGAAATTGCAACATCAGCGGTCACTTGGCGCATATGTGCAGGAACCCTGCAGCCAGGTTGATGTCCGAGGAGGACAGGCCCGATGTAAGCCCTACGAGGCCAAATGGACACTGGGGGAAATCGCTGGAAGCTGAAGTTCAGCGAGTTCATGTGGAGCACATATACAGTTCATACACCAGGACGCCACCGATAATGATGAAAGTGCTCCTCAATGGCATCACAGTATCAGTGGAGCTAGACACGGGGGCCATCCAGTTCCTGATGGGTATCAAACAGTTCGACAAGTTGTGGGTGTCCAAGGCCAGAAGGCCAAAATTATTTCTGATTGACGTACAGCTACGGACATATTCAAAGGAGATCATTCCGGTGCTAGGCAGCGCCACAGTAGTCATGATCCACAAAGATTTGGAGAACAGGTTGCCACTCTGGATTGTCCCGGGGGACGGTCCCGCACTGCTAGGGAGGAGTTGGCTTGCTGTCATGAACTGGAAATGGGGCGATGTCAATGCAATTTCTTCTGTGGAGTGAATATCATACTCACAGGTCCTGGACAAATTTGACTCACTATTTCAGCCCGGCATTGGCACTTTCATGGGGACCAAGGTAGTGATTCACATAAACCCGGATGCCAGGCCAGTACACCACAAGGCCAGAGCGGTGCCGTATGTGCTGCGGGAAAAGATAGAAGGCGAATTGGACCGCCTGCTGAGGGAAGGCATCATCTCGCCAGTCGAATTCAGTGACTGGGCGAGCCCGATTGTGCCGGTGCTCAAGGCAGATGGGTCGGTCAGGATATGTGGCGATTACAAGGCCACCACCAATCGGGGGTCACTCCAAAACCAGTACCCGCTACCGAGAGCAGAGTACCTCTTTGCGACGCTATCCGGTGGCAAACTTTTTTCAAAATTGGACCTCAGCCTACATGACCCAGGAGCTGGCGCGTGAGTCGAAGAAGCTGACCACCATCACGACACACAAGGGGTTGTTTGAGTACAACAGATGTGCATTCGGGATTCGCTCGGCCGCCACGATCTTTCAACGAAACATGGAAAGTCTCAAGTCGATTCCAAGGATGGTGGTTTTTCAAGACGACATCCTCATCACGTGTTGCAATACTGAAGAACACCTCCACAACCTGGAGGAGGTGCTACGCAGACTGGACCGGGTAGGTCTGCGACTGAAAAAGGCGAAGTGCGTCTTCCTAGCTCCAGAGGTCGAATTCCTGGGGATGAGGGTAGCAGCAGACGGGATCAGACCTGCATCCAAAACGGAAGTGATCCAGAGAGCACCCAGACCCTGTAACACGACGGACCTGCGTTCGTTCCTGGGGCTCCTGAACTATTTTGGTAACTTTCTTCCCAAATTGAGCACGCTGTTAGAGCCGCTACACGTACTCCTACGCAAAGGTCGCGAATGGGTCTGGGGGGACAGCCAGGAAAGGGGTTTTGACAGAGCACACAATTTGTTATGCTCCAACATTCTGTTAACACTATATGACCCATGTAAGAAACTTGTTTTAACGTGTGATGCTTCGTCCTATGGGATCGGGTGTGTGTTGCAGCATGTTAATGCCAATGGTCAGTTACAGCCGGTAGCTTATGCCTCCAGAAGTCTGTCCCAGGCAGAAAGGGGCTACGGGATGGCAGAAAAGGAAGCTTGCATGTGTATATGCAGTAAAAAAAATGCACCAGTACCTGTTTGGCAGGAAATTTGAGCTGGAAACAGATCACAAACCCCTAACGTCCCTTTTGGCCGACAATAAGGCCATAAATGCAAATGCATCGGCCCGCATACAGAGGTGGGCACTCACGTTAGCAGCATTTGACTATACAATTCGACACAGACCGGGCACTGAAAACTGCGTCGATGCACTTAGCAGGCTCCCACTAGCCACCACCGAGGGGGCAACCGAGCATGCTGTCGAGATGGTCATGGCTGTTGAAGCTTTCGAAAGCGAAGGCTCACCCGTGACAGCCCATCAGATCAAAGTCTGGACAAATAGAGACCCGCTCCTGTCTTTAGTCAAGAATTGTGTCCTGAATGGGGACTGGGCAACCATGTATGGGGCATGCCCTGCAGAAATTAAACCATTTCACACTTGCAAGGATGAACTCTCATTTCAGGCCGATTGCCTACTATGGGGAAACCGAGTAGTCATGCCCCAGATGGGCAGAAAGACATTCATCCGAGAACTCCACAATGAGCACCCGGGCATTGTCATGATGAAGGCAATTTCCATTTCACACGTTTGATGGCCAGGGATAGATGTAGACCTGGAACTTTGTATTCGCAGGTGCAACACATGTGCCCAACTGGGCAATGCGCCCAGGGAAGCCCCCTTTAGCCCCTGATCCTGGCCCGCCAAGCCATGGTCACGCATTCATGTGGACTACGCAGGTCCTTTCATGAGAAAAATGTTTTTGGTTGTAGTAGACGCCTACTCCAAATGGATCGAGTGTGACATTCTCAATTCAAGCACATCCTCTGCCACGGTAGAAAGTCTACGGGCAATGTTCGCCGCCAATGGTCTATCGGACGTCTTGGTCAGCGACAATAGCCCGTGCTTTACAAGCATTGAATTCCAGGACTTCATGGCAGGAAATGGTATCAATCAAGTCAAAACGGCACCGTTCAAGCCGGCCTCAAACGGCCAGGTGGAACGAGCAGTGCAGATAATCAAACAGGGGATGCTCAGAATCCAAGGGGGTTCCCTATAAAGCCGCTTATCACGCCTCCTGTTGGCCAATAGATCCCGACCACACTCGCTCACAGGGGTTCCACCCGCAGAGCTGCGAATGAAAAGGACACTCAAAACCAGGTTATCCCTTATACACCCCACCATGAAAGAAATTGTTGAGAGCAGGCGCCAGTCACAATGTGACTACCATGACGGGAATGCGAGGGCGTGATGGATTGATGTCAATGACCCTGTCTTTGTCCTCAACTACGCTGCAGGGCCCAAATGACTCGCAGGCACTGTGATTGCCAAAGAGGGGAATAGGATTCTGGTAGTTAAACTTACCAATGGACAAATCTGCCGCAAACACGTGAATCAAACAAAGAGGAGGTTCAGCAACCACATAGAAGAAGCAGAGGAAGAACATGATGTAGCGTTCACTCC
This sequence comes from Pristiophorus japonicus, assembly GCF_044704955.1. Classification (NCBI taxonomy): domain Eukaryota; kingdom Metazoa; phylum Chordata; class Chondrichthyes; family Pristiophoridae; genus Pristiophorus; species Pristiophorus japonicus. The sequence goes on from NC_091994.1 coordinate 101,673,702, forward strand.
ACCACAGATGTCCGAACAACGGAACCAAGTGGAGGAGAGCCCAGTCACTGTGGGCAGTCCGGACAGGCTAAGGCACCACAAACAGCAGACACTCAGGCCAGCATCCAACAACCGGAGCCCCAACTCAGGCGCTCTACAAGGGAGCGTAAACCACCAGCGAGACTTAACCTGTGATCCCAATAAGACTTTGGGGGGGAGGTGATGTCATGTATTCAACCATCATTGTAACCGATGTATAAACTGACCTAAGTTGTACACCGTGAGGACACTGTCCACTAGATGGTGAACTTGTGGGAGACACTCCTAACCTGGACTTGCAGGTATAAAAGGGGAAGCTCCACTCATCTCCACTTCAGTGCTGGCTAATAAAGAACTGGTCACAGAGTGACCTTCTCTCAAGTATGGGCCTCGTGTGCATTTGTACTGTATAGTAAGGACATGTTACAGACGACGCTTACGTTTATGCACACTCAGTGGTTGAACTCCAAACCACCGTCGACACCTTCAGCGAAGCGTACGAGAGTCTGGGCGTTACACTAAACATCCATAAGACAAAGTTTCTCTACCAACCTGCCCCTGCCACACACTATTCCCCACGCCCCCTCCCCTGATTATCAAGATGTAGTATATATCAATGATTTAGATTTTAATATAGGGAGTATGATTAAGAAGTTTGCAGACAACACTAAAATTGGCTGTGTGGTTGATAATGAAGAGGAAAGTTAAGGGCTGCAGGAGGATATCAACCTGCTGGTCAGGTGGGCAGAGCAGTGGCAAATGGAATTTAATTTGGAGAAGTGTGAGGTAATGCACTTTGGGAGGACTAATAAGGAAAGGGTATACACATTAACCGGTAGGCCACTTAATAGTGTAAAATAGAAACATAGAAAATAGGTGCAGGAGTAGGCCATTCGACCCTTCGAGCCTGCACCACTATTCAATAAGATCATGGCTGATCATTCACCTCAGTACCACCTTACTGCTTTCTCTCCATACCCCTTGATCCCTTTAGCCGTAAGGGCCATATCTAACTCCTTGAATATATCCAACGAACTGGCATCAACAACTCTCTGCGGTAGGGAATTCCAAAGGTTAACAACTCTGAAGAAGTTTCTCCTCACCTCAGTCCTAAATGGCTTACCCCTTATCCTTAGACTGTGTCCTCTGGTTCTGGACTTCCCCAACATCGGGAACATTCTTCCTGCATCTAGTCTGTCCAGTCCCGTCAGAATTTTATATGTTTCTATGAGATCTCCTCTCATCCTTCTAAATTCCAGTGAATATAGGCCCAGTCGATCCAGTCTCTCCTCATATGTCAGTCCTGCCATCTCGGGAATCAGTCTGGTGAACCTTCGCTGCACTCCCTCAAGAGCAAGAATGTCCTTCCTCAGATTAGATGAACATAGGGTCCTTGGAGTGCTTGTCCACAGATCCCTGAAATTAGCTGGCCAGGTGGATAAGGTGGTTAAGAAGGCATACAGAATGCTTGCCTTTATTGGCCGAGGCATTGAATATAAGAGCAGGGAGGTTATGCTTAAATTGTATAATACATTGGTTAGGCCACAGCTGGAGTATTGCGTGCAGTTCTTGTCGCCGTATTATAGGAAGGACATGATTGCACTAGAGAGGGTGCAGAGGAGATTCACTGGGATGCTGGCTAGAATGGAGAATCTTAGTTATGAGGATAGATTGGATCGGCTGGGTTTGTTCTCATTGAAACAGAGGAGGTTGAGAGGTGACCTCATTGAGGTGTACAAAATATTGAGGGGCCTGGACATAATGGATAGTAATGGTCTATTTCCATTGGTGGAGGGGTCTATTACGAGGGGGCATAGTTTTAAGGTGGTTGGTGGAAGGTTTAGAGGGGATTTGAGGGGAGGCTTCTTTACGCAGCATCTGGAACTCGTTGCCTGGAAGAGTGGTGGATGCAGAAACTCTCACCACTTTTAAGAGATGGTTGGATGGGCACTTAAAGTGCAGTAACCTGCAGGGTCACGGACCTAGAGCTGGTAATTGGGATGAGACTGGATGGCCCTTTGTTGGACAGAGCAGATATAATGGTAAGTACTGCAGGGAATAGAATATGGCCAGGGTGATCTGGACTAGTTTCAATCGCCTGAATGGGTCGGAGAGGAATTTTTCCAGATTTTTTTCTCCCTAAATTGGCCTGGGTTTTTATCTGGTTTTTGCCTCTCCCAGGAGATCACTGCATTGGGGTGGAGTGTAGAATATTTTAGTATAAGGGGTGTCGCAGTTGTGGTGAGGTGGATTGGTTGGGCTGGGTGCTCTTTGCCTTTCCGTCATTGTTCATAGGTTTATATGTAACCATTAGGGCTGCTGACCAAGGGCCATGTGACTCTTTGTCAGCCGGCGTGGACACGATGGGCCGGAATGGCCTCCTGTGCTGTAAATTTCTATGTTTCTATCCATGATGAGACCTTGGACAATGTGGACCACTTTCTATACCTTGCGAGCCTAATGTCAACAAGAACAGACATCGATCATGAAGTCCAACATCGCCTTCAGTGCAGCCTTTGGTCACCTGAGAAAAAGGGTGTTCGAAGCCCAATATCTCAAATCCAGCGGCAGGCTCATGGTCTGCAGAGCAATGGTGTTGCACACCCTCCTGTATGCCTCGGAGCACTGGAGAAGTGCCACTAACGCTGCCTCCGCAAAATCCTACAAATCCATTGGCAGGATAGGCACACCGACACCAGTGTTCTTGCTCAGGCCAACATCCCCAGCATCAAAGCATTGACCATGCTCGACCAGCTTCAATGGACAGGCTACATTGTCCGCATGCCCGACACTAGACTCCTGAAACAAGCGCTCTACCCTGAGCTCCGACATGGCAAGAAAGCCTCAAGAGGGCAGAGAAAACACTTCAAGGATACCCTCAAATCCTCCTTCAAAAAGTGCAACATCCCCACCGATACTTGGTAATCCCTGGTCCAAGACCGCTCAAAGTGGAGGCGAAGCATTCGAGAAGGCACCGAACACTTCGTCGGGAGCTCGCAGAGGCCAAGTACAAACAGCGGAAGGAGCGTCCGACAAATCAAGCACCCCAGCCAGCCATCCCTGCAACCAGCACCTGCCCCACCTGTGACAGAGATTGTAGGTGCCGCATTGGTCTCATCCGTCACCTTCGAACTCATATTAGTCATATGAGCAACTCATCCTCAATTCCAGAGGACTGCCTAAGAAGAAGACACACCACTCTTTTGTAGGACAAGTTGGCGCATAACCAGAGACAGCAGGAGCTAACCAATCTGGGACAGGCACGGCTGCCTTATGCCGATGGAGCAGACAGTGCCATCACTGGACCAGCCATCGCTGAGGCCATGGCCTGTGGCAGGGCAGAAACCATCGACAATGACAGTGTCCTGATATCTAATCCTCCTCACATCCGACTTCTCACTCATCTATTCTGATTTGCAAACTGCACGTGGTGTAAGCGTTCACCATTTGCTTTCCCCCCCCCTGCTCCCCTCACCACAACCTCACCCTTGTGGTCTTTGTCCTTTCAGATTCCCAAGAACGGCAAACTGCCCAGGCACTGGCGGAAGAGCAAGAAAACAGTGGTGATGAAGACACAAACACTCACAGCCACCAGCTCAGATACTGACACTGTGCATAATTTAGAGAATAGCATAAAGGCGGGATCTGCACGTGGTGAGACACCGGGCATGAGTGGCCTACAGCCAGAGCAGGCAGCAAGGATGGCGCAGGTGTTGGCTTGCCAGAGGGTAAGGTCACACACAGGTTTGGCTGCAGAGGACTCACATGAGCACTTTGATGGGGTGGGCTACAGAAGGCGGCTGATGAGTATGTAGATTGAAATGCGTGGTGCATTGGGAAGCCTGCCAGAAAGCCTGTGTGCAATGTCAAGGAGCATGGAGGAGTCCGGCACAAAGTTGGCACAGGGCTTTGCGCAGTGCTTGGAGCCCATCCTTTCCAGCATGGAAGTGGTGGCCAACACCATTAGCACACTTGTGGACCCAATCATGATGCAGCATCTGATGGCCAATGTCTCAGCTTCCATTGCAACACAAGCAGGTGCCACCCAACGTCTGGGTGCTGCAGTGGAAACTCAGACTTCTGTCATGTAAGGTCAGCTTGCTGGCATGCAAGCTCAGACTGCTGCTATCATGGCTGCGGCTACCCGTGTTCAAAGGGGCTTGCAGGGTGTCACTGCAGTCCAGCAGTCCGTCCTCCACGAATCTAAGCACACACTCTGCCGAGTACTATAGGGATCCTCCAGAGTGGTCCAGGCAGCAGAAGCATTGTTTCAGCATGCCAGTGCTCTGCTCGATCACATTTCATGTGGCAGCCTGGCTTTCGTTGTATACATACTGCCTACGTGTGCATGGACTGCACACCGGAGTCATGAGCCATATCGTCAAAGGATAGCCCTTGTCATCCAGTAGCCACCCTCTGGCTTGACATGGTGGCTTAAATGCAGATGGCACAAAGGACTGCTGTAGAATGAAGGCATCATGACTGCTGCCAGGGTACCTGCATGATACACTGCATATGGTCTCACACCAGCTGGACGCTGAGGGAGTGGAATCCCTTTTCGTTGCGGTACATTTCAGAGTTGACATGCAGCGCCCGCAAAGCGACATGCTTGGAGTCAATGTCATCCTGCAACAGAGGGAAGCCTGCAATCTTCATGAAGCCGCATGCTCGCTCTGCCTGTTGCTCTCTGGCAAGAGAGAATGAAATGTATTAGTTCCCTTGGGGCTAAAAATTGAATTGATTCATGTAATGTATGTACATAATGTCTGCCCACCAACAGGGGGCACTATCGTCAGAGGTCCTAGGGTCATAGGTACAATCGTGCTGGGCCCGGTATATAACCTGAACTTCACCTTTGTATCTTCACTTCTGGAAGCCATTAAAGACTGACCAGGTCACACCTAGTCACTGGCTCAGAATACGGAGTTCATTGTATCATTTCATACACGACGAGGCAAATATGAACCCACGCAGAAGTATGGCGAGCACAGCACGATCGAGTTCTGTTGGAATTCTTGAGAGATTCAATGAGGGAGAGGATTGGGGAGATTTCACGGATCGTCTTGACCAGTATTTTGTGGCAAACGACCTAAACAAAGACAAGGATGCAGAGAATCGCAGGGCAGTTCTTCTCACCGTCTGTGGCCCCACGATCTATGCACTCATCAAGAATCTGCTCTCACCCATTCTACAGAAAAAGATTACAATGAACAGTGTGCTCTAGTTCGGGAACACCTTAAACCCACGGAAAGAATCCTCATATCCAGATATCACTTCTATACGCATGTTCGTCCAGAAGGCCAGGACGTAGTGGCATTTGTTGCCGACCTGATGTCTTGCAGGGCCTTGCAAATTTGGGCCTGGGTTGTAATACATGCTGCGTGACTTTTTCATGATCGGGGTCAACCACGAGGCGATCTTCAGTAAGCTGCTGGCTGCGGAGATGCCGGACCTCAGCAAGGTCATTACCATCGCCCAGGCTTGCATATCCACGCAGAAAAGCACGAAGCAGATATCGCGACACAACAGAAATTCCATGGCAAGTACTGTGTGCAAAATTGTATGGACGGCCAGCAGAGCTGCACATGGCAGGGCCTACTCGACTGCGTCTGCAAGACCGGGAGTCGCTCAAAGTTCGCCATTGAGGGCCGACTCGACTGCGTATGTGAGAATAGGAGCGGCTCAAAGTTCGCCATCGAGGACCTACTCGACTGCATATGCGAGAATGGGAGCTGGTCAGAGCCCGCCATCGGGCGCAAATCCGAACTCAACGTGTGGGCGTTGCGGGGGCAATCACTGACCCCATCAGTGCCGCTTCAGGCAGTATGTGTGCAGAGGATGTCGGAGGCATTTGAGAGCTCCAAGGAGGAAGTGTATAGCATACGTGCGTTCCTAACAGAGAGCTAATCAATAATGATGGAGGTAAAATTACTAACAAAGAGCCAACCGATAATGATGGAGGTAAAATTAAACGGCGTGCCGGTATCCATGAAATTAGACATGGGCGCGAGTCAATCGATAATGAGCCAGAGGACTTTCGAAAAGCTGTGGGAGACCAAGGCAGAGAGACCCAAGCTGAGTCCGATAAATGCGAAGTTGCGTACCTATACCAAAGAGCTCATACCAGTGATTGGTAGTGCAGCAGTAAGAGTGTCGTACGAGGGAGTGGTTCATGACCTACCATTATGGATTATCCCGGACAACAGCCCATCATTATTCGGCAGGAGTTGGCTCGAGAAAATAAAATAGAAATTATACGATATCAAAGCTTTGTCATCAGTGGATGATGATTTGTGTGCTCAAGTGCTGAGCAAACTTCCCTCACTTTTTGAACCAGAAATTGGCAGCTTCAAGGGAGCCAAGGTGCAGATTCACCTCTGCCCAGACACAAGGCCCATCCATCACAAAGCCAGGGCGGTCCCGCACATGATGAGAGAAAAGGTCGAGCTCGAATTGGACACGCTACAACACGAGGGGTCATCTCACCGGTCAAATTTAATGAATGGGCCAACCCCATTGTTCCGGTGTTAAAGAGCGACAGCATGGTCAGGATTTGTGGAGACTACAAGGTCACGATCAACCGAATTTCGAAACAAGATCAGTACCCGCTACCGAAAGCTGATGACCTGTTTGCAACACTAGCCGGGGGAAAATCGTTCACCAAATTGGATCTAACGTCGACCTACATGACACAGGAACTGGTTGAATCATCAAAGAAACTTACTTGCATCAACACGCACAAAGGACTGGTTATTTACAACAGGTGCCCTTTTGGCATTCGTTCGGCGGCAGCCATATTTCAGAGAAACATGGAGAGCCTATTGAAATCCGTCCCCAGGACCGTGGTATTCCAAGACAACATCCTAGTCACAGGTCGTGACATCGCCGAGCACCTGCACAATCTGGAAGAGGTTCTGCGTCGTCTGGACAAAGATTGCTGCAGATGAAATCAGGCCCACAGACGTGAAAACAGAAGCCATCCATACGAGCTGCGTTCGTTCCTGGGTCTTCCGAACTACTTCGGTAACTTCTTACCCAAATTGAGCACAGTATTAGAGTCTTTGCACAAGCTGCTCAGGAAAGGAGATGACTGGGTGTGGGGTGAACTTCAAGACAGAGCCTTTGAGAAGGCTAGAAATCTGTTGTGTTCCCACAAACTACTGGTACTGTATGACCCATGCAGGTGTCTAGTTTTGACCTGTGATGAGCCGTCCTATGGGATCGGCTGCATACTCCAGCAAGCCAATGAGTTAGGCAAACTACAACCATTGTATACACGTCTCAAAGCCTGTCCAAGGCGGAAAGAGGGTGTGGCATGGTCGAGAAAGAGGCTTTAGCATGTGTTTATGGGGAAAAAAAACTGCACCAGTACCTGTTTGGGCTTCGTTTCGAGCTGGAAACCGATCATAAGCCGCTTATATCGTTGTTCTCGGAACATAAAGGTATCAATACCAACGCGTCGTCCCGCATCCAGAGATGGGCGCTGACATTATCTGCCTATGATTATGTCGTTCGCCATAGAACAGGGACCGACAACTGCTGATGCATTGAGCTAGTTACCGTTGCCCACACCGGAGGTGGAAACGCCAATGCCCTCAGAGCTACTCATGGTCATGGATGCCTTTGAGAGTGAAGGGTCGCCTGTCACTGCTGAACATGTTAAGACCTGGACCAACCAGGATCCGACCCTATCGGTTGTAAAACATTCTGTTCTTAACGGGGACTGGTTGACCATCCCCAAGGAAATGGGTGATGAAACCAAACTGTGCAGCCTTCGCAAAGATGAGCTTTCCATCCAGACTGACTGTTTATTGTGGGGTAATCGTGTTGTAATGCCCAAGAAAGGCAGGACGAGATTTGTACAGGAGTTACATAGTACGCATCCCGGTATTGTCATGATGAAGGCCATCGGCAGGTCCCATTTTTTGGTGGCCTGGCATTGACTCGGACTTAGAGTCATGCGTGTATCAGTGCAGCACTTGCATGCAGTTAAGCAATGTCCCAAAGGAAGCTTCGCTCAGTCTGTGATCATGGCCATCCAAACTGTGGTCTAGAATCCACATCGACTTTGCGGGTCCCTTCCTCGGTAAAATGTTTTTTGTGGTGGTGGATGTATACTCCAAATGGATAGAATGTGTGATCATGTCATCCAGCACTTCCACTGCCACCATTGAGAACCTGAAAGCCATGTTTGCCACACATGGTCTGCCAGACATCGTTGTCAGCGACAACGGACCGTGTTTCACGAGCCTGGAGTTTCAAGAGTTCATGAAACGCAACGGCATAAAACACGTGGGGTCAGCCCTGTTCAAACTCGCGTCCAATGGTCAAGCAGAGCGGGCAGTTCAAACCATCAAGCAAAGCCTGAAACGTGTAACTCATGGTTGCTTGCAGAAACGCCTGTCACGCATATTGCTCAGTTACAGGACAAGGCCACACACGCTCACTGGGGTCCCACCTGCGGAAGAGAGGCCTCAAAACCAGGCTCTGTCTAGTCCATCCTGACCTTAACGATCATGTCGAAACCCGACATCAATGCCAGCAGTGGTATCACGACCACGCCGCAGTGTCACACAACATATCTGTATGTACTTAACCATGGTCAAAGGCCCAAGTGGCTCCCGGGCAATGTTACGGATAAGGAGGTGAACCGGGTGTATATGGTTCAGCTCAAGAATGGGCAGATGTGCAGGAAACACATTGATCAAATCAAGCTACGACACACTGACGAACCGGAACAGTTGGAAGAAGACACCATGAGCTTAGACAACCAATGAACTCACGTCCAGCTATCAGAAGAACCCACTGTGGTCAACGCCCAGCCCCGAGTCGTCAGAGACTAGGAAAGCACTGGGATTGTACTGAGATGGTCAACTAAGGAGCGAAGGGCTCTGGACCGTCTAAACATGTAATATGGACTTGTGCCAAGAACTGGGGGTGAATGATGTAATGTATGTACATAAGGTCTTCCCACCAACAGGGTACACTACCGTCGGAGGCCCTAGGGTCATAGGTACACTCATGCTGTGCCCAGTATATAACCTGAACTTCACCTTTGTACCTTCACTTCTGGAAGCTATTAAAGACTGACCAGGTCACACCTGGTCACTGGCTCACAGTACAGAGTTCAGTGTATCATTTCATACAGTACAATTCACACCACCTGTTAGCGCTCACGAGGGGCGATACCGGAGCGGTAAATGGTTATCGCCCAGGCCCAATGATATTAGCGGCACTCGCGAACTTGATTATGTTTTTAGCGGCGGTGCTAGTAATTAGCGCCAGCCACTGTAGCGCCGGTGTGAAATGCCTCGGTAGCGCCATGGAAGCAAACTTCAATGACTTCGCCTGCCTTACCTCCTGGCACTAATCACGCCAGAAAAAGTAGGCATCCACAACTGTCAGGGAAGCTCCCAGGGCACTAATGAAAGGGATGAGTAGTTGTGTCTTTATCGGGTAAGAATTTGAGCTGCCATTTTGTTCCAAGGATTTCACTTTCTTTATGTTTCCTGATGTAAATTAGCTCCCTTGCTTTTTTTTTAAAGTGTTCAGGTGCTCCAGCTAACCTCCCATTTAAAGCAGGATGCCGGCATTACAGCGGCAGAACTTCATTAGCACTCCCGCGATTCCAGTTTAGCGACCTAAGAGAAGTGTGGAATGCTTCCCTTAGCACTCCACTCTTAGGGTGCTAAAAATCAATATCGCGCTCGCCGACACTAAATATCACCCTTGACGCTAAACTTACCGACCAAGTGATGTTAGTGCCTCAAAATGGTCGCTAATCAATTTTCCCCCCTTGGAATACAGAGCCTCAGTGACCTCCATTATGCAACAGTTGACGGCAAACTGGGAGATGTTGCAAGTATCGCTTGGAAGGAGCCTGACGCATAAAAGCTCATAGCCATGGTCATCTTCACAGCCACTGTCAGTGCAGTCCTTGTCCAGCTCTGAGGTTGCAGTTGTGACTGCAGCAGATAGCAGATTTCATTGTGGACATCCTTACTGAACTTCAGATGTCTGACATACTGTTCCTCGCTGAGGTTCAGGTTGGTGAATTGCAACCTGAACACCCAGGGTGGATATAGCCTCCTGCTGGGAGCCCGGCTCCATTTCCTCCTCCTTCTTCTGCTTGCAGCTTGTCCTGCTCTGTGTCGCCTGTGCTCATTCTCCCAGTTATGCTGTAATCCAAGGGGAAAACCTACTACTGCACCCATGTCTGGAAGCAAGTGGATTGTGCAGAATCCTTGAAGTCAGGACAAAGTTCTTCAGCACATGCCCTGTAGACTTGAGCAAATTTAATTAACTCTAGAAACCACCAAACACTTGTAGATTCATAGCAAGAGCCAGTAGAAATCAACAGCAAATCAACCTGTAAGTAGTTGATGATCACTTTAACTAGCACTGCTGGGGGGGTCCTTCCTGCTGCTGAATGCGTGGTTTAAGAGAGGGAGTTAGCTGGAGCGTTGAGCTCCAAAGTGGCAGCGCTGGCATCTAATCAGTGCTGCACACTGATTGATGTCACGATCTGCCTACGCTGCATACTTCTGGGGAATGCTCCCTGCATGCATGCTAATGCCCTCACCAAGATGGTGTCTGTCGTGGCTCACACCAGAATGTGCGCACATGCCGAGCATACCAGTTTAGAGTCAAAACTGCATTTGTAGCACTGAAAAAATGGGTGCAAAGGAGCGGAATTTTGCAGCCTTATAATTTGACTATATCCTCAAAGAGTGTGAATTGCAAGTTTGTTTTATGGGAGATGTGATACTTTTGAAATCTATTTTTGATTGGCAGTTTTATTTAATTATGATAAAATCCTTTTGGTCTTTCTTTGTCACAGCTTTGGCTGCAAAGGATAGAGAAGCATTTAATAAAAATATAAGAAATAGGAGCAGGAGTAGGTCATATGGCTCCTCGAGCCTACTCCGCTATTCAGTAAAATCGTGGCTGATCTTCAACCTCAACTCCACTTTCAATCCCGATCCACCTATATCTTTTGATCATAGGGCAATCCCCTCATTCCAGAAATCATACACCCGCCTGCCCCTCCCCCAAATCCTTCCTTGGGTATGGAGCCAAAAACTGTGCACAGTACTCCAGGTGTGGTACAATTGCAAAAAAACTTCCTAACACTTGTCCTCCAACCCCATAGCAATAAAGGCCAACATACCATTGGCCTTCCTAATTGCTTGCTGTACCTGCATACTAACTTTCTGTGTTTCGTGTACAAGAACACCCAAATCACTCTTTACATCAACTTTTAATACGAAAACAAAATACTGCGGATGCTGGAATCTGAAATAAAAACAGAAAATGCTGGAAATCTCAGTAGGTCAGGCAGCATCTGTGGAGAGAAGCAGAGTTAACATTTCGGATCGATGACCCTTTGTCAGAATTAGTAAATGTTCGAAATGAACAAATTCTTAAGAAGCACCTAAAGGGGGAGGGGAAGAAAGAACAAAAGGGAAGGTCTGTGATAGGGTGGAAGGCAGGAGAGATTTGAGAGACAGCAGGGATGATGGACCACCACGGAATTGCCCTTACCGCCCCTCAAAGGAAGCGGAGCACAATCTCGCGTGCTCCACTTCCTTTGGGGCGGTTACCCGGGCGCTACTGGGATGCGGAGGGAAGTGCTACACGGATGCTTCGTATCGCGCTGGCACGCATCAATTAAAGGGGAGGGCCGCTGCACGCTCTGCAAGGCCGCTGATGACCTCCACTAGGCCACCAGGGCAGCGTGCAACCGGGCCTGCAGCCCGGCACCCAAGACGGGTTGCCAGGCTGCACGATGGCGGCCCGGACTGAGCTAGGGCCACCATCGTAGAGCCGACCCAAGAGTTGGGAGGCAAAAAATGATGTCAGCCTGGGGCATTGGTGTTCTCCCCTTTAAGAAGCGCCCCGAGAGCGGATGTCAGCCGACTTTGTGACCTGCGAAGCTGGCATTGACATCCGCTTGCACCAGCCTTGCGGCTCGCGGGGCAATTTCCCCCGTGGGTCATTAAGGGGTCGGTGTGGCGCGGTGAGGGGTCGCCGTGCATGGCAATGGCGTCATCACCGGTTGCGCGGCAGCCCAGTGCGCTAACCATAGCATCTCCGCAAACTAGCTGGGCAATTTCCCAGGAGGTACTACCGTCTTCCTCTCCCGGATAAAAAGTCTCTTCTGCCCCTTTGGCACCTCCCAGAGGCACTAACAGGTCTATAAAAAGGGGAAATCTTGCCCCCCCAAGTCTTTAACCCTCAGCTCATTGGGTGGACCAATATCAGGAGCAATCTAATTGCAAGTCATGATTGCCACAGGCTTTTTCCAGTTCTTAAAGGGGAGGTTCATTGCTGCTGCAGAATCTCATTCTCAGCATTGCTAGCTGTGCATCAGCCTCAGCAAGCAGCAGCAGGTCAAGAAGAAGGAGCTGGAGAACTGAAGCAGCTGTACTCTTGGCAGATCCACGCGCCAGGGAGAGAGCCCACAGATTCTGTGATCAGTCATTGGTGTTCGCCGCGGAGAAACAGAGGGCGGTACTTTATGCAGAAAGTGGCAGGAGACCCTCACCGTAAGTCTTCTGCACCAACTGGAGGGAGGCAGCGCCTCATATGACGGGCAGCACTGTGGTCGCAGGACCCATACACAGTGCAGGAAGAAATTTAACGAACTTACTCGGTGGTCAGGGTGAGTGAATGTTTCTACAAGTGCTACCTACCACCATCTTAACCACAGTCTTCACACACTGCCCAAAGCACCACACCCTCAGCACTCACCCATCTACAATCTCTACCTACCAATGTTCACACTCACATCTCACACCTTGCACACAATGACAGCTATTCAACTATTACAGGCACACACAAACACATTGCTCCACACTCACACACTTTCCTTTCTCTTGCAGGCCAAGGTGTCTCACAACAGGAGGGAGCACAGGCATGGGACAGCCGACACCCAACCATTGTCTGCGCTGGAAGAATGTTGGCACACCAGTCTGGCACAGGATGAAGGCATCGTGGCTACTGCCAGGATATCAGGCATTGACATTGAGGATTCACTGTGATCGCACACCAATTGCACATTAAGTGAGTGGTAGCCTTTGCGTTTACGGAAAATTTCATTACTGATGATCCCTTAAATGATGCCCCTGGAGCCGGCTTCCTGTCGCTGTTTCCTCCAGGCGCTAAGGTAGGTGGCGATAATCAATTTTGCAGATCAGGCGATCAGCGAGCGTTGCACACTTGCTGACATCACAATCCACCTGGCGTTGGGGCTCCTGCCTATGATAGCGCCGGTGCTGTGGGGGGGAGGGGGGCAGGATTTGACGTGTGGCACTGGATTCGCCTCACCTTGGCAATAATGCTCTAGCGCCCCGTTCACACCATCTGCTGGCACGAACGGAAGGCGCTAAGGTACCGAATTTTTCACCCCTTCATGTCCTCCGCACAGCTTACTTTCCCACCCAGCTTTGTCTCATTAGAAAGCTTGGATAAACATAAGAACATAAGAAATAGGAGCAGCAGTAGGCCATACGGCCCCTCGAGCCTGCTCCGCCATTCAATAAGATCATGGCTGATCCGATCATGGACTCAAGTCCACTTCCCTGCTCGCTCCCCATAACCCCTTATTCCCTTATCGGTTAAGAAACTGTCTCTTTCTGTCTTAAATTTATTTAATGACCCAGCTTCAATAGCTCTCTGCGGCAGCAAATTTCACAGATTTACAACCGTCTGAGAGAAGAAATTCCTCCTCATCTCCGTTTTAAATGGGCGGCCCCTTATTCTAAGATTATGCCCTCTAGTTCTAGTCTCCCCTATCAGTGGAAACATCCTCTCTGCTCCCACCTTGTCAACCCCCCTCATAATCTTATACGTTTTGATAAGATCACCTCTCATTCTTCTGAATTCCAATGAGTAGAGGCCCAACCTACTCAACTTTTCCTCATAAGTCAACCCCCTCATCTCCGGAATCAACCTAGTGAACCTTCTCTGAACTGCCTCCAAAGCAAGTATATCCTTAAACATGGAAACCATATCTGTAAGCAGTATTCAAGGTTTGGCCTCACCAATACCCTGTACAACTGTAGCAAGATTTCCCTGCTTTTATACTCCATCCCCTTTGCAATAAAGGCCAAGATTCTATTGGCCTTCCTGATCACTTGCTGTACCTGCATACTAATCTTTTGTGTTTCAAGCACAAGTGCACCCAGGTCCCGCTGTACTGTAGCACTTCGCAATTTTTCTCCATTTAAATAATAATGTGCTCTTTGATTTTTTTTCTGCCTAAGTGCATAACCTCACACTTTCCAACATTATACTCCATCTGCCAAATTTTTGCCCTCTCACTTATCCTGTTTATGTCCTTTTGCAGATTTTTTGCACATTGCTTTCCCACCCATCTTTGTATCGCCAGCAAATTTGGCTACGTTACAATCAGTCCCTTCTTCCAAGTCATTAATATAGATTGTAAATAGTTGGGGTCCCAGCACTGATCCCTGCGGCACCCCACTAGTTACTAATTGCAAACCCGAGAATGAACCATTTATCCCGACTCTCGGTTTTCTGTTAGTTAGCCAATCCTCTATCCATGATAATATATTACCCCCCACCCTGTGAGCTTTTATCTTGTGCAGTAATCTTTTATGTGGCACCTTGTCAAATGCCTTCTGGAAGTCCAAATACACCACATCCACTGCTTCCCCTTTATCCACCCTGTTCGTTACATCCTCAAAGAATTCCAGCAAATTTGTCAAACATGACTTCCCTTCATAAATCCATGCTGACTCTGCCTGACTGAATTATGTTTTTCCAAATGTCCTGCTACTGCTTGTCTAATAATGGACTGCAACATTTTCCCAACCACAGATGTTAGGCTAACTGGTCTATAGTTTCCTGCTTTTTGTCTGCCTCCTTTTTTAAATGGCGTCGTTACATTTGCAATTTTCCAATCTGCTGGGACTGCCCCAGAATCCAGGGAATTTTGGTAAATTACAACCAATGCATCCACTATCCCTGCCATTACTTCTCTTAAGACCCGAGGGTGCAAGCCATCAGATCCAGGGGATTTATCTGCCTTTAGTCCCATTATCTTACTGAGTCCCACCTACTTAGTGATTGTGATTGTGTTAAGTTCTTCCCCCCCAAAGCCCCTATTTTTAGTGTCCTCTACTGTAAAGACTGATACAAAATATTTGTTTAGAGTTTCTGCCATCTCCAAGTTCCCCATTACTAATTCCCCGGTCTCATCCTCTAAGTCATTCTTTTCCTTTTTATATACCTATATAAACTCTTGCTATCTGTTTTTATATCTCATGCTAGTTTACTTTCATAGTCTATCTTCCCTTTCTTAAATCATTTTTTCAGTCATTCTTGCTGACTTTTAAAAGTTTCCCAATCTTCTGTCCTCCCACTAGTTTTGGCCACTATGTATGCCTTTGTTTTTAATTGGATACTGTCCTTTTTTTCTTTAGCCACAAATGGGTATCTTCTTTTACACCCTTTCCTCCTCACTGGAATATATTTTTCTTGAGAGTTGTAAAATATCTCCTTAAATGTATGTCGCTGTTCATCAACCGTTCTACACTTTAATCTATTTTCCCAGTCCACTTTAGCCAACTCTGCCCTCATACCTTTTAGTCTCCTTTATTTAAGCTCAGTTCGCTGGTATGAGATCCAACTTTCTCACTCTCCATCTGAATTTGAAATTCAACCATGCTATGATCACTCATTCCAAGAGGATCCTTTGCTAGGAGATTGTTTATTAATCCTGTCTCATTACACAGGACCAGATCTAAGATAGCCTGCCCCCTGGTTGGTTCCGTTACATACTGCTCAAGGAATCCGTCCCTTATGCACTCTATGAACTCTTCCTCAAGGCTACCCTGCCCAATTTGATTTGTCCAATCAATATGGAGGTTAAAATCACCCATGATTATTGCTGTTCCCTTTTTACAAGCCCCTACTATTTTCTGGTTTATACTCCGACCAACAGAGTTGCTACTGTTAGGGGGCCTATAGACTGCACCTACCAGTGACTTTTTTCCCTTATTATTCCTTATCTCCACCCAAACTGTTTCAACATCCTGATCATTTGAGCCAATATCATTTCTAACTATTGCAGTGAATCCTTCCTTTATCAATAGAGCTACCCCACCTCCTTCTCCTTTCTGTCTGTCCTTCCAGATTGTCAAATACCCCTAAATATTTAGTTCCCAGTCCTGGTCACCTTGCAACCTCGTCTCTGTAATGGCCATAAAATGAGCGGAGGTGCAGCGGCCCGGGAGCAGCGTGGAGGGCCCGACCTGCGTGAGAACACCAGCGGCAGGTCGGGGCCATAAAAGGAACGGAGGTGCGGTGGCCCAGGAGCAGCGTGGAGGCGTACCATTTCAGGGAGCAGCGCGAGCTGGTGCAGGAGAGCGATGGCAGTAAAGAGTGACGTCATCAAGGTCCAGATCGGTGATTGGAGCGTGGGCAGTTACAGCCAGAGACTGTGGAGGGATGTGATCGGGGCCCAGGGGCAGCACAGGGCCAGCCCACACTGCGATATGTGTGCACACTAGGTCCGTGCAGCAGAGCTGGTCTCCAGTCGTCTTGGATAACCCTTGCCACTGGACCAAGACCTAGCTCTGTCAAGCCCCGTGTAGTGGCTGGTGTGCAACGGCCACCACACGTTAAAAAAATAAATGCACAGGCATCTTCCACCCTTCAGGATGTAGACAGGACCTGGAATATTAGGTCCTTCATTAAAACACCTGTGAACTCATCCTTTTTTGGCGTGGAAGCAAGTCATCCTCGTTTTGAGGGACTGCCTATGATGATGATGATGATGATGATGAATGGCTATCAGGTCATGCCCATTTGTATCTATTTGTGCCGTCAACTCATCTATTTTGTTACGGATGCTACGTGCATTTAGACAAAGAGCCTTTAAATTTTTTTTTACCCTTTTTTCCTGCTTGTTTCCTCTCTCCTTCAAACTCACTTTCTTTATTTTTGCTTTCTAATTCCAGCTTTACTCCCCTTCCTACTGAACCTATTTTCACGTTCCCATCCCCCTGCCAAGCAAGTTTAAACCCTCCCCAACAGCACGAGCAAACCCCCTCCCACCCCGTGAGGATATTGGTCCTGGCTCTGTTGAGGTGCAACCTGCCCTGCTTGTACAGGTCCCACCTCCCCAGAAGTGGTCACAATGCCTCAGGAAACTAAAGCCCTCCCTCCTGCACCACGCATTCATCTGCTATGTCCTCCATTACACTCGATCCCTTCATCTTAGTCATTAATATAGACTATACCTAGCTGAGGTCCCTGCACTGATCTTTGCGGCACCCCACGAGTAACAGCCTGCCAATCTGAAAATGACCCGTTTATTCCTACTCTCTTTCTGTTTTCTGTCCTTTAACCAATCCTCTGTCTATGCTAATTTATGACTCCGAAGCCCATGAGACCTTGTATTGTGTCACAACCTTTCGTGTGGCAGCTCATCAAATGCCTTTTGAAAATTCAAATATACTACAGCCGCTGGTTCCCCTTAATCTACCGTGCTTGTTACATCCTCAAAAAACTCTAATAGATTTGTCAAACATGATTTCCCTTTCATAAAACCATGTTGACGCTGCCTAATCATATTATGATTTTTTAAGTGCCCTGTTACCACTTCTTTCATAATAGATTCCAGCATTTTCCCAACTGATGTCAGCCTAACTGGCCTATAGATCCCTGTTTTCTCTCTCTTCCCTTTCTTGAATAGCACTGTTGCATTTGCTACCTTCCAATTCACTGGGACTATCCCAGAAACCACATCTTTTAGAATCATAGGATGTAGGCCTGCAAATCCAGGGGATTTATCGGCTTTGAGTCCCATTAATTTCTCCAGTAGTTTTGCTTTACTAATAGTAATTACTTTACGTTCCTCACTCTGCAGAGTGGAGTGGCCGGCGACTTTTCATGGAATGGCCGCTGAGAGCCCACTTGCCCTTCCGAGGTTTACCGGCGGTGCCCCCATCCCCACCCCACCAGTCTGCGGCTGCCGATCCGTGTTAAGCACATCAGCACCGTGCGCACCGCCGATTTACCCCCCACCCCGAATGGCGACATTCCTCTCTGAAAATCTTCGGCCCGCCTGGCGGTGCCAAAACCTGTTTTTTTCCCCAGTGGTCCAGTGAGGCTGTAGCCTTCTGCAATGGTGGTGTGGCTTCCCTTAAAGGGGAGGGCGCACTGCCGCTGCCGCCATGTTTTTGTTTTTGTCGACCGACTGCCATGTCGACCCGACAATTATACTCCCGTGTTCAGCTGAGCCACCAACAGGCAGTCTGGCACCCCCTGTTGGGTGCCAGGCCGCTAACCAACCCTCCCTGATGGCCCGGTGGGCCGAAGTTTTAAAATCGCGAAGGCTCTCCCCTTTAAGTGAAGGGGAGAGCCGTGGTGATGTCATCGCGCCAGTCTTTCCGCACCGCCCCCAAATTTTGCCCCTCAAGTGTCCTCACAACCCCAACTTCCATCCTCTCGTGCAGTCACTGCCCCCATTAAGAGCGACTTCCAGATCCAAGTAAAAAAAACAACAAAGAGCGGAATTTCGCTCAAGAGGCAACCTCAACCATAGCTTCAGTAAAAACCATTGAAACCATTTTGGGCGGGGGAAATTTCTCCCCCTCTGCCTTTTCCTTATTCCCCATTATAATTTCTTGTGTTTCAGTCTCTACTTTTGTTGCTCTCTTCTTTTTTACATACTTTTAGAAGCTCTTACAATCCGTTTTAATATTTCTGACTAGTTTACTCTCATAGTCTGTTTTCTCCTTCTATATCAATGTTTTGGTCATCCTTTGCTGGTTTCTAAAACTCACCCAGTTCTCAGGCTTACTACTCTTCTTGGCAACAATATAAGGGGAAAAATTGCCCTCCGCCCCGTTTGGGGCGGATAATTCGAATTATTACCGCCCGGTGGGAGTCGGAGGGAAGAGGAGGAAAATTTGTATCTTTAACTTTGTCACCGCCTCCCAGCGTTTGGGGTGTTGTTTGAGGCGGTGTAGGAGCGGGTTTGCGTCAGGAGCAGGGTGGTGTCCATCACTTAAAGGGGAGGGGCACTGCGAGGCCTAGTGTGGCCTCCTTGGCGTCCACTGGGCCACCAGGGAGGGGTTCGGCTGGGCCAGCAGCCCGGTACCCAAGAGGAGGTGCTGGGCCGCCTGTTGGCAGCCCGGCCGAACCAGCGGCCGCCTTTTTCGTGCTGATTGCAGAGTCGGCCGACAATTAGAACAAAACGGCGACCGCGGTAGTGCGCCCTCATCTTTAAGGGCAGACAAACCGCCCAGCCACTGGCAGCTTCCTGCCTTGTGAAGCTGTCAGTGGCACCAACCGGCAGGGCCCGCACCCCTGCGGGAACAATTTCCCCCGCAGGGCGGAAAAGGAGTCGCTGCTGGTCGGTAAGGGCTCAGTGCGTGGCCAACAACGGGCCAGACCGCCGGACAGGGCGGAAACATGGGGCACGGTGGAAACCCGTTTCCCCCGCCCCAAGGGCAATTGCGGTTGGGTTGCTCCATCTGCCTGCCCCCGGTCTGAAAGGCCTTACTGGCCCATTTAGGACTGAGATGAGGAAAAACTTCTTCACTGAGAGTTGTTAACCTGTGGAATTCCCTACCGCAGAGAGTTGTTGATGCCAGTTCGTTGGCTATATTCAAGAGGGAGTTAGATATGGCCCTTACGGCTAAAGGGAACAAGGGGTATGGAGAGAAAGCAGGAAAGGGGTATTGAGGGAATGATCAGCTATGATCTTGTTAAATGGTGGTGCAGGCTTGAAGGGCCGAATGTCCGACTCCTGCACCTATTTTCTATGTTTCTATGTTACCGCCGCATGGAAGCGACAACAGACCTTAACAAAAGGGACAATTTCGGCCATTTAATCTAATACTATCCTCAACTTATTTAGTTAGCCATGAATGGATCACTTTTCCTGTGGGATTTTATTTCTCAATGGAATGTCTACTGTCATATCTTTTAATCAAATTTCCCAATCTACCTTAGCCAACTTGCCCCTCATACCTTTATAATTGGCTTCATTTAAGTTTAATACTCTCGTTTCGGATTTAAGTATGTCACGCTTGAACTCAGTGTGAAATTCTATCAAATTATGATTACTCTTCCCCAGAGGACCCCTTACTACGAGATTACTAATGTACCCTGAATCATTACACAAGAAAAGATCTAAAATAGCCTCTTTCCTGGTTGGTTCCACGACATTTTGTTCTTGGAAACTGTCTCGAAGGCATTCCATGAACTCGTGCTCCAAACTACTTTTGCCAATTTGATTTGTCCAGTCTATATGAAGATTAAAATCCCCCACAATTATTGCATTACATGCTCCTCTTATTTCTTGATTAATACTCTGTCCAACAGTATAGCTACTTTTAGGGGCCTATAAACTACTCCCACCAGTGTTTTCTGCCGCTTGTTATTTCTAATCTCCACCCATACTGATTCTACTTTCTGCTCTTCCGAGCCAAGATCCTTCCTAATTACTGTCCTTATGTCATTCTTTATTATCAGGGCTAACCACAAGCGAGTAGTCTAAATTCTTTAGTGCTTTCCTACCTCAGGGTACCACATCTATGCCAAAAGTTGGGAGGGTGCTCCATGGAGTTGAATCCCAAGTAAAGGTTTCCTCACGGACATGTGATCCAAATTCCAAGAATATTTAAGCACTGGTGAGAAGCCAAGTATTCATTTTACTCTACTTAATCTGCTGCATTATGCTTGCTTCTGTTTAAATTTTCTTTCCTAATCAATAAATCTGATATATTTTAGCCTGACCTATATGGTCAAACAATGTGTTATTTTCTGCCACGGTGGTACAGTCCCCACCAATTATACAGGGGGTACTGCCCACGTTTATCACAAGCATCCGCATATATCAGGCAAATAGCCGTAACTATTTGGCAGTACCATAGAAGTCAATTACAAATGTGCTGCTGAAATCTGTTAAGCCCGACGACTAGTTTTGGCAGCTGAATACATTTTTTGCACCTCATTATCATATTTGTATTTAAATCCCTCCAAAGATCATTCTATGACTGTTTTGAGCCCACGATCTCGCTCATTGTTAACAACTATCCGTTTTGAACTAGAATCCCACTCCTTTATGGTTCAATTGCCAGTTAACCACTGCAGAGCTTTAAGAAATCTTGTCCCTCCTTCATTTTCTACATTTTCCCAGCCCCTGATACTTCAATCGGTAATTTGCAAACATTGGAAAATCTTTGTTTTACATACCAGACAAAGTATTTGTTGATCCCTTCCCACAGTAAATTTTGCTGATGATGACCGCGAGGGACACAATTGAAATACAGTCAGCTATTTGCTTCCTTCTCTGTTCTTGATCTTTCTTGGTGTCGCTAAAAGATGATACACCGTCAACAGCAACAATAACTTGCATTTACATAGCACCTTTAATGTAGTAAAGCATCCCAAGGTGCTTCAGAGTAGCGTTACCAAACAAAATTTGACACCAAGCCACAAAAGGAGATAATAGGACAGCCGACCAGCTTGGTCAAAGAGGTAGGTTTTAAAGATCGTCTTAAAGGAGGAAAGATTGCTGAGAGGTGGAGAGGTTAAGGGAGGGAATTCCAAATCTTAGGGTTTAGGCAGCTAAAGGCACGGCAGCCAGTGGTGGAGCGATTAAAATCGGGGATGCGCAAGTGGCCAGAATTGGAGGAGCATAGAGATCTCGGAGGGCTGTAGGGCCGGAGGAAGTTACAGAGATAGGGAGGGGTGAGGCCATGGAGACAATTGGAACAAGGATTAGAATTTAAAAATTGAGAAGCCAATGTATGTCAGCAAGCACAGGGATGATGGGTGAATGGAACTTTGTGCGAGTTAGGATGCAGACAGCAGAGTTGGATGAGTTTATATTTATGTACAGTGGAAGTTGGCAGGCTGGCCAGGAGAGCATTGGAATAGTCAGGTCTAGATGTAACAAAGGCATGGATGAGGGTTTCAGAAGCAGATGGGTTGAGGCAAGGATGGAGTTGGGTGACATTATGGAGGTAGAAGTAGGCGGTCTTGGTGATGGAATGGACATGTGGTTGGAAGCTCATGCTGGGGTCGGTCCAACGGCTAATCACAATAACACCAATGCACCTGTTGTAGGTGGTGGTGACTGTATGCTGTACCTCATTGATAAAATCTATGCAGCCTGTTAGATTACTAGATTATTCCAGATTACTTTGTACATAAGGTCATGCTTCAATTCATAAGGCACAAGGCTTGCCTGTGAACGAGGGTGTTTTGTTGGCACAACAAGAGTTGTCTGAAATGTGCTTGAATCATAACTGGTGGAGCTATTGCAGACTTGCCATCAACTTCTTTCAGTATAGCAGTGTCCATTGATTCTTCCAGACTACCCACTACAAATGGGAGAATTCCAAAGTGAGCCACTAATGAAATACTTGCTGAGATCATTGCTATGCAGTCATTAATACACAGCAAAATCCAGTAAACCTCATAGAAACATAGAAACATAGAAAATAGGTGCAGGAGTAGGCCACTCGGCCCTTCGAGCCTGCACCGCCATTCAATAAGATCATGGCTGAACACTCCTTCAGTACCCCATTCCTGCTTTCTCTCCATATCCCTTGATCCCCTTAACCATAAGTGCCATATCTAACTCCCTCTTGAATATATCCAATGAACTGGCATCAACAACTCTCTGTGGCAGGGAATTCCACAGGTCAACAACTCTCTGAGTGAAGAAGTTTCTCCTCATCTCAGTCCTAAATGACCAACCCCTTATCCTAAGACTATGTCCCCTGGTTCTGGACTTCCCCAACATCGGGAACAATCTTCCCGCATCTAGCCTGTCCAGTCCAGTCAGAATCTTATATATTTCTATGAGATCACTCTCATCCTTCTAAACGCCAGTTGATCCAGTCTCTCCTCATATGACAGCCCAGTCATCCCTGGAATCAGTCTGGTGAACCTTCGCTGCACTCCCTCAATAGCGAGGACGTCCTTCCTCAGAGTAGGAGACCAAAACTGAACACAATATTCCAGGTGAGGCCTCACTAAGGCCCTGTACAACTGCAGTAAGA